>NC_140581.1:1201035365-1201415365 GCF_964204655.1 Triturus cristatus | reverse complement strand
AATAGCTAAGGTCTTAGACTCATACTCTGGCCTAATGGTTAAGGTCTTAGCTCTTACCCTGGCCTAATAGCTAAGGTATTACCTCTTACTCTGTCCTACTGGTTAAGGTCTTAACTCTTACTCTGGCCTAATAGTTAAGGTCTTAGACTCGTACTCTGGCCTAATAGCTAAGGTCTTAACTCTTACTCTGGCCTAATAGCTAAGGTCTTAGACTCGTACTCTGGCCTAATGGTTAAGGTCTTAACTCTTACTCTGGCCTAATAGCTAAGGTCTTAACTCTTACTCTGGCCTAATAGCTAAGGTCTTAGACTCGTACTATGGCCTACAGGTTAAGGTCTTAACTCTTGCTCTGGCCTACTGGTTAAGGTCTTAACTCTTACTCTGGCCCAATTGCTAAGGTCTTAGACTCTTACTCTGGCCTACTGGGTAAGGTCTTAACTATTACTCTGGCCTACTGGTTAAGGGATTAACTCTTACTCTGGCCTAATAGGCAAGGTCTTAACTCTTACTCTGGCCTACGGGTTAAGGTCTTAGACTCCTACTCTGGCCTAATAGCTAAGGTCTTAACTCTTTCTCTGGCCTAATAGCTAAGGTCTTAACTCTTGCTCTGGCCTAATAGCTAAGGTCTTAACTCTTACTCTGGCCTAATAGCTAAGATCTTAACTCTTACTCTGGCCTTATAGCTAAGGTCTTAGACTCGTACTCTGGCCTACTGGTTAAGGTCCTAACTCTTACTCTGTTCTAATAGCTAAGGTCTTAGACTCATACTATGGCCTACAGGTTAAGGTCTTAACTCTTACTCTGGCCTAATAGCTAAGGTCTTAGACTCGTACTCTGGCCTACTGGTTAAGGTCTTAACTCTTACTCTGGCCTAATGGTTAAGGTCTTAACTCTTACTCTGGCCTAATAGCTAAGGTCTTAACTCTTACTCTGGCCTAATAGCTAAGGTCTTAGACTCGTACTCTGGCCTACTGGTTAAGGTCTTAACTCTAACTTTGGCCTACTGGTTAAGGTCTTAACACTTACTCTGGCCTAATTGCTAAGGTCTTAACTCTTACTCTGGCCTAATAGCTAAGGTCTTAACTCTTACTCTGGCCTAATAGCTAAGGTCTTAGACTCATACTCTGGCCTACAGGTTAAGGTCTTAACACTTACTCTGGCCTAATAGCTAAGGTCTTAACTCTTACTCTTACCTAATAGCTAAGGTCTTAACTCTTACTCTGGCCTAATAGCTAAGGTCTTAGACTCGTACTATGGCCTACTGGTTAAGGTCTTAACTCTTACTCTGGCCTATTGGTTAAGGTCTTAACTCTTACTCTGGCCTAATAGCTAAGGTCTTAACTCTTACTCTGGCCTAATAGCTAAGGTCTTAACTCTTACTCTGGCCTACTGGTTAAGGTCTTAACTCTTACTCTGGCCTAATAGCTAAGGTCTTAGACTCGTACTATGGCCTACTGGTTAAGGTCTTAACTCTTACTCTGGCCTATTGGTTAAGGTCTTAACTCTTACTCTGGCCTAATAGCTAAGGTCTTAACTCTTACTCTGGCCTAATAGCTAAGGTCTTAACTCTTACTCTGGCCTACTGGTTAAGGTCTTAACTCTTACTCTGGCCTAATAGCTAAGGTCTTAGACTCGTACTCTGGCCTAATGGTTAAGGTCTTAACTCTTACCCCGGCCTAATAGCTAAGGTTTTAACTCTTACTCTGGCCTAATAGCTAAGGTCTTAGACTCGTACTCTGGCCTACTGGTTAAGGTCTTAACTCTTACTCGGGCCTAATAGCTAAGGTCTTAGACTTGTACTCTGGCCTTCTGGTTAAGGTCTTAACTCTTACTCTGGCCTAATAGCTAAGGTCTTATACTCGTACTCTGGCCTAATGGTTAAGGTCTTAACTCTTACTCTGGCCTAATAGCTAAGGTCTTAGACTCGTACTATGGCCTACAGGTTAAGGTCTTAACTCTTACTCTGGCCTACTGGTTAAGGTCTTAACTCTTACTCTGGCCTACTGGTTAAGGTCTTAACTCTTACTCTGGCCTAATAGCTAAGGTCTTAACTCTTACTCTGGCCTACTGGTTAAGGTCTTAACTCTTACTCTGGCCTAATAGCTAAGGTCTTAGACTCGTACTCTGGCCTAATGGTTAAGGTCTTAACTCTTACCCCGGCCTAATAGCTAAGGTTTTAACTCTTACTCTGGCCTAATAGCTAAGGTCTTAGACTCGTACTCTGGCCTACTGGTTAAGGTCTTAACTCTTACTCGGGCCTAATAGCTAAGGTCTTAGACTTGTACTCTGGCCTTCTGGTTAAGGTCTTAACTCTTACTCTGGCCTAATAGCTAAGGTCTTATACTCGTACTCTGGCCTAATGGTTAAGGTCTTAACTCTTACTCTGGCCTAATAGCTAAGGTCTTAGACTCGTACTCTGGCCTACTGGTTAAGGTCTTAACTCTTACTCTGTTCTAATAGCTAAGGTCTTAGACTCGTACTATGGCCTACAGGTTAAGGTCTTAACTCTTACTCTGGCCTACTGGTTAAGGTCTTAACTCTTACTCTGGCCTAATAGCTAACGTCTTAACTCTTACTCTGGCCTAATAGCTAAGGTCTTAGACTCTTACTCTGGCCTAATAGCTTAGGTCTTAGACTCGTACTCTGGCCTACTGCTTAAGGTCTTAACTCTTACTCTGGCCTAATAGCTAAGGTCTTAGACTCATACTATGGCCTACTGGTTAAGGTCTTAACTCTTACTCTGGCCTATTGGTTAAGGTCTTAACTCTTACTCTGGCCTAATAGCTAAGGTCTTAACTCTTTCTCTGGCCTAATAGCTAAGGTCTTAGACTCAAACTCTGGCCTACTGGTTAAGGTCTTAACTCTTACTCTGGCCTACTGGTTAAGGTCTTAACTCTTACTCTGGCCTAATAGCTAAGGTCTTAACTCTTACTCTGGCCTAATAGCTAAGGTCTTAGACTCATACTCTGGCCTAATAGCTAAGGTCTTAACTCTTACTCTGGCCTTATAGCTAAGGTCTTAGACTCGTACTATGGCCTACAGGTTAAGGTCTTAACTCTTACTCTGGCCTACTGGTTAAGGTCTTAACTCTTACTCTGGCCTACTGGTTAAGGTCTTAACTCTTACTCTGGCCTAATAGCTAAGGTCTTAGACTCTTACTCTGGCCTAATAGCTAAGGTCTTAGACTCGTACTCTGGCCTACTGGTTAAGGTCTTAACTCTTACTCTGGCCTAATAGCTATGGTCTTAGACTCGTACTATGGCCTACTGGTTAAGGTCTTAACTCTTACTCTGGCCTACTGGTTAAGGTCTTAACTCTTACTCTGGCCTACTGCTTAAGGTCTTAACTCCTACTCTGGCCTAATAGCTAAGGTCTTAACTCTTACTCTGGCCTACTGGTTAAGGTCTCAACTCTTACTCTGGCCTAATAGTTAAGGTCTTAGACTCGTACTCTGGCCTTATAGCTAAGGTCTTAACTCTTACTCTGGCCTAATAGCTAAGGTCTTAGACTCGTACTCTGGCCTAATGGTTAAGGTCTTAACTCTTACTCTAGCCTAATAGCTAAGGTCTTAACTCTTACTCTGGCCGAATGGTTAAGGTCTTAACTCTTACTCTGGCCTATTAGCTAAGGTCTTAAATGTTACTCTGGCCTTCTGGTTAAGGTCTTAACTCTTACTCTGGCCTAATAGCTAGGGTCTTATACTCGTACTCTGGCCTAATGGTTAAGGTCTTAACTCTTACTCTGGCCTAATAGCTAAGGTCTTAGACTCGTACTATGGACTACAGGTTAAGGTCTTAATTCTTACTCTGGCCTACTGATCAAGGTCGTAACTCTTACTCTGGCCTAATAGCTAAGGTCTTAACTCTTAGTAATGGCCTAATAGCTAAGGTCTTAACTATTACTCTGGCCTACTGGTTAAGGTCTTAACTCTTACTCTGGCCTAATAGCTAAGGTCTTAGACTCATACTCTGGCCTAATGGTTAAGGTCTTAGCTCTTACCCTGGCCTAATAGCTAAGGTATTACCTCTTACTCTGTCCTACTGGTTAAGGTCTTAACTCTTACTCTGGCCTAATAGTTAAGGTCTTAGACTCGTACTCTGGCCTAATAGCTAAGGTCTTAACTCTTACTCTGGCCTAATAGCTAAGGTCTTAGACTCGTACTCTGGCCTAATGGTTAAGGTCTTAACTCTTACTCTGGCCTAATAGCTAAGGTCTTAACTCTTACTCTGGCCTAATAGCTAAGGTCTTAGACTCGTACTATGGCCTACAGGTTAAGGTCTTAACTCTTGCTCTGGCCTACTGGTTAAGGTCTTAACTCTTACTCTGGCCCAATTGCTAAGGTCTTAGACTCTTACTCTGGCCTACTGGGTAAGGTCTTAACTATTACTCTGGCCTACTGGTTAAGGGATTAACTCTTACTCTGGCCTAATAGGTAAGGTCTTAACTCTTACTCTGGCCTACGGGTTAAGGTCTTAGACTCCTACTCTGGCCTAATAGCTAAGGTCTTAACTCTTTCTCTGGCCTAATAGCTAAGGTCTTAACTCTTGCTCTGGCCTAATAGCTAAGGTCTTAACTCTTACTCTGGCCTAATAGCTAAGATCTTAACTCTTACTCTGGCCTTATAGCTAAGGTCTTAGACTCGTACTCTGGCCTACTGGTTAAGGTCTTAACTCTTACTCTGTTCTAATAGCTAAGGTCTTAGACTCATACTATGGCCTACAGGTTAAGGTCTTAACTCTTACTCTGGCCTAATAGCTAAGGTCTTAGACTCGTACTCTGGCCTACTGGTTAAGGTCTTAACTCTTACTCTGGCCTAATGGTTAAGGTCTTAACTCTTACTCTGGCCTAATAGCTAAGGTCTTAACTCTTACTCTGGCCTAATAGCTAAGGTCTTAGACTCGTACTCTGGCCTACTGGTTAAGGTCTTAACTCTAACTTTGGCCTACTGGTTAAGGTCTTAACACTTACTCTGGCCTAATTGCTAAGGTCTTAACTCTTACTCTGGCCTAATAGCTAAGGTCTTAGACTCATACTCTGGCCTACAGGTTAAGGTCTTAACACTTACTCTGGCCTAATAGCTAAGGTCTTAACTCTTACTCTTACCTAATAGCTAAGGTCTTAACTCTTACTCTGGCCTAATAGCTAAGGTCTTAGACTTGTACTATGGCCTACTGGTTAAGGTCTTAACTCTTACTCTGGCCTATTGGTTAAGGTCTTAACTCTTACTCTGGCCTAATAGCTAAGGTCTTAACTCTTACTCTGGCCTAATAGCTAAGGTCTTAACTCTTACTCTGGCCTACTGGTTAAGGTCTTAACTCTTACTCTGGCCTAATAGCTAAGGTCTTAGACTCGTACTCTGGCCTAATGGTTAAGGTCTTAACTCTTACCCCGGCCTAATAGCTAAGGTTTTAACTCTTACTCTGGCCTAATAGCTAAGGTCTTAGACTCGTACTCTGGCCTACTGGTTAAGGTCTTAACTCTTACTCGGGCCTAATAGCTAAGGTCTTAGACTTGTACTCTGGCCTTCTGGTTAAGGTCTTAACTCTTACTCTGGCCTAATAGCTAAGGTCTTATACTCGTACTCTGGCCTAATGGTTAAGGTCTTAACTCTTACTCTGGCCTAATAGCTAAGGTCTTAGACTCGTACTATGGCCTACAGGTTAAGGTCTTAACTCTTACTCTGGCCTACTGGTTAAGGTCTTAACTCTTACTCTGGCCTACTGGTTAAGGTCTTAACTCTTACTCTGGCCTAATAGCTAACGTCTTAACTCTTACTCTGGCCTAATAGCTAAGGTCTTAGACTCTTACTCTGGCCTAATAGCTTAGGTCTTAGACTCGTACTCTGGCCTACTGCTTAAGGTCTTAACTCTTACTCTGGCCTAATAGCTAAGGTCTTAGACTCATACTATGGCCTACTGGTTAAGGTCTTAACTCTTACTCTGGCCTATTGGTTAAGGTCTTAACTCTTACTCTGGCCTAATAGCTAAGGTCTTAACTCTTTCTCTGGCCTAATAGCTAAGGTCTTAGACTCAAACTCTGGCCTACTGGTTAAGGTCTTAACTCTTACTCTGGCCTACTGGTTAAGGTCTTAACTCTTACTCTGGCCTAATAGCTAAGGTCTTAACTCTTACTCTGGCCTAATAGCTAAGGTCTTAGACTCATACTCTGGCCTAATAGCTAAGGTCTTAACTCTTACTCTGGCCTTATAGCTAAGGTCTTAGACTCGTACTATGGCCTACAGGTTAAGGTCTTAACTCTTACTCTGGCCTACTGGTTAAGGTCTTAACTCTTACTCTGGCCTACTGGTTAAGGTCTTAACTCTTACTCTGGCCTAATAGCTAAGGTCTTAGACTCTTACTCTGGCCTAATAGCTAAGGTCTTAGACTCGTACTCTGGCCTACTGGTTAAGGTCTTAACTCTTACTCTGGCCTAATAGCTATGGTCTTAGACTCGTACTATGGCCTACTGGTTAAGGTCTTAACTCTTACTCTGGCCTACTGGTTAAGGTCTTAACTCTTACTCTGGCCTACTGCTTAAGGTCTTAACTCTTACTCTGGCCTAATAGCTAAGGTCTTAACTCTTACTCTGGCCTACTGGTTAAGGTCTCAACTCTTACTCTGGCCTAATAGTTAAGGTCTTAGACTCGTACTCTGGCCTTATAGCTAAGGTCTTAACTCTTACTCTGGCCTAATAGCTAAGGTCTTAGACTCGTACTCTGGCCTAATGGTTAAGGTCTTAACTCTTACTCTAGCCTAATAGCTAAGGTCTTAACTCTTACTCTGGCCGAATGGTTAAGGTCTTAACTCTTACTCTGGCCTATTAGCTAAGGTCTTAAATGTTACTCTGGCCTTCTGGTTAAGGTCTTAACTCTTACTCTGGCCTAATAGCTAGGGTCTTATACTCGTACTCTGGCCTAATGGTTAAGGTCTTAACTCTTACTCTGGCCTAATAGCTAAGGTCTTAGACTCGTACTATGGACTACAGGTTAAGGTCTTAACTCTTACTCTGGCCTACTGATCAAGGTCGTAACTCTTACTCTGGCCTAATAGCTAAGGTCTTAACTCTTAGTAATGGCCTAATAGCTAAGGTCTTAACTATTACTCTGGCCTACTGGTTAAGGTCTTAACTCTTACTCTGGCCTAATAGCTAAGGTCTTAGACTCATACTCTGGCCTAATGGTTAAGGTCTTAGCTCTTACCCTGGCCTAATAGCTAAGGTATTACCTCTTACTCTGTCCTACTGGTTAAGGTCTTAACTCTTACTCTGGCCTAATAGTTAAGGTCTTAGACTCGTACTCTGGCCTAATAGCTAAGGTCTTAACTCTTACTCTGGCCTAATAGCTAAGGTCTTAGACTCGTACTCTGGCCTAATGGTTAAGGTCTTAACTCTTACTCTGGCCTAATAGCTAAGGTCTTAACTCTTACTCTGGCCTAATAGCTAAGGTCTTAGACTCGTACTATGGCCTACAGGTTAAGGTCTTAACTCTTGCTCTGGCCTACTGGTTAAGGTCTTAACTCTTACTCTGGCCCAATTGCTAAGGTCTTAGACTCTTACTCTGGCCTACTGGGTAAGGTCTTAACTATTACTCTGGCCTACTGGTTAAGGGATTAACTCTTACTCTGGCCTAATAGGTAAGGTCTTAACTCTTACTCTGGCCTACGGGTTAAGGTCTTAGACTCCTACTCTGGCCTAATAGCTAAGGTCTTAACTCTTTCTCTGGCCTAATACCTAAGGTCTTAACTCTTACTCTGGCCTAATAGCTAAGGTCTTAACTCTTACTCTGGCCTAATAGCTAAGATCTTAACTCTTACTCTGGCCTTATAGCTAAGGTCTTAGACTCGTACTCTGGCCTACTGGTTAAGGTCTTAACTCTTACTCTGTTCTAATAGCTAAGGTCTTAGACTCATACTATGGCCTACAGGTTAAGGTCTTAACTCTTACTCTGGCCTAATAGCTAAGGTCTTAGACTCGTACTCTGGCCTACTGGTTAAGGTCTTAACTCTTACTCTGGCCTAATGGTTAAGGTCTTAACTCTTACTCTGGCCTAATAGCTAAGGTCTTAACTCTTACTCTGGCCTAATAGCTAAGGTCTTAGACTCGTACTCTGGCCTACTGGTTAAGGTCTTAACTCTAACTTTGGCCTACTGGTTAAGGTCTTAACACTTACTCTGGCCTAATTGCTAAGGTCTTAACTCTTACTCTGGCCTAATAGCTAAGGTCTTAACTCTTACTCTGGCCTAATAGCTAAGGTCTTAGACTCATACTCTGGCCTACAGGTTAAGGTCTTAACACTTACTCTGGCCTAATAGCTAAGGTCTTAACTCTTACTCTTACCTAATAGCTAAGGTCTTAACTCTTACTCTGGCCTAATAGCTAAGGTCTTAGACTCGTACTATGGCCTACTGGTTAAGGTCTTAACTCTTACTCTGGCCTATTGGTTAAGGTCTTAACTCTTACTCTGGCCTAATAGCTAAGGTCTTAACTCTTACTCTGGCCTAATAGCTAAGGTCTTAGACTCGAACTCAGGCCTACTGGTTAAGGTCTTAACTCTTACTCTGGCCTACTGGTTAAGGTCTTAACTCTTACTCTGGCCTAATAGCTAAGGTCTTAACTCTTACTCTGGCCTAATAGCTAAGGTCTTAGACTCATACCCCGGCCTAATAGCTAAGGTCTTAACTCTTACTCTCGCCTAATAGCTAAGGTCTTAGACTCGTACTATGGCCTACAGGTTAAGGTCTTAACTCTTACTTTGGCCTACTGGTTAAGTTCTTAACTCTTACTCTGGCCTACTGGTTAAGGTCTTAACTCTTACTCTGGCCTAATAGCTAAGGTCTTAGACTCGTACTCTGGCCTACGGGTTAAGGTCTTAACTCTTACTCTGGCCTAATAGCAAAGGTCTTAGACTCGTACTATGGCCTACTGGTTAGGGTCTTAAGTCTTACTCTGGCCTACTGGTTAAGGTCTTAACTCTTACTCTGGCCTACTGCTTAAGGTCTTAACTCTTACTCTGGCCTAATAGCTAAGGTCTTTACTCTTACTCTGGCCTAATAGCTAAGGTCTTAACTCTTACTCTGGCCTAATAGCTAAGGTCTTAACTCTTACTCAGGCCTAATAGCTAAGGTCTTAACTCTTACTCTGGCCTAATAGCTAAGGTCTTAGACTCATACTCTGGCCTACAGGTTAAGGTCTTAACACTTACTCTGGCCTAAAAGCTAAGGTCTTAACTCTTACTCTGGCCTAATAGCTAAGGTCTTAACTCTTACTCTGGCCTAATAGCTAAGGTCTCAGACTCGTACTATGGCCTATAGGTTAAGGTCTTAACTCTTACTCTGGCCTACTGGTTAAGGTCTTAACTCTTACTCTGGCCTAATAGCTAAGGTCTTAACTCTTACTCTGGCCTAATAGCTAAGGTCTTAACTCTTACTCTGGCCTAATGGCTAAGGTCTTAGACTCATACTCTGGCCTACTTTTTAAGGTCTTAACTCTTACTCTGGCCTAATAACTAAGGTCTTAGACTCGTACTATGGCCTACTGGTTAGGGTCTTAAGTCTTACTCTGGACTACTGGTTAAGGTCTTAACTCTTACTCTGGCCTACTGCTTAAGGTCTTAACTCTTACTCTGGCCTAATAGCTAAGGTCTTTACTCTTACTCTGGCCTAATAGCTAAGGTCTTAACTCTTACGCTGGCCTAATAGCTAAGGTCTTAACTCTTACTCTGGCCTTATAGCTAAGGTCTTAACTCTTACTCTGGCCTACTGGTTAAGGTCTTAACTCTTATTCTGGCCTAATAGCTAAGGACTTAACTCTTTCTCTGGCCTAACAGCTAAGATCTTAACTCTTACTCTTGCGTGATAGCTAAGGTCTTAGACTCGTACTCTGGCCTAATAGCTAAGGTCTTAGACTCGTACTCTGGCCTAATGGTTAAGGTCTTAACTCTTACTCTGGCCTAATAGCTAAGGTCTTAGACTCGTACTCTGGCCTAATGGTTAACGTCTTAACTCTTACTCTGGCCTACAGGTTAAGGTCTTAACTCTTACTCTGGCCTAATAGCTAAGGTCTTAGACTCTTACTCTGGCCTACTGGTTAAGGTCTTAACTCTTTCTCTGGTTTAATAGCTAAGGTCTTATACTCGTACTCTGGCCTAATGGTTAAGGTCTTAACTCTTACTCAGGCCTAATGATTAAGGTCTAGACTCTTACTTTGGCCTAATGGTTAAGGTCTTAACTCTTACTGTGGCCTAATAGCTAAGGTCTTAACTCTTACTCTGGCCTACTGGTTAAGGTCTTAACTCTTACTCTGGTCTAATAGCTAAGGTCTTAACTCTTACTCTGGCCTAATAGCTAAGGTCTTAGACTCGTACTCTGGCCTACAGGTTAAGGTCTTAACTCTTACTCTGGCCTACTGGTTAAGGTCTTAACTCTTACTCTGGCCTAATAGCTAAGGTCTTAACTCTTACTCTGGTATTATAGCTAAGGTCTTAACTCTTACTCTGGCCTACTGGTTAAGGTCTTAACTCTTACTCTGTCCTAATAGCTAAGGTCTTAACTCTTACTCTGGCCTAATAGTTAAGGTCTTAACTCCTACTCTGGCCTAATAGCTAAGGTCTTAGACTCATACTCTGGCCTAATGGTTAAGGTCTTAACTCTTACTCTGGACTAATAGCTAAGGTTTTAGACTCGTACTCTGGCCTACTGGTTAAGGTCTTAACTCTTACTCTGGCTTAATAGCTGAGGTCTTAACTCTTTCTCTGGCCTAATAGCTAAGGTCTTAACTCTTACTCTGGCCTGATAGCTAAGGTCTTAGACTTGTACTCTGGCCTAATAGCTAAGGTCTTAGACTTGTACTCTGGCCTAATGGTTAAGGTCTTAACTCTTACTCTGGCCTAATAGCTAAGGTCTTAGACTCGTCCTGTGGCCTGATGGTTAAGGTCTTAACTCTTACTCTGGCCTACAGGTTAAGGTCTTAACTCTTACTCTGGCCTAATAGCTAAGGTCTTAGACTCTTACTCTGGCCTAATAGCTAAGGTCTTATACTCGTACTCTGGCCTAATGGTTAAGGTCTAAACTCTTACTCTGGCCTAATAGTTAAGGTCTTAGACTCGTACTATGGCCAACAGGTTAAGGTCTTAACTCTTACTCTGGCCTACTGGTTAAGGTCTTAACTCTTACTCTGGCCTAATAGCTAAGGTCTTAGACTCGTACTCTGGCCTAATGGTTAAGGTCTTAACTCTTACTCTAGCCTAATAGCTAAGGTCTTAACTCTTACTCTGGCCTAATGGTTAAGGTCTTAACTCTTACTCTGGCCTAATAGCTAAGGTCTTAACTCTTACTCTGGCCTTCTGGTTAAGGTCTTAACTCTTACTCTGGCCTAATAGCTAGGGTCTTATACTCGTACTCTGGCCAAATGGTTAAGGTCTTAACTCTTACTCTGGCCTAATAGCTAAGGTCTTAGACTCGTACTATGGCCTACAGGTTAAGGTCTTAACTCTTACTCTGGCCTACTGGTAAAGGTCGTAACTCTTACTCTGGCCTAATAGCTAAGGTCTTAACTCTTACTCTGGCCTAATAGCTAAGGTCTTAACTCTTACTCTGGCCTACTGGTTAAGGTCTTAACTCTTACTCTGGCCTAATAGCTAAGGTCTTAGACTCGTACTCTAGCCTAATGGTTAAGGTCTTAACTCTTACTCTGGCCTAATAGCTAAGGTCTTAACTCTTATCCTGGCCTAATGGTTAAGGTCTTAACTCTCACTCTGGCCTAATAGCTAAGGTCTTAACTCTTACTCTGGCCTACTGGTTAAGGTCTTAACTCTTACTCTGGCCTAATAGTTAAGGTCTTAGACTCATACTCTGGCCTAATAGCTAAGGTCTTAACTCTTACTCTGGCCTAATAGCTAAGGTCTTAGACTCGTACTCTGGCCTAATGGTTAAGGTCTTAACTCTTACTCTGGCCTAATAGCTAAGGTCTTAACACTTACTCTGGCCTAATAGATAAGGTCTTAGGCTGCTACTATGGCCTACAGGTTAAGGTCTTAACTCTTGCTCTGGCCTACTGGTTAAGGTCTTAACTCTTACTCTGGCCCAAATGCTAAGGTCTTAGACTCTTACTCTGGCCTACTGGGTAAGGTCTTAACTATTACTCTGGCCTACTGGTTAAGGGATTAACTCTTACTATGGCCTAATAGCTAAGGTCTTAACTCTTACTCTGGCCTACTGGTTAAGGTCTTAGACTCATACTCTGGCCTAATGGTTAAGGTCTTAACTCTTACTCTGGACTAATAGCTAAGGTTTTAGACTCGTACTCTGGCCTACTGGTTAAGGTCTTAACTCTTACTCTGGCCTAATAGTTGAGGTCTTAACTCTTTCTCTGGCCTAATAGCTAAGGTCTTAACTCTTACTCTGGCCTACTGGTTAAGGTCTTAACTCTTATTCTGGCCTAATAGCTAAGGTCTTAACTCTTTCTCTGGCCTAACAGCTAAGATCTTAACTCTTACTCTTGCGTGATAGCTAAGGTCTTAGACTCGTACTCTGGCCTAATAGCTAAGGTCTTAGACTCGTACTCTGGCCTAATGGTTAAGGTCTTAACTCTTACTCTGGCATAATAGCTAAGGTCTTAGACTCGTACTCTGGCCTAATGGTTAAAGTCTTAACTCTTACTCTGGCCTACAGGTTAAGGTCTTAACTCTTACTCTGGCCTAATAGCTAAGGTCTTAGACTCTTACTCTGGCCTACTGGTTAAGGTCTTAACTCTTTCTCTGGTTTAATAGCTAAGGTCTTATACTCGTACTCTGGCCTAATGGTTAAGGTCTTAACTCTTACTCAGGCCTAATGATTAAGGTCTAGACTCTTACTTTGGCCTAATGGTTAAGGTCTTAACTCTTACTGTGGCCTAATAGCTAAGGTCTTAACTCTTACTCTGGCCTACTGGTTAAGGTCTTAACTCTTACTCTGGTCTAATAGCTAAGGTCTTAACTCTTACTCTGGCCTAATAGCTAAGGTCTTAGACTCGTACTCTGGCCTACAGGTTAAGGTCTTAACTCTTACTCTGGCCTACTGGTTAAGGTCTTAACTCTTACTCTGGCCTAATAGCTAAGGTCTTAGACTCTTACTCTGGATTACTGGTTAAGGTCTTAACTCTTTCTCTGGCCTAATAGCTAATGTCTTATACTCGTACTCTGGCCTAATGGTTAAGGTCTTAACTCTTACTCAGGCCTAATGATTAAGGTCTAGACTCTTACTCTGGCCTAATGGTTAAGGTCTAGACTTTTAGTCTGGCCTAATGGTTAAGGTCTTAACTCTTACTGTGGCCTAATAGCTAAGGTCTTAACTCTTACTCTGGCCTAATAGCTAACGTCTTAGACTCGTACTCTGGCCTACAGGTTAAGGTCTTAACTCTTACTCTGGTCTAATAGCTAAGGTCTTAACTCTTACTCTGGCCTAATAGCTAACGTCTTAGACTCGTACTCTGGCCTACAGATTAAGGTCTTAACTCTTACTCTGGCCTACAGGTTAAGGTCTTAACTCTTACTCTGGCCTACTGGTTAAGGTCTTAACTCTTACTCTGGCCTAATAGCTAAGGTCTTAACTCTTACTCTGGCATTATAGCTAAGGTCTTAACTCTTACTCTGGCCTACTGGTTAAGGTCTTAACTCTTACTCTGGCCTAATAGCTAAGGTCTTAACTCTTACTCTGGCCTAATAGTTAAGGTCTTAACTCCTACTCTGGCCTAATAGCTAAGGTCTTAGACTCGTACTCTGGCCTAATGGTTAAGGTCTTAACTCTTACTCTGGACTAATAGCTAAGGTTTTAGACTCGTACTCTGGCCTACTGGTTAAGGTCTTAACTCGTACTCTGGCCTAATAGCTGAGGTCTTAACTCTTTCTCTGGCCTAATAGCTAAGGTCTTAACTCTTACTCTGGCCTGATAGCTAAGGTCTTAGACTTGTACTCTGGCCTAATAGCTAAGGTCTTAGACTTGTACTCTGGCCTAATGGTTAAGGTCTTAACTCTTACTCTGGCCTAATAGCTAAGGTCTTAGACTCGTACTCTGGCCTAATGGTTAAGGTCTTAACTCTTACTCTAGCCTAATAGCTAAGGTCTTAACTCTTACTCTGGCCTAATGGTTAAGGTCTTAACTCTTACTCTGGCCTAATAGCTAAGGTCTTAACTCTTACTCTGGCCTTCTGGTTAAGGTCTTAACTCTTACTCTGGCCTAATAGCTAGGGTCTTATACTCGTACTCTGGCCTACTGGTTAAGGTCTTAACTCTTTCTCTGGCCTAATAGCTAAGGTCTTAACTCTTACTCTGGCCTGATAGCTAAGGTCTTAGACTTGTACTCTGGCCTAATAGCTAAGGTCTTAGACTTGTACTCTGGCCTAATGGTTAAGGTCTTAACTCTTACTCTGGCCTAATAGCTAAGGTCTTAGACTCGTCCTGTGGCCTAATGGTTAAGGTCTTAACTCTTACTCTGGCCTACAGGTTAAGGTCTTAACTCTTACTCTGGCCTAATAGCTAAGGTCTTAACTCTAACTCTGGCCTAATAGCTAAGGTCTTAACTCTTACTCTGGCCTACTGGTTAAGGTCTTAACTCTTAATCTGGTCTAATAGCTAAGGTCTTAGACTCGTACTCTGGCCTAATGGTTAAGGTCTTAACTCTTACTCTGGCCTAATAGCTAAGGTCTTAGACTCGTCCTGTGGCCTAATGGTTAAGGTCTTAACTCTTACTCTGGCCTACAGGTTAAGGTCTTAACTCTTATTCTGGCCTAATAGCTAAGGTCTTAACTCTTTCTCTGGCCTAACAGCTAAGATCTTAACTCTTACTCTTGCGTGATAGCTAAGGTCTTAGACTCGTACTCTGGCCTAATAGCTAAGGTCTTAGACTCGTACTCTGGCCTAATGGTTAAGGTCTTAACTCTTACTCTGGACTAATAGCTAAGGTTTTAGACTCGTACTCTGGCCTACTGGTTAAGGTCTTAACTCTTACTCTGGCCTAATAGCTGAGGTCTTAACTCTTTCTCTGGCCTAATAGCTAAGGTCTTAACTCTTACTCTGGCCTACTGGTTAAGGTCTTAACTCTTATTCTGGCCTAATAGCTAAGGTCTTAACTCTTTCTCTGGCCTAACAGCTAAGATCTTAACTCTTACTCTTGCGTGATAGCTAAGGTCTTAGACTCGTACTCTGGCCTAATAGCTAAGGTCTTAGACTCGTACTCTGGCCTAATGGTTAAGGTCTTAACTCTTACTCTGGCATAATAGCTAAGGTCTTAGACTCGTACTCTGGCCTAATGGTTAAAGTCTTAACTCTTACTCTGGCCTACAGGTTAAGGTCTTAACTCTTACTCTGGCCTAATAGCTAAGGTCTTAGACTCTTACTCTGGCCTACTAGTTAAGGTCTTAACTCTTTCTCTGGTTTAATAGCTAAGGTCTTATACTCGTACTCTGGCCTAATGGTTAAGGTCTTAACTCTTACTCAGGCCTAATGATTAAGGTCTAGACTCTTACTTTGGCCTAATGGTTAAGGTCTTAACTCTTACTGTGGCCTAATAGCTAAGGTCTTAACTCTTACTCTGGCCTACTGGTTAAGGTCTTAACTCTTACTCTGGTCTAATAGCTAAGGTCTTAACTCTTACTCTGGCCTAATAGCTAAGGTCTTAGACTCGTACTCTGGCCTACAGGTTAAGGTCTTAACTCTTACTCTGGCCTACTGGTTAAGGTCTTAACTCTTACTCTGGCCTAATAGCTAAGGTCTTAGACTCTTACTCTGGATTACTGGTTAAGGTCTTAACTCTTTCTCTGGCCTAATAGCTAATGTCTTATACTCGTACTCTGGCCTAATGGTTAAGGTCTTAACTCTTACTCAGGCCTAATGATTAAGGTCTAGACTCTTACTCTGGCCTAATGGTTAAGGTCTAGACTTTTAGTCTGGCCTAATGGTTAAGGTCTTAACTCTTACTGTGGCCTAATAGCTAAGGTCTTAACTCTTACTCTGGCCTAATAGCTAACGTCTTAGACTCGTACTCTGGCCTACAGGTTAAGGTCTTAACTCTTACTCTGGTCTAATAGCTAAGGTCTTAACTCTTACTCTGGCCTAATAGCTAACGTCTTAGACTCGTACTCTGGCCTACAGATTAAGGTCTTAACTCTTACTCTGGCCTACAGGTTAAGGTCTTAACTCTTACTCTGGCCTACTGGTTAAGGTCTTAACTCTTACTCTGGCCTAATAGCTAAGGTCTTAACTCTTACTCTGGCATTATAGCTAAGGTCTTAACTCTTACTCTGGCCTACTGGTTAAGGTCTTAACTCTTACTCTGGCCTAATAGCTAAGGTCTTAACTCTTACTCTGGCCTAATAGTTAAGGTCTTAACTCCTACTCTGGCCTAATAGCTAAGGTCTTAGACTCGTACTCTGGCCTAATGGTTAAGGTCTTAACTCTTACTCTGGACTAATAGCTAAGGTTTTAGACTCGTACTCTGGCCTACTGGTTAAGGTCTTAACTCGTACTCTGGCCTAATAGCTGAGGTCTTAACTCTTTCTCTGGCCTAATAGCTAAGGTCTTAACTCTTACTCTGGCCTGATAGCTAAGGTCTTAGACTTGTACTCTGGCCTAATAGCTAAGGTCTTAGACTTGTACTCTGGCCTAATGGTTAAGGTCTTAACTCTTACTCTGGCCTAATAGCTAAGGTCTTAGACTCGTACTCTGGCCTAATGGTTAAGGTCTTAACTCTTACTCTAGCCTAATAGCTAAGGTCTTAACTCTTACTCTGGCCTAATGGTTAAAGTCTTAACTCTTACTCTGGCCTAATAGCTAAGGTCTTAACTCTTACTCTGGCCTTCTGGTTAAGGTCTTAACTCTTACTCTGGCCTAATAGCTAGGGTCTTATACTCGTACTCTGGCCTACTGGTTAAGGTCTTAACTCTTTCTCTGGCCTAATAGCTAAGGTCTTAACTCTTACTCTGGCCTGATAGCTAAGGTCTTAGACTTGTACTCTGGCCTAATAGCTAAGGTCTTAGACTTGTACTCTGGCCTAATGGTTAAGGTCTTAACTCTTACTCTGGCCTAATAGCTAAGGTCTTAGACTCGTCCTGTGGCCTAATGGTTAAGGTCTTAACTCTTACTCTGGCCTACAGGTTAAGGTCTTAACTCTTACTCTGGCCTAATAGCTAAGGTCTTAACTCTAACTCTGGCCTAATAGCTAAGGTCTTAACTCTTACTCTGGCCTACTGGTTAAGGTCTTAACTCTTAATCTGGTCTAATAGCTAAGGTCTTAGACTCGTACTCTGGCCTAATGGTTAAGGTCTTAACTCTTACTCTGGCCTAATAGCTAAGGTCTTAGACTCGTCCTGTGGCCTAATGGTTAAGGTCTTAACTCTTACTCTGGCCTACAGGTTAAGGTCTTAACTCTTACTCTGGCCTAATAGCTAAGGTCTTAACTCTAACTCTGGCCTAATAGCTAAGGTCTTAACTCTTACTCTGGCCTACGGGTTAAGGTCTTAACTCTTACTCTAGCCTAATAGCTAAGGTCTTAACTCTAACTCTGGCCTAATGGTTAAGGTCTTAACTATTACTCTGGCCTAATAGCTAAGGTCTTAACTCTTACTCTGGCCTTCTGGTTAAGGTCTTAACTCTTACTCTGGCCTAATAGCTAGGGTCTTATACTCGTACTCTGGCCTACTGGTTAAGGTCTTAACTCTTTCTCTGGCCTAATAGCTAAGGTCTTAACTCTTACTCTGGCCTGATAGCTAAGGTCTTAGACTTGTACTCTGGCCTAATAGCTAAGGTCTTAGACTTGTACTCTGGCCTAATGGTTAAGGTCTTAACTCTTACTCTGGCCTAATAGCTAAGGTCTTAGACTCGTCCTGTGGCCTAATGGTTAAGGTCTTAACTCTTACTCTGGCCTACAGGTTAAGGTCTTAACTCTTACTCTGGCCTAATAGCTAAGGTCTTAACTCTAACTCTGGCCTAATAGCTAAGGTCTTAACTCTTACTCTGGCCTACTGGTTAAGGTCTTAACTCTTAATCTGGTCTAATAGCTAAGGTCTTAGACTCGTACTCTGGCCTAATGGTTAAGGTCTTAACTCTTACTCTAGCCTAATAGCTAAGGTCTTAACTCTAACTCTGGCCTAATGGTTAAGGTCTTAACTCTAACTCTGGCCTAATAGCTAAGGTCTTAACTCTTACTCTGGCCTACTGGTTAAGGTCTTAACTCTTAATCTGGCCTAATAGCTAGGGTCTTATACTCGTACTCTGGCCTAATGGTTAAGGTCTTAACTCTTACTCTGGCCTAATAGCTAAGGTCTTAGACTCGTACTATGGCCTACAGGTTAAGGTCTTAACTCTTACTCTGGCCTAATAGCTAAGGTCTTAGACTCGTACTCTGGCCTACTGGTTAAGGTCTTAACTCTTACTCTGGCCTAATGGTTAAGGTCCTAACTCTTACTCTGGCCTAATAGCTAAGGTCTTAACTCTTACGCTGGCCTAATAGCTAAGGTCTTAACTCTTACTCTGGCCTTATAGCTAAGGTCTTAACTCTTACTCTGGCCTACTGGTTAAGGTCTTAACTCTTATTCTGGCCTAATAGCTAAGGTCTTAACTCTTTCTCTGGCCTAACAGCTAAGATCTTAACTCTTACTCTTGCCTGATAGCTAAGGTCTTAGATGCGTACTCTGGCCTAATAGCTAAGGTCTTAGACTCGTACTCTGGCCTAATGGTTAAGGTCTTAACTCTTACTCTGGCCTAATAGCTAAGGTCTTTACTCTTACTCTGGCCTAATAGCTAAGGTCTTAACTCTTACGCTGGCCTAATAGCTAAGGTCTTAACTCTTACTCTGGCCTTATAGCTAAGGTCTTAACTCTTACTCTGGCCTACTGGTTAAGGTCTTAACTCTTATTCTGGCCTAATAGCTAAGGTCTTAGACTCGTACTCTGGCCTAATGGTTAAGGTCTTAACTCTTACTCTGGCCTAATAGCTAAGGTCTTTACTCTTACTCTGGCCTAATAGCTAAGGTCTTAACTCTTACGCTGGCCTAATAGCTAAGGTCTTAACTCTTACTCTGGCCTTATAGCTAAGGTCTTAACTCTTACTCTGGCCTACTGGTTAAGGTCTTAACTCTTATTCTGGCCTAATAGCTAAGGTCTTAACTCTTTCTCTGGCCTAACAGCTAAGATCTTAACTCTTACTCTTGCCTGATAGCTAAGGTCTTAGACGCGTACTCTGGCCTAATAGCTAAGGTCTTAGACTCGTACTCTGGCCTAATGGTTAAGGTCTTAACTCTTACTCTGGCCTAATAGCTAAGGTCTTAGACTCGTACTCTGGCCTAATAGCTAAGGTCTTAGACTCGTACTCTGGCCTAATGGTTAACGTCTTAACTCTTACTCTGGCCTACAGGTTAAGGTCTTAACTCTTACTCTGGCCTAATAGCTAAGGTCTTAGACTCTTACTCTGGATTACTGGTTAAGGTCTTAACTCTTTCTCTGGCCTAATAGCTAATGTCTTATACTCGTACTCTGGCCTAATGGTTAAGGTCTTAACTCTTACTCAGGCCTAATGATTAAGGTCTAGACTCTTACTCTGGCCTAATGGTTAAGGTCTAGACTTTTAGTCTGGCCTAATGGTTAAGGTCTTAACTCTTACTGTGGCCTAATAGCTAAGGTCTTAACTCTTACTCTGGCCTAATAGCTAACGTCTTAGACTCGTACTCTGGCCTACAGGTTAAGGTCTTAACTCTTACTCTGGTCTAATAGCTAAGGTCTTAACTCTTACTCTGGCCTAATAGCTAACGTCTTAGACTCGTACTCTGGCCTACAGATTAAGGTCTTAACTCTTACTCTGGCCTACAGGTTAAGGTCTTAACTCTTACTCTGGCCTACTGGTTAAGGTCTTAACTCTTACTCTGGCCTAATAGCTAAGGTCTTAACTCTTACTCTGGCATTATAGCTAAGGTCTTAACTCTTACTCTGGCCTACTGGTTAAGGTCTTAACTCTTACTCTGGCCTAATAGCTAAGGTCTTAACTCTTACTCTGGCCTAATAGTTAAGGTCTTAACTCCTACTCTGGCCTAATAGCTAAGGTCTTAGACTCGTACTCTGGCCTAATGGTTAAGGTCTTAACTCTTACTCTGGACTAATAGCTAAGGTTTTAGACTCGTACTCTGGCCTACTGGTTAAGGTCTTAACTCGTACTCTGGCCTAATAGCTGAGGTCTTAACTCTTTCTCTGGCCTAATAGCTAAGGTCTTAACTCTTACTCTGGCCTGATAGCTAAGGTCTTAGACTTGTACTCTGGCCTAATAGCTAAGGTCTTAGACTTGTACTCTGGCCTAATGGTTAAGGTCTTAACTCTTACTCTGGCCTAATAGCTAAGGTCTTAGACTCGTACTCTGGCCTAATGGTTAAGGTCTTAACTCTTACTCTAGCCTAATAGCTAAGGTCTTAACTCTTACTCTGGCCTAATGGTTAAGGTCTTAACTCTTACTCTGGCCTAATAGCTAAGGTCTTAACTCTTACTCTGGCCTTCTGGTTAAGGTCTTAACTCTTACTCTGGCCTAATAGCTAGGGTCTTATACTCGTACTCTGGCCAAATGGTTAAGGTCTTAACTCTTACTCTGGCCTAATAGCTAAGGTCTTAGACTCGTACTATGGCCTACAGGTTAAGGTCTTAACTCTTACTCTGGCCTACTGGTAAAGGTCGTAACTCTTACTCTGGCCTAATAGCTAAGGTCTTAACTCTTACTCTGGCCTAATAGCTAAGGTCTTAACTCTTACTCTGGCCTACTGGTTAAGGTTTTAACTCTTACTCTGGCCTAATAGCTAAGGTCTTAGACTCGTACTCTGGCCTAATGGTTAAGGTCTTAACTCTTACCCTGGCCTAATAGCTAAGGTCTTAACTCTTATCCTGGCCTAATGGTTAAGGTCTTAACTCTTACTCTGGCCTAATAGCTAAGGTCTTAGACTCGTACTATGGCCTACAGGTTAAGGTCTTAACTCTTACTCTGGCCTACTGGTAAAGGTCGTAACTCTTACTCTGGCCTACTGGTTAAGGTCTTAACTCTTACTCTGGCCTAATAGTTAAGGTCTTAGACTCATACTCTGGCCTAATAGCTAAGGTCTTAACTCTTACTCTGGCCTAATAGCTAAGGTCTTAGACTCGTACTCTGGCCTAATGGTTAAGGTCTTAACTCTTACTCTGGCCTAATAGCTAAGGTCTTAACACTTACTCTGGCCTAATAGCTAAGGTCTTAGACTCCTACTATGGCCTACAGGTTAAGGTCTTAACTCTTGCTCTGGCCTACTGGTTAAGGTCTTAACTCTTACTCTGGCCCAAATGCTAAGGTCTTAGACTCTTACTCTGGCCTACTGGGTAAGGTCTTAACTATTACTCTGGCCTACTGGTTAAGGGATTAACTCTTACTATGGCCTAATAGCTAAGGTCTTAACTCTTACTCTGGCCTACTGGTTAAGGTCTTAGACTCATACTCTGGCCTAATGGTTAAGGTCTTAACTCTTACTCTGGACTAATAGCTAAGGTTTTAGACTCGTACTCTGGCCTACTGGTTAAGGTCTTAACTCTTACTCTGGCCTAATAGCTGAGGTCTTAACTCTTTCTCTGGCCTAATAGCTAAGGTCTTAACTCTTACTCTGGCCTGATATCTAAGGCCTTAGACTTGTACTCTGGCCTAATAGCTAAGGTCTTAGACTTGTACTCTGGCCTAATGGTTAAGGTCTTAACTCTTACTCTGGCCTAATAGCTAAGGTCTTAGACTCGTCCTGTGGCCTAATGGTTAAGGTCTTAACTCTTACTCTGGCCTACAGGTTAAGGTCTTAACTCTTACTCTGGCCTAATAGCTAAGGTCTTAGACTCTTACTCTGGCCTAATATCTAAGGTCTTATACTCGTACTCTGGCCTAATGGTTAAGGTCTAAACTCTTACTCTGGCCTAATAGCTAAGGTCTTGGACTCGTACTATGGCCAACAGGTTAAGGTCTTAACTCTTACTCTGGCCTACTGGTTAAGGTCTTAACTCTTACTCTGGCCTAATAACTAAGGTCTTAGACTCGTACTATGGCCTACTGGTTAGGGTCTTAAGTCTTACTCTGGCCTACTGGTTAAGGTCTTAACTCTTACTCTGGCCTACTGCTTAAGGTCTTAACTCTTACTCTGGCCTAATAGCTAAGGTCTTTACTCTTACTCTGGCCTAATAGCTAAGGTCTTAACTCTTACGCTGGCCTAATAGCTAAGGTCTTAACTCTTACTCTGGCCTTATAGCTAAGGTCTTAACTCTTACTCTGGCCTACTGGTTAAGGTCTTAACTCTTATTCTGGCCTAATAGCTAAGGTCTTAACTCTTTCTCTGGCATAACAGCTAAGATCTTAACTCTTACTCTTGCCTGATAGCTAAGGTCTTAGACGCGTACTCTGGCCTAATAGCTAAGGTCTTAGACTCGTACTCTGGCCTAATGGTTAAGGTCTTAACTCTTACTCTGGCCTAATAGCTAAGGTCTTAGACTCGTACTCTGGCCTAATAGCTAAGGTCTTAGACTCGTACTCTGGCCTAATGGTTAACGTCTTAACTCTTACTCTGGCCTACAGGTTAAGGTCTTAACTCTTACTCTGGCCTAATAGCTAAGGTCTTAGACTCTTACTCTGGCCTACTGGTTAAGGTCTTAATTCTTTCTCTGGCCTAATAGCTAAGGTCTTATACTCGTACTCTGGCCTAATGGTTAAGGTCTTAACTCTTACTCAGGCCTAATGATTAAGGTCTAGACTCTTACTCTGGCCTAATGGTTAAGGTCTAGACTTTTAGTCTGGCCTAATGGTTAAGGTCTTAACTCTTACTGTGGCCTAATAGCTAAGGTCTTAACTCTTACTCTGGCCTAATAGCTAACGTCTTAGACTCGTACTCTGTACTCTGGCCTACAGGTTAAGGTCTTAACTCTTACTCTGGTCTAATAGCTAAGGTCTTAACTCTTACTCTGGCCTAATAGCTAACGTCTTAGACTCGTACTCTGGCCTACAGGTTAAGGTCTTAACTCTTACTCTGGCCTACAGGTTAAGGTCTTAACTCTTACTCTGGCCTACTGGTTAAGGTCTTAACTCTTACTCTGGCCTAATAGCTAAGGTCTTAACTCTTACTCTGGCATTATAGCTAAGGTCTTAACTCTTACTCTGGCCGACTGGTTAAGGTCTTAACTCTTACTCAGGCCTAATAGCTAAGGTCTTAACTCTTACTCTGGCCTAATAGTTAAGGTCTTAACTCCTACTCTGGCCTAATAGCTAAGGTCTTAGACTCGTACTCTGGCCTAATGGTTAAGGTCTTAACTCTTACTCTGGACTAATAGCTAAGGTTTTAGACTCGTACTCTGGCCTACTGGTTAAGGTCTTAACTCTTACTCTGGCCTAATAGCTAAGGTCTTAACTCTTACTCTGGCCTGATAGCTAAGGTCTTAGACTTGTACTCTGGCCTAATAGCTAAGGTCTTAGACTTGTACTCTGGCCTAATGGTTAAGGTCTTAACTCTTACTCTGGCCTAATAGCTAAGGTCTTAGACTCGTCCTGTGGCCTAATGGTTAAGGTCTTAACTCTTACTCTGGCCTACAGGTTAAGGTCTTAACTCTTACTCTGGCCTAATAGCTAAGGTCTTAACTCTAACTCTGGCCTAATAGCTAAGGTCTTAACTCTTACTCTGGCCTACGGGTTAAGGTCTTAACTCTTACTCTAGCCTAATAGCTAAGGTCTTAACTCTAACTCTGGCCTAATGGTTAAGGTCTTAACTATTACTCTGGCCTAATAGCTAAGGTCTTAACTCTTACTCTGGCCTTCTGGTTAAGGTCTTAACTCTTACTCTGGCCTAATAGCTAGGGTCTTATACTCGTACTCTGGCCTACTGGTTAAGGTCTTAACTCTTTCTCTGGCCTAATAGCTAAGGTCTTAACTCTTACTCTGGCCTGATAGCTAAGGTCTTAGACTTGTACTCTGGCCTAATAGCTAAGGTCTTAGACTTGTACTCTGGCCTAATGGTTAAGGTCTTAACTCTTACTCTGGCCTAATAGCTAAGGTCTTAGACTCGTCCTGTGGCCTAATGGTTAAGGTCTTAACTCTTACTCTGGCCTACAGGTTAAGGTCTTAACTCTTACTCTGGCCTAATAGCTAAGGTCTTAACTCTAACTCTGGCCTAATAGCTAAGGTCTTAACTCTTACTCTGGCCTACTGGTTAAGGTCTTAACTCTTAATCTGGTCTAATAGCTAAGGTCTTAGACTCGTACTCTGGCCTAATGGTTAAGGTCTTAACTCTTACTCTGGCCTAATAGCTAAGGTCTTAGACTCGTCCTGTGGCCTAATGGTTAAGGTCTTAACTCTTACTCTGGCCTACAGGTTAAGGTCTTAACTCTTACTCTGGCCTAATAGCTAAGGTCTTAACTCTAACTCTGGCCTAATAGCTAAGGTCTTAACTCTTACTCTGGCCTACGGGTTAAGGTCTTAACTCTTACTCTAGCCTAATAGCTAAGGTCTTAACTCTAACTCTGGCCTAATGGTTAAGGTCTTAACTATTACTCTGGCCTAATAGCTAAGGTCTTAACTCTTACTCTGGCCTTCTGGTTAAGGTCTTAACTCTTACTCTGGCCTAATAGCTAGGGTCTTATACTCGTACTCTGGCCTACTGGTTAAGGTCTTAACTCTTTCTCTGGCCTAATAGCTAAGGTCTTAACTCTTACTCTGGCCTGATAGCTAAGGTCTTAGACTTGTACTCTGGCCTAATAGCTAAGGTCTTAGACTTGTACTCTGGCCTAATGGTTAAGGTCTTAACTCTTACTCTGGCCTAATAGCTAAGGTCTTAGACTCGTCCTGTGGCCTAATGGTTAAGGTCTTAACTCTTACTCTGGCCTACAGGTTAAGGTCTTAACTCTTACTCTGGCCTAATAGCTAAGGTCTTAACTCTAACTCTGGCCTAATAGCTAAGGTCTTAACTCTTACTCTGGCCTACTGGTTAAGGTCTTAACTCTTAATCTGGTCTAATAGCTAAGGTCTTAGACTCGTACTCTGGCCTAATGGTTAAGGTCTTAACTCTTACTCTAACCTAATAGCTAAGGTCTTAACTCTAACTCTGGCCTAATGGTTAAGGTCTTAACTCTAACTCTGGCCTAATAGCTAAGGTCTTAACTCTTACTCTGGCCTACTGGTTAAGGTCTTAACTCTTAATCTGGCCTAATAGCTAGGGTCTTATACTCGTACTCTGGCCTAATGGTTAAGGTCTTAACTCTTACTCTGGCCTAATAGCTAAGGTCTTAGACTCGTACTATGGCCTACAGGTTAAGGTCTTAACTCTTACTCTGGCCTAATAGCTAAGGTCTTAGACTCGTACTCTGGCCTACTGGTTAAGGTCTTAACTCTTACTCTGGCCTAATGGTTAAGGTCCTAACTCTTACTCTGGCCTAATAGCTAAGGTCTTAACTCTTACGCTGGCCTAATAGCTAAGGTCTTAACTCTTACTCTGGCCTTATAGCTAAGGTCTTAACTCTTACTCTGGCCTACTGGTTAAGGTCTTAACTCTTATTCTGGCCTAATAGCTAAGGTCTTAACTCTTTCTCTGGCCTAACAGCTAAGATCTTAACTCTTACTCTTGCCTGATAGCTAAGGTCTTAGACGCGTACTCTGGCCTAATAGCTAAGGTCTTAGACTCGTACTCTGGCCTAATGGTTAAGGTCTTAACTCTTACTCTGGCCTAATAGCTAAGGTCTTTACTCTTACTCTGGCCTAATAGCTAAGGTCTTAACTCTTACGCTGGCCTAATAGCTAAGGTCTTAACTCTCACTCTGGCCTTATAGCTAAGGTCTTAACTCTTACTCTGGCCTACTGGTTAAGGTCTTAACTCTTATTCTGGCCTAATAGCTAAGGTCTTAACTCTTTCTCTGGCCTAACAGCTAAGATCTTAACTCTTACTCTTGCCTGATAGCTAAGGTCTTAGACGCGTACTCTGGCCTAATAGCTAAGGTCTTAGACTCGTACTCTGGCCTAATGGTTAAGGTCTTAACTCTTACTCTGGCCTAATAGCTAAGGTCTTAGACTCGTACTCTGGCCTAATAGCTAAGGTCTTAGACTCGTACTCTGGCCTAATGGTTAACGTCTTAACTCTTACTCTGGCCTACAGGTTAAGGTCTTAACTCTTACTCTGGCCTAATAGCTAAGGTCTTAGACTCTTACTCTGGATTACTGGTTAAGGTCTTAACTCTTTCTCTGGCCTAATAGCTAATGTCTTATACTCGTACTCTGGCCTAATGGTTAAGGTCTTAACTCTTACTCAGGCCTAATGATTAAGGTCTAGACTCTTACTCTGGCCTAATGGTTAAGGTCTAGACTTTTAGTCTGGCCTAATGGTTAAGGTCTTAACTCTTACTGTGGCCTAATAGCTAAGGTCTTAACTCTTACTCTGGCCTAATAGCTAACGTCTTAGACTCGTACTCTGGCCTACAGGTTAAGGTCTTAACTCTTACTCTGGTCTAATAGCTAAGGTCTTAACTCTTACTCTGGCCTAATAGCTAACGTCTTAGACTCGTACTCTGGCCTACAGATTAAGGTCTTAACTCTTACTCTGGCCTACAGGTTAAGGTCTTAACTCTTACTCTGGCCTACTGGTTAAGGTCTTAACTCTTACTCTGGCCTAATAGCTAAGGTCTTAACTCTTACTCTGGCATTATAGCTAAGGTCTTAACTCTTACTCTGGCCTACTGGTTAAGGTCTTAACTCTTACTCTGGCCTAATAGCTAAGGTCTTAACTCTTACTCTGGCCTAATAGTTAAGGTCTTAACTCCTACTCTGGCCTAATAGCTAAGGTCTTAGACTCGTACTCTGGCCTAATGGTTAAGGTCTTAACTCTTACTCTGGACTAATAGCTAAGGTTTTAGACTCGTACTCTGGCCTACTGGTTAAGGTCTTAACTCGTACTCTGGCCTAATAGCTGAGGTCTTAACTCTTTCTCTGGCCTAATAGCTAAGGTCTTAACTCTTACTCTGGCCTGATAGCTAAGGTCTTAGACTTGTACTCTGGCCTAATAGCTAAGGTCTTAGACTTGTACTCTGGCCTAATGGTTAAGGTCTTAACTCTTACTCTGGCCTAATAGCTAAGGTCTTAGACTCGTACTCTGGCCTAATGGTTAAGGTCTTAACTCTTACTCTAGCCTAATAGCTAAGGTCTTAACTCTTACTCTGGCCTAATGGTTAAGGTCTTAACTCTTACTCTGGCCTAATAGCTAAGGTCTTAACTCTTACTCTGGCCTTCTGGTTAAGGTCTTAACTCTTACTCTGGCCTAATAGCTAGGGTCTTATACTCGTACTCTGGCCAAATGGTTAAGGTCTTAACTCTTACTCTGGCCTAATAGCTAAGGTCTTAGACTCGTACTATGGCCTACAGGTTAAGGTCTTAACTCTTACTCTGGCCTACTGGTAAAGGTCGTAACTCTTACTCTGGCCTAATAGCTAAGGTCTTAACTCTTACTCTGGCCTAATAGCTAAGGTCTTAACTCTTACTCTGGCCTACTGGTTAAGGTTTTAACTCTTACTCTGGCCTAATAGCTAAGGTCTTAGACTCGTACTCTGGCCTAATGGTTAAGGTCTTAACTCTTACCCTGGCCTAATAGCTAAGGTCTTAACTCTTATCCTGGCCTAATGGTTAAGGTCTTAACTCTTACTCTGGCCTAATAGCTAAGGTCTTAGACTCGTACTATGGCCTACAGGTTAAGGTCTTAACTCTTACTCTGGCCTACTGGTAAAGGTCGTAACTCTTACTCTGGCCTACTGGTTAAGGTCTTAACTCTTACTCTGGCCTAATAGTTAAGGTCTTAGACTCATACTCTGGCCTAATAGCTAAGGTCTTAACTCTTACTCTGGCCTAATAGCTAAGGTCTTAGACTCGTACTCTGGCCTAATGGTTAAGGTCTTAACTCTTACTCTGGCCTAATAGCTAAGGTCTTAACACTTACTCTGGCCTAATAGCTAAGGTCTTAGACTCCTACTATGGCCTACAGGTTAAGGTCTTAACTCTTGCTCTGGCCTACTGGTTAAGGTCTTAACTCTTACTCTGGCCCAAATGCTAAGGTCTTAGACTCTTACTCTGGCCTACTGGGTAAGGTCTTAACTATTACTCTGGCCTACTGGTTAAGGGATTAACTCTTACTATGGCCTAATAGCTAAGGTCTTAACTCTTACTCTGGCCTACTGGTTAAGGTCTTAGACTCATACTCTGGCCTAATGGTTAAGGTCTTAACTCTTACTCTGGACTAATAGCTAAGGTTTTAGACTCGTACTCTGGCCTACTGGTTAAGGTCTTAACTCTTACTCTGGCCTAATAGCTGAGGTCTTAACTCTTTCTCTGGCCTAATAGCTAAGGTCTTAACTCTTACTCTGGCCTGATATCTAAGGCCTTAGACTTGTACTCTGGCCTAATAGCTAAGGTCTTAGACTTGTACTCTGGCCTAATGGTTAAGGTCTTAACTCTTACTCTGGCCTAATAGCTAAGGTCTTAGACTCGTCCTGTGGCCTAATGGTTAAGGTCTTAACTCTTACTCTGGCCTACAGGTTAAGGTCTTAACTCTTACTCTGGCCTAATAGCTAAGGTCTTAGACTCTTACTCTGGCCTAATATCTAAGGTCTTATACTCGTACTCTGGCCTAATGGTTAAGGTCTAAACTCTTACTCTGGCCTAATAGCTAAGGTCTTGGACTCGTACTATGGCCAACAGGTTAAGGTCTTAACTCTTACTCTGGCCTACTGGTTAAGGTCTTAACTCTTACTCTGGCCTAATAACTAAGGTCTTAGACTCGTACTATGGCCTACTGGTTAGGGTCTTAAGTCTTACTCTGGCCTACTGGTTAAGGTCTTAACTCTTACTCTGGCCTACTGCTTAAGGTCTTAACTCTTACTCTGGCCTAATAGCTAAGGTCTTTACTCTTACTCTGGCCTAATAGCTAAGGTCTTAACTCTTACGCTGGCCTAATAGCTAAGGTCTTAACTCTTACTCTGGCCTTATAGCTAAGGTCTTAACTCTTACTCTGGCCTACTGGTTAAGGTCTTAACTCTTATTCTGGCCTAATAGCTAAGGTCTTAACTCTTTCTCTGGCCTAACAGCTAAGATCTTAACTCTTACTCTTGCCTGATAGCTAAGGTCTTAGACGCGTACTCTGGCCTAATAGCTAAGGTCTTAGACTCGTACTCTGGCCTAATGGTTAAGGTCTTAACTCTTACTCTGGCCTAATAGCTAAGGTCTTAGACTCGTACTCTGGCCTAATAGCTAAGGTCTTAGACTCGTACTCTGGCCTAATGGTTAACGTCTTAACTCTTACTCTGGCCTACAGGTTAAGGTCTTAACTCTTACTCTGGCCTAATAGCTAAGGTCTTAGACTCGTACTCTGGCCTAATGGTTAAGGTCTTAACTCTTACTCAGGCCTAATGATTAAGGTCTAGACTCTTACTCTGGCCTAATGGTTAAGGTCTAGACTTTTAGTCTGGCCTAATGGTTAAGGTCTTAACTCTTACTGTGGCCTAATAGCTAAGGTCTTAACTCTTACTCTGGCCTAATAGCTAACGTCTTAGACTCGTACTCTGTACTCTGGCCTACAGGTTAAGGTCTTAACTCTTACTCTGGTCTAATAGCTAAGGTCTTAACTCTTACTCTGGCCTAATAGCTAACGTCTTAGACTCGTACTCTGGCCTATAGGTTAAGGTCTTAACTCTTACTCTGGCCTACAGGTTAAGGTCTTAACTCTTACTCTGGCCTACTGGTTAAGGTCTTAACTCTTACTCTGGCCTAATAGCTAAGGTCTTAACTCTTACTCTGGCATTATAGCTAAGGTCTTAACTCTTACTCTGGCCTACTGGTTAAGGTCTTAACTCTTACTCAGGCCTAATAGCTAAGGTCTTAACTCTTACTCTGGCCTAATAGTTAAGGTCTTAACTCCTACTCTGGCCTAATAGCTAAGGTCTTAGACTCGTACTCTGGCCTAATGGTTAAGGTCTTAACTCTTACTCTGGACTAATAGCTAAGGTTTTAGACTCGTACTCTGGCCTACTGGTTAAGGTCTTAACTCTTACTCTGGCCTAATAGCTAAGGTCTTAACTCTTACTCTGGCCTGATAGCTAAGGTCTTAGACTTGTACTCTGGCCTAATAGCTAAGGTCTTAGACTTGTACTCTGGCCTAATGGTTAAGGTCTTAACTCTTACTCTGGCCTAATAGCTAAGGTCTTAGACTCGTCCTGTGGCCTAATGGTTAAGGTCTTAACTCTTACTCTGGCCTACAGGTTAAGGTCTTAACTCTTACTCTGGCCTAATAGCTAAGGTCTTAACTCTAACTCTGGCCTAATAGCTAAGGTCTTAACTCTTACTCTGGCCTACGGGTTAAGGTCTTAACTCTTACTCTAGCCTAATAGCTAAGGTCTTAACTCTAACTCTGGCCTAATGGTTAAGGTCTTAACTATTACTCTGGCCTAATAGCTAAGGTCTTAACTCTTACTCTGGCCTTCTGGTTAAGGTCTTAACTCTTACTCTGGCCTAATAGCTAGGGTCTTATACTCGTACTCTGGCCTACTGGTTAAGGTCTTAACTCTTTCTCTGGCCTAATAGCTAAGGTCTTAACTCTTACTCTGGCCTGATAGCTAAGGTCTTAGACTTGTACTCTGGCCTAATAGCTAAGGTCTTAGACTTGTACTCTGGCCTAATGGTTAAGGTCTTAACTCTTACTCTGGCCTAATAGCTAAGGTCTTAGACTCGTCCTGTGGCCTAATGGTTAAGGTCTTAACTCTTACTCTGGCCTACAGGTTAAGGTCTTAACTCTTACTCTGGCCTAATAGCTAAGGTCTTAACTCTAACTCTGGCCTAATAGCTAAGGTCTTAACTCTTACTCTGGCCTACTGGTTAAGGTCTTAACTCTTAATCTGGTCTAATAGCTAAGGTCTTAGACTCGTACTCTGGCCTAATGGTTAAGGTCTTAACTCTTACTCTGGCCTAATAGCTAAGGTCTTAGACTCGTCCTGTGGCCTAATGGTTAAGGTCTTAACTCTTACTCTGGCCTACAGGTTAAGGTCTTAACTCTTACTCTGGCCTAATAGCTAAGGTCTTAACTCTAACTCTGGCCTAATAGCTAAGGTCTTAACTCTTACTCTGGCCTACGGGTTAAGGTCTTAACTCTTACTCTAGCCTAATAGCTAAGGTCTTAACTCTAACTCTGGCCTAATGGTTAAGGTCTTAACTATTACTCTGGCCTAATAGCTAAGGTCTTAACTCTTACTCTGGCCTTCTGGTTAAGGTCTTAACTCTTACTCTGGCCTAATAGCTAGGGTCTTATACTCGTACTCTGGCCTACTGGTTAAGGTCTTAACTCTTTCTCTGGCCTAATAGCTAAGGTCTTAACTCTTACTCTGGCCTGATAGCTAAGGTCTTAGACTTGTACTCTGGCCTAATAGCTAAGGTCTTAGACTTGTACTCTGGCCTAATGGTTAAGGTCTTAACTCTTACTCTGGCCTAATAGCTAAGGTCTTAGACTCGTCCTGTGGCCTAATGGTTAAGGTCTTAACTCTTACTCTGGCCTACAGGTTAAGGTCTTAACTCTTACTCTGGCCTAATAGCTAAGGTCTTAACTCTAACTCTGGCCTAATAGCTAAGGTCTTAACTCTTACTCTGGCCTACTGGTTAAGGTCTTAACTCTTAATCTGGTCTAATAGCTAAGGTCTTAGACTCGTACTCTGGCCTAATGGTTAAGGTCTTAACTCTTACTCTAGCCTAATAGCTAAGGTCTTAGACTCGTCCTGTGGCCTAATGGTTAAGGTCTTAACTCTTACTCTGGCCTACAGGTTAAGGTCTTAACTCTTACTCTGGCCTAATAGCTAAGGTCTTAACTCTAACTCTGGCCTAATAGCTAAGGTCTTAACTCTTACTCTGGCCTACGGGTTAAGGTCTTAACTCTTACTCTAGCCTAATAGCTAAGGTCTTAACTCTAACTCTGGCCTAATGGTTAAGGTCTTAACTATTACTCTGGCCTAATAGCTAAGGTCTTAACTCTTACTCTGGCCTTCTGGTTAAGGTCTTAACTCTTACTCTGGCCTAATAGCTAGGGTCTTATACTCGTACTCTGGCCTACTGGTTAAGGTCTTAACTCTTTCTCTGGCCTAATAGCTAAGGTCTTAACTCTTACTCTGGCCTGATAGCTAAGGTCTTAGACTTGTACTCTGGCCTAATAGCTAAGGTCTTAGACTTGTACTCTGGCCTAATGGTTAAGGTCTTAACTCTTACTCTGGCCTAATAGCTAAGGTCTTAGACTCGTCCTGTGGCCTAATGGTTAAGGTCTTAACTCTTACTCTGGCCTACAGGTTAAGGTCTTAACTCTTACTCTGGCCTAATAGCTAAGGTCTTAACTCTAACTCTGGCCTAATAGCTAAGGTCTTAACTCTTACTCTGGCCTACTGGTTAAGGTCTTAACTCTTAATCTGGTCTAATAGCTAAGGTCTTGGACTCGTACTCTGGCCTAATGGTTAAGGTCTTAACTCTTACTCTAGCCTAATAGCTAAGGTCTTAACTCTAACTCTGGCCTAATGGTTAAGGTCTTAACTCTAACTCTGGCCTAATAGCTAAGGTCTTAACTCTTACTCTGGCCTACTGGTTAAGGTCTTAACTCTTAATCTGGCCTAATAGCTAGGGTCTTATACTCGTACTCTGGCCTAATGGTTAAGGTCTTAACTCTTACTCTGGCCTAATAGCTAAGGTCTTAGACTCGTACTATGGCCTACAGGTTAAGGTCTTAACTCTTACTCTGGCCTAATAGCTAAGGTCTTAGACTCGTACTCTGGCCTACTGGTTAAGGTCTTAACTCTTACTCTGGCCTAATGGTTAAGGTCCTAACTCTTACTCTGGCCTAATAGCTAAGGTCTTAACTCTTACGCTGGCCTAATAGCTAAGGTCTTAACTCTTACTCTGGCCTTATAGCTAAGGTCTTAACTCTTACTCTGGCCTACTGGTTAAGGTCTTAACTCTTATTCTGGCCTAATAGCTAAGGTCTTAACTCTTTCTCTGGCCTAACAGCTAAGATCTTAACTCTTACTCTTGCCTGATAGCTAAGGTCTTAGACGCGTACTCTGGCCTAATAGCTAAGGTCTTAGACTCGTACTCTGGCCTAATGGTTAAGGTCTTAACTCTTACTCTGGCCTAATAGCTAAGGTCTTTACTCTTACTCTGGCCTAATAGCTAAGGTCTTAACTCTTACGCTGGCCTAATAGCTAAGGTCTTAACTCTTACTCTGGCCTTATAGCTAAGGTCTTAACTCTTACTCTGGCCTACTGGTTAAGGTCTTAACTCTTATTCTGGCCTAATAGCTAAGGTCTTAACTCTTTCTCTGGCCTAACAGCTAAGATCTTAACTCTTACTCTTGCCTGATAGCTAAGGTCTTAGACGCGTACTCTGGCCTAATAGCTAAGGTCTTAGACTCGTACTCTGGCCTAATGGTTAAGGTCTTAACTCTTACTCTGGCCTAATAGCTAAGGTCTTAGACTCGTACTCTGGCCTAATAGCTAAGGTCTTAGACTCGTACTCTGGCCTAATGGTTAACGTCTTAACTCTTACTCTGGCCTACAGGTTAAGGTCTTAACTCTTACTCTGGCCTAATAGCTAAGGTCTTAGACTCTTACTCTGGATTACTGGTTAAGGTCTTAACTCTTTCTCTGGCCTAATAGCTAATGTCTTATACTCGTACTCTGGCCTAATGGTTAAGGTCTTAACTCTTACTCAGGCCTAATGATTAAGGTCTAGACTCTTACTCTGGCCTAATGGTTAAGGTCTAGACTTTTAGTCTGGCCTAATGGTTAAGGTCTTAACTCTTACTGTGGCCTAATAGCTAAGGTCTTAACTCTTACTCTGGCCTAATAGCTAACGTCTTAGACTCGTACTCTGGCCTACAGGTTAAGGTCTTAACTCTTACTCTGGTCTAATAGCTAAGGTCTTAACTCTTACTCTGGCCTAATAGCTAACGTCTTAGACTCGTACTCTGGCCTACAGATTAAGGTCTTAACTCTTACTCTGGCCTACAGGTTAAGGTCTTAACTCTTACTCTGGCCTACTGGTTAAGGTCTTAACTCTTACTCTGGCCTAATAGCTAAGGTCTTAACTCTTACTCTGGCATTATAGCTAAGGTCTTAACTCTTACTCTGGCCTACTGGTTAAGGTCTTAACTCTTACTCTGGCCTAATAGCTAAGGTCTTAACTCTTACTCTGGCCTAATAGTTAAGGTCTTAACTCCTACTCTGGCCTAATAGCTAAGGTCTTAGACTCGTACTCTGGCCTAATGGTTAAGGTCTTAACTCTTACTCTGGACTAATAGCTAAGGTTTTAGACTCGTACTCTGGCCTACTGGTTAAGGTCTTAACTCGTACTCTGGCCTAATAGCTGAGGTCTTAACTCTTTCTCTGGCCTAATAGCTAAGGTCTTAACTCTTACTCTGGCCTGATAGCTAAGGTCTTAGACTTGTACTCTGGCCTAATAGCTAAGGTCTTAGACTTGTACTCTGGCCTAATGGTTAAGGTCTTAACTCTTACTCTGGCCTAATAGCTAAGGTCTTAGACTCGTACTCTGGCCTAATGGTTAAGGTCTTAACTCTTACTCTAGCCTAATAGCTAAGGTCTTAACTCTTACTCTGGCCTAATGGTTAAGGTCTTAACTCTTACTCTGGCCTAATAGCTAAGGTCTTAACTCTTACTCTGGCCTTCTGGTTAAGGTCTTAACTCTTACTCTGGCCTAATAGCTAGGGTCTTATACTCGTACTCTGGCCAAATGGTTAAGGTCTTAACTCTTACTCTGGCCTAATAGCTAAGGTCTTAGACTCGTACTATGGCCTACAGGTTAAGGTCTTAACTCTTACTCTGGCCTACTGGTAAAGGTCGTAACTCTTACTCTGGCCTAATAGCTAAGGTCTTAACTCTTACTCTGGCCTAATAGCTAAGGTCTTAACTCTTACTCTGGCCTACTGGTTAAGGTTTTAACTCTTACTCTGGCCTAATAGCTAAGGTCTTAGACTCGTACTCTGGCCTAATGGTTAAGGTCTTAACTCTTACCCTGGCCTAATAGCTAAGGTCTTAACTCTTATCCTGGCCTAATGGTTAAGGTCTTAACTCTTACTCTGGCCTAATAGCTAAGGTCTTAGACTCGTACTATGGCCTACAGGTTAAGGTCTTAACTCTTACTCTGGCCTACTGGTAAAGGTCGTAACTCTTACTCTGGCCTACTGGTTAAGGTCTTAACTCTTACTCTGGCCTAATAGTTAAGGTCTTAGACTCATACTCTGGCCTAATAGCTAAGGTCTTAACTCTTACTCTGGCCTAATAGCTAAGGTCTTAGACTCGTACTCTGGCCTAATGGTTAAGGTCTTAACTCTTACTCTGGCCTAATAGCTAAGGTCTTAACACTTACTCTGGCCTAATAGCTAAGGTCTTAGACTCCTACTATGGCCTACAGGTTAAGGTCTTAACTCTTGCTCTGGCCTACTGGTTAAGGTCTTAACTCTTACTCTGGCCCAAATGCTAAGGTCTTAGACTCTTACTCTGGCCTACTGGGTAAGGTCTTAACTATTACTCTGGCCTACTGGTTAAGGGATTAACTCTTACTATGGCCTAATAGCTAAGGTCTTAACTCTTACTCTGGCCTACTGGTTAAGGTCTTAGACTCATACTCTGGCCTAATGGTTAAGGTCTTAACTCTTACTCTGGACTAATAGCTAAGGTTTTAGACTCGTACTCTGGCCTACTGGTTAAGGTCTTAACTCTTACTCTGGCCTAATAGCTGAGGTCTTAACTCTTTCTCTGGCCTAATAGCTAAGGTCTTAACTCTTACTCTGGCCTGATATCTAAGGCCTTAGACTTGTACTCTGGCCTAATAGCTAAGGTCTTAGACTTGTACTCTGGCCTAATGGTTAAGGTCTTAACTCTTACTCTGGCCTAATAGCTAAGGTCTTAGACTCGTCCTGTGGCCTAATGGTTAAGGTCTTAACTCTTACTCTGGCCTACAGGTTAAGGTCTTAACTCTTACTCTGGCCTAATAGCTAAGGTCTTAGACTCTTACTCTGGCCTAATATCTAAGGTCTTATACTCGTACTCTGGCCTAATGGTTAAGGTCTAAACTCTTACTCTGGCCTAATAGCTAAGGTCTTGGACTCGTACTATGGCCAACAGGTTAAGGTCTTAACTCTTACTCTGGCCTACTGGTTAAGGTCTTAACTCTTACTCTGGCCTAATAACTAAGGTCTTAGACTCGTACTATGGCCTACTGGTTAGGGTCTTAAGTCTTACTCTGGCCTACTGGTTAAGGTCTTAACTCTTACTCTGGCCTACTGCTTAAGGTCTTAACTCTTACTCTGGCCTAATAGCTAAGGTCTTTACTCTTACTCTGGCCTAATAGCTAAGGTCTTAACTCTTACGCTGGCCTAATAGCTAAGGTCTTAACTCTTACTCTGGCCTTATAGCTAAGGTCTTAACTCTTACTCTGGCCTACTGGTTAAGGTCTTAACTCTTATTCTGGCCTAATAGCTAAGGTCTTAACTCTTTCTCTGGCATAACAGCTAAGATCTTAACTCTTACTCTTGCCTGATAGCTAAGGTCTTAGACGCGTACTCTGGCCTAATAGCTAAGGTCTTAGACTCGTACTCTGGCCTAATGGTTAAGGTCTTAACTCTTACTCTGGCCTAATAGCTAAGGTCTTAGACTCGTACTCTGGCCTAATAGCTAAGGTCTTAGACTCGTACTCTGGCCTAATGGTTAACGTCTTAACTCTTACTCTGGCCTACAGGTTAAGGTCTTAACTCTTACTCTGGCCTAATAGCTAAGGTCTTAGACTCTTACTCTGGCCTACTGGTTAAGGTCTTAACTCTTTCTCTGGCCTAATAGCTAAGGTCTTATACTCGTACTCTGGCCTAATGGTTAAGGTCTTAACTCTTACTCAGGCCTAATGATTAAGGTCTAGACTCTTACTCTGGCCTCATGGTTAAGGTCTAGACTTTTAGTCTGGCCTAATGGTTAAGGTCTTAACTCTTACTGTGGCCTAATAGCTAAGGTCTTAACTCTTACGCTGGCCTAATAGCTAACGTCTTAGACTCGTACTCTGTACTCTGGCCTACAGGTTAAGGTCTTAACTCTTACTCTGGTCTAATAGCTAAGGTCTTAACTCTTACTCTGGCCTAATAGCTAACGTCTTAGACTCGTACTCTGGCCTACAGGTTAAGGTCTTAACTCTTACTCTGGCCTACAGGTTAAGGTCTTAACTCTTACTCTGGCCTACTGGTTAAGGTCTTAACTCTTACTCTGGCCTAATAGCTAAGGTCTTAACTCTTACTCTGGCATTATAGCTAAGGTCTTAACTCTTACTCTGGCCTACTGGTTAAGGTCTTAACTCTTACTCAGGCCTAATAGCTAAGGTCTTAACTCTTACTCTGGCCTAATAGTTAAGGTCTTAACTCCTACTCTGGCCTAATAGCTAAGGTCTTAGACTCGTACTCTGGCCTAATGGTTAAGGTCTTAACTCTTACTCTGGCCTACAGGTTAAGGTCTTAACTCTTACTCTGGCCTAATAGCTAAGGTCTTAACTCTAACTCTGGCCTAATAGCTAAGGTCTTAACTCTTACTCTGGCCTACGGGTTAAGGTCTTAACTCTTACTCTAGCCTAATAGCTAAGGTCTTAACTCTAACTCTGGCCTAATGGTTAAGGTCTTAACTATTACTCTGGCCTAATAGCTAAGGTCTTAACTCTTACTCTGGCCTTCTGGTTAAGGTCTTAACTCTTACTCTGGCCTAATAGCTAGGGTCTTATACTCGTACTCTGGCCTACTGGTTAAGGTCTTAACTCTTTCTCTGGCCTAATAGCTAAGGTCATAACTCTTACTCTGGCCTGATAGCTAAGGTCTTAGACTTGTACTCTGGCCTAATAGCTAAGGTCTTAGACTTGTACTCTGGCCTAATGGTTAAGGTCTTAACTCTTACTCTGGCCTAATAGCTAAGGTCTTAGACTCGTCCTGTGGCCTAATGGTTAAGGTCTTAACTCTTACTCTGGCCTACAGGTTAAGGTCTTAACTCTTACTCTGGCCTAATAGCTAAGGTCTTAACTCTAACTCTGGCCTAATAGCTAAGGTCTTAACTCTTACTCTGGCCTACTGGTTAAGGTCTTAACTCTTAATCTGGTCTAATAGCTAAGGTCTTAGACTCGTACTCTGGCCTAATGGTTAAGGTCTTAACTCTTACTCTGGCCTAATAGCTAAGGTCTTAGACTCGTCCTGTGGCCTAATGGTTAAGGTCTTAACTCTTACTCTGGCCTACAGGTTAAGGTCTTAACTCTTACTCTGGCCTAATAGCTAAGGTCTTAACTCTAACTCTGGCCTAATAGCTAAGGTCTTAACTCTTACTCTGGCCTACGGGTTAAGGTCTTAACTCTTACTCTAGCCTAATAGCTAAGGTCTTAACTCTAACTCTGGCCTAATGGTTAAGGTCTTAACTATTACTCTGGCCTAATAGCTAAGGTCTTAACTCTTACTCTGGCCTTCTGGTTAAGGTCTTAACTCTTACTCTGGCCTAATAGCTAGGGTCTTATACTCGTACTCTGGCCTACTGGTTAAGGTCTTAACTCTTTCTCTGGCCTAATAGCTAAGGTCTTAACTCTTACTCTGGCCTGATAGCTAAGGTCTTAGACTTGTACTCTGGCCTAATAGCTAAGGTCTTAGACTTGTACTCTGGCCTAATGGTTAAGGTCTTAACTCTTACTCTGGCCTAATAGCTAAGGTCTTAGACTCGTCCTGTGGCCTAATGGTTAAGGTCTTAACTCTTACTCTGGCCTACAGGTTAAGGTCTTAACTCTTACTCTGGCCTAATAGCTAAGGTCTTAACTCTAACTCTGGCCTAATAGCTAAGGTCTTAACTCTTACTCTGGATTACTGGTTAAGGTCTTAACTCTTTCTCTGGCCTAATAGCTAATGTCTTATACTCGTACTCTGGCCTAATGGTTAAGGTCTTAACTCTTACTCAGGCCTAATGATTAAGGTCTAGACTCTTACTCTGGCCTAATGGTTAAGGTCTAGACTTTTAGTCTGGCCTAATGGTTAAGGTCTTAACTCTTACTGTGGCCTAATAGCTAAGGTCTTAACTCTTACTCTGGCCTAATAGCTAACGTCTTAGACTCGTACTCTGGCCTACAGGTTAAGGTCTTAACTCTTACTCTGGTCTAATAGCTAAGGTCTTAACTCTTACTCTGGCCTAATAGCTAACGTCTTAGACTCGTACTCTGGCCTACAGATTAAGGTCTTAGACTCGTACTCTGGCCTACAGGTTAAGGTCTTAACTCTTACTCTGGCCTACTGGTTAAGGTCTTAACTCTTACTCTGGCCTAATAGCTAAGGTCTTAACTCTTACTCTGGCATTATAGCTAAGGTCTTAACTCTTACTCTGGCCTACTGGTTAAGGTCTTAACTCTTACTCTGGCCTAATAGCTAAGGTCTTAACTCTTACTCTGGCCTAATAGTTAAGGTCTTAACTCCTACTCTGGCCTAATAGCTAAGGTCTTAGACTCGTACTCTGGCCTAATGGTTAAGGTCTTAACTCTTACTCTGGACTAATAGCTAAGGTTTTAGACTCGTACTCTGGCCTACTGGTTAAGGTCTTAACTCGTACTCTGGCCTAATAGCTGAGGTCTTAACTCTTTCTCTGGCCTAATAGCTAAGGTCTTAACTCTTACTCTGGCCTGATAGCTAAGGTCTTAGACTTGTACTCTGGCCTAATAGCTAAGGTCTTAGACTTGTACTCTGGCCTAATGGTTAAGGTCTTAACTCTTACTCTGGCCTAATAGCTAAGGTCTTAGACTCGTACTCTGGCCTAATGGTTAAGGTCTTAACTCTTACTCTAGCCTAATAGCTAAGGTCTTAACTCTTACTCTGGCCTAATGGTTAAGGTCTTAACTCTTACTCTGGCCTAATAGCTAAGGTCTTAACTCTTACTCTGGCCTTCTGGTTAAGGTCTTAACTCTTACTCTGGCCTAATAGCTAGGGTCTTATACTCGTACTCTGGCCAAATGGTTAAGGTCTTAACTCTTACTCTGGCCTAATAGCTAAGGTCTTAGACTCGTACTATGGCCTACAGGTTAAGGTCTTAACTCTTACTCTGGCCTACTGGTAAAGGTCGTAACTCTTACTCTGGCCTAATAGCTAAGGTCTTAACTCTTACTCTGGCCTAATAGCTAAGGTCTTAACTCTTACTCTGGCCTACTGGTTAAGGTTTTAACTCTTACTCTGGCCTAATAGCTAAGGTCTTAGACTCGTACTCTGGCCTAATGGTTAAGGTCTTAACTCTTACCCTGGCCTAATAGCTAAGGTCTTAACTCTTATCCTGGCCTAATGGTTAAGGTCTTAACTCTTACTCTGGCCTAATAGCTAAGGTCTTAGACTCGTACTATGGCCTACAGGTTAAGGTCTTAACTCTTACTCTGGCCTACTGGTAAAGGTCGTAACTCTTACTCTGGCCTACTGGTTAAGGTCTTAACTCTTACTCTGGCCTAATAGTTAAGGTCTTAGACTCATACTCTGGCCTAATAGCTAAGGTCTTAACTCTTACTCTGGCCTAATAGCTAAGGTCTTAGACTCGTACTCTGGCCTAATGGTTAAGGTCTTAACTCTTACTCTGGCCTAATAGCTAAGGTCTTAACACTTACTCTGGCCTAATAGCTAAGGTCTTAGACTCCTACTATGGCCTACAGGTTAAGGTCTTAACTCTTGCTCTGGCCTACTGGTTAAGGTCTTAACTCTTACTCTGGCCCAAATGCTAAGGTCTTAGACTCTTACTCTGGCCTACTGGGTAAGGTCTTAACTATTACTCTGGCCTACTGGTTAAGGGATTAACTCTTACTATGGCCTAATAGCTAAGGTCTTAACTCTTACTCTGGCCTACTGGTTAAGGTCTTAGACTCATACTCTGGCCTAATGGTTAAGGTCTTAACTCTTACTCTGGACTAATAGCTAAGGTTTTAGACTCGTACTCTGGCCTACTGGTTAAGGTCTTAACTCTTACTCTGGCCTAATAGCTGAGGTCTTAACTCTTTCTCTGGCCTAATAGCTAAGGTCTTAACTCTTACTCTGGCCTGATATCTAAGGCCTTAGACTTGTACTCTGGCCTAATAGCTAAGGTCTTAGACTTGTACTCTGGCCTAATGGTTAAGGTCTTAACTCTTACTCTGGCCTAATAGCTAAGGTCTTAGACTCGTCCTGTGGCCTAATGGTTAAGGTCTTAACTCTTACTCTGGCCTACAGGTTAAGGTCTTAACTCTTACTCTGGCCTAATAGCTAAGGTCTTAGACTCTTACTCTGGCCTAATATCTAAGGTCTTATACTCGTACTCTGGCCTAATGGTTAAGGTCTAAACTCTTACTCTGGCCTAATAGCTAAGGTCTTGGACTCGTACTATGGCCAACAGGTTAAGGTCTTAACTCTTACTCTGGCCTACTGGTTAAGGTCTTAACTCTTACTCTGGCCTAATAACTAAGGTCTTAGACTCGTACTATGGCCTACTGGTTAGGGTCTTAAGTCTTACTCTGGCCTACTGGTTAAGGTCTTAACTCTTACTCTGGCCTACTGCTTAAGGTCTTAACTCTTACTCTGGCCTAATAGCTAAGGTCTTTACTCTTACTCTGGCCTAATAGCTAAGGTCTTAACTCTTACGCTGGCCTAATAGCTAAGGTCTTAACTCTTACTCTGGCCTTATAGCTAAGGTCTTAACTCTTACTCTGGCCTACTGGTTAAGGTCTTAACTCTTATTCTGGCCTAATAGCTAAGGTCTTAACTCTTTCTCTGGCATAACAGCTAAGATCTTAACTCTTACTCTTGCCTGATAGCTAAGGTCTTAGACTCGTACTCTGGCCTAATAGCTAAGGTCTTAGACTCGCACTCTGGCCTAATGGTTAAGGTCTTAACTCTTACTCTGGCCTAATAGCTAAGGTCTTAGACTCGTACTCTGGCCTAATAGCTAAGGTCTTAGACTCGTACTCTGGCCTAATGGTTAACGTCTTAACTCTTACTCTGGCCTACAGGTTAAGGTCTTAACTCTTACTCTGGCCTAATAGCTAAGGTCTTAGACTCTTACTCTGGCCTACTGGTTAAGGTCTTAACTCTTTCTCTGGCCTAATAGCTAAGGTCTTATACTCGTACTCTGGCCTAATGGTTAAGGTCTTAACTCTTACTCAGGCCTAATGATTAAGGTCTAGACTCTTACTCTGGCCTAATGGTTAAGGTCTAGACTTTTAGTCTGGCCTAATGGTTAAGGTCTTAACTCTTACTGTGGCCTAATAGCTAAGGTCTTAACTCTTACTCTGGCCTAATAGCTAACGTCTTAGACTCGTACTCTGTACTCTGGCCTACAGGTTAAGGTCTTAACTCTTACTCTGGTCTAATAGCTAAGGTCTTAACTCTTACTCTGGCCTAATAGCTAACGTCTTAGACTCGTACTCTGGCCTACAGGTTAAGGTCTTAACTCTTACTCTGGCCTACAGGTTAAGGTCTTAACTCTTACTCTGGCCTACTGGTTAAGGTCTTAACTCTTACTCTGGCCTAATAGCTAAGGTCTTAACTCTTACTCTGGCATTATAGCTAAGGTCTTAACTCTTACTCTGGCCTACTGGTTAAGGTCTTAACTCTTACTCAGGCCTAATAGCTAAGGTCTTAACTCTTACTCTGGCCTAATAGTTAAGGTCTTAACTCCTACTCTGGCCTAATAGCTAAGGTCTTAGACTCGTACTCTGGCCTAATGGTTAAGGTCTTAACTCTTACTCTGGACTAATAGCTAAGGTTTTAGACTCGTACTCTGGCCTACTGGTTAAGGTCTTAACTCTTACTCTGGCCTAATAGCTAAGGTCTTAACTCTTACTCTGGCCTGATAGCTAAGGTCTTAGACTTGTACTCTGGCCTAATAGCTAAGGTCTTAGACTTGTACTCTGGCCTAATGGTTAAGGTCTTAACTCTTACTCTGGCCTAATAGCTAAGGTCTTAGACTTGTCCTGTGGCCTAATGGTTAAGGTCTTAACTCTTACTCTGGCCTACAGGTTAAGGTCTTAACTCTTACTCTGGCCTAATAGCTAAGGTCTTAACTCTAACTCTGGCCTAATAGCTAAGGTCTTAACTCTTACTCTGGCCTACGGGTTAAGGTCTTAACTCTTACTCTAGCCTAATAGCTAAGGTCTTAACTCTAACTCTGGCCTAATGGTTAAGGTCTTAACTATTACTCTGGCCTAATAGCTAAGGTCTTAACTCTTACTCTGGCCTTCTGGTTAAGGTCTTAACTCTTACTCTGGCCTAATAGCTAGGGTCTTATACTCGTACTCTGGCCTACTGGTTAAGGTCTTAACTCTTTCTCTGGCCTAATAGCTAAGGTCTTAACTCTTACTCTGGCCTGATAGCTAAGGTCTTAGACTTGTACTCTGGCCTAATAGCTAAGGTCTTAGACTTGTACTCTGGCCTAATGGTTAAGGTCTTAACTCTTACTCTGGCCTAATAGCTAAGGTCTTAGACTCGTCCTGTGGCCTAATGGTTAAGGTCTTAACTCTTACTCTGGCCTACAGGTTAAGGTCTTAACTCTTACTCTGGCCTAATAGCTAAGGTCTTAACTCTAACTCTGGCCTAATAGCTAAGGTCTTAACTCTTACTCTGGCCTACTGGTTAAGGTCTTAACTCTTAATCTGGTCTAATAGCTAAGGTCTTAGACTCGTACTCTGGCCTAATGGTTAAGGTCTTAACTCTTACTCTGGCCTAATAGCTAAGGTCTTAGACTCGTCCTGTGGCCTAATGGTTAAGGTCTTAACTCTTACTCTGGCCTACAGGTTAAGGTCTTAACTCTTACTCTGGCCTAATAGCTAAGGTCTTAACTCTAACTCTGGCCTAATAGCTAAGGTCTTAACTCTTACTCTGGCCTACGGGTTAAGGTCTTAACTCTTACTCTAGCCTAATAGCTAAGGTCTTAACTCTAACTCTGGCCTAATGGTTAAGGTCTTAACTATTACTCTGGCCTAATAGCTAAGGTCTTAACTCTTACTCTGGCCTTCTGGTTAAGGTCTTAACTCTTACTCTGGCCTAATAGCTAGGGTCTTATACTCGTACTCTGGCCTACTGGTTAAGGTCTTAACTCTTTCTCTGGCCTAATAGCTAAGGTCTTAACTCTTACTCTGGCCTGATAGCTAAGGTCTTAGACTTGTACTCTGGCCTAATAGCTAAGGTCTTAGACTTGTACTCTGGCCTAATGGTTAAGGTCTTAACTCTTACTCTGGCCTAATAGCTAAGGTCTTAGACTCGTCCTGTGGCCTAATGGTTAAGGTCTTAACTCTTACTCTGGCCTACAGGTTAAGGTCTTAACTCTTACTCTGGCCTAATAGCTAAGGTCTTAACTCTAACTCTGGCCTAATAGCTAAGGTCTTAACTCTTACTCTGGCCTACTGGTTAAGGTCTTAACTCTTAATCTGGTCTAATAGCTAAGGTCTTAGACTCGTACTCTGGCCTAATGGTTAAGGTCTTAACTCTTACTCTAACCTAATAGCTAAGGTCTTAACTCTAACTCTGGCCTAATGGTTAAGGTCTTAACTCTAACTCTGGCCTAATAGCTAAGGTCTTAACTCTTACTCTGGCCTACTGGTTAAGGTCTTAACTCTTAATCTGGCCTAATAGCTAGGGTCTTATACTCGTACTCTGGCCTAATGGTTAAGGTCTTAACTCTTACTCTGGCCTAATAGCTAAGGTCTTAGACTCGTACTATGGCCTACAGGTTAAGGTCTTAACTCTTACTCTGGCCTAATAGCTAAGGTCTTAGACTCGTACTCTGGCCTACTGGTTAAGGTCTTAACTCTTACTCTGGCCTAATGGTTAAGGTCCTAACTCTTACTCTGGCCTAATAGCTAAGGTCTTAACTCTTACGCTGGCCTAATAGCTAAGGTCTTAACTCTTACTCTGGCCTTATAGCTAAGGTCTTAACTCTTACTCTGGCCTACTGGTTAAGGTCTTAACTCTTATTCTGGCCTAATAGCTAAGGTCTTAACTCTTTCTCTGGCCTAACAGCTAAGATCTTAACTCTTACTCTTGCCTGATAGCTAAGGTCTTAGACGCGTACTCTGGCCTAATAGCTAAGGTCTTAGACTCGTACTCTGGCCTAATGGTTAAGGTCTTAACTCTTACTCTGGCCTAATAGCTAAGGTCTTTACTCTTACTCTGGCCTAATAGCTAAGGTCTTAACTCTTACGCTGGCCTAATAGCTAAGGTCTTAACTCTTACTCTGGCCTTATAGCTAAGGTCTTAACTCTTACTCTGGCCCACTGGTTAAGGTCTTAACTCTTATTCTGGCCTAATAGCTAAGGTCTTAACTCTTTCTCTGGCCTAACAGCTAAGATCTTAACTCTTACTCTTGCCTGATAGCTAAGGTCTTAGACGCGTACTCTGGCCTAATAGCTAAGGTCTTAGACTCGTACTCTGGCCTAATGGTTAAGGTCTTAACTCTTACTCTGGCCTAATAGCTAAGGTCTTAGACTCGTACTCTGGCCTAATAGCTAAGGTCTTAGACTCGTACTCTGGCCTAATGGTTAACGTCTTAACTCTTACTCTGGCCTACAGGTTAAGGTCTTAACTCTTACTCTGGCCTAATAGCTAAGGTCTTAGACTCTTACTCTGGATTACTGGTTAAGGTCTTAACTCTTTCTCTGGCCTAATAGCTAATGTCTTATACTCGTACTCTGGCCTAATGGTTAAGGTCTTAACTCTTACTCAGGCCTAATGATTAAGGTCTAGACTCTTACTCTGGCCTAATGGTTAAGGTCTAGACTTTTAGTCTGGCCTAATGGTTAAGGTCTTAACTCTTACTGTGGCCTAATAGCTAAGGTCTTAACTCTTACTCTGGCCTAATAGCTAACGTCTTAGACTCGTACTCTGGCCTACAGGTTAAGGTCTTAACTCTTACTCTGGTCTAATAGCTAAGGTCTTAACTCTTACTCTGGCCTAATAGCTAACGTCTTAGACTCGTACTCTGGCCTACAGATTAAGGTCTTAACTCTTACTCTGGCCTACAGGTTAAGGTCTTAACTCTTACTCTGGCCTAATAGCTAAGGTCTTAACTCTTACTCTGGCATTATAGCTAAGGTCTTAACTCTTACTCTGGCCTACTGGTTAAGGTCTTAACTCTTACTCTGGCCTAATAGCTAAGGTCTTAACTCTTACTCTGGCCTAATAGTTAAGGTCTTAACTCCTACTCTGGCCTAATAGCTAAGGTCTTAGACTCGTACTCTGGCCTAATGGTTAAGGTCTTAACTCTTACTCTGGACTAATAGCTAAGGTTTTAGACTCGTACTCTGGCCTACTGGTTAAGGTCTTAACTCGTACTCTGGCCTAATAGCTGAGGTCTTAACTCTTTCTCTGGCCTAATAGCTAAGGTCTTAACTCTTACTCTGGCCTGATAGCTAAGGTCTTAGACTTGTACTCTGGCCTAATAGCTAAGGTCTTAGACTTGTACTCTGGCCTAATGGTTAAGGTCTTAACTCTTACTCTGGCCTAATAGCTAAGGTCTTAGACTCGTACTCTGGCCTAATGGTTAAGGTCTTAACTCTTACTCTAGCCTAATAGCTAAGGTCTTAACTCTTACTCTGGCCTAATGGTTAAGGTCTTAACTCTTACTCTGGCCTAATAGCTAAGGTCTTAACTCTTACTCTGGCCTTCTGGTTAAGGTCTTAACTCTTACTCTGGCCTAATAGCTAGGGTCTTATACTCGTACTCTGGCCAAATGGTTAAGGTCTTAACTCTTACTCTGGCCTAATAGCTAAGGTCTTAGACTCGTACTATGGCCTACAGGTTAAGGTCTTAACTCTTACTCTGGCCTACTGGTAAAGGTCGTAACTCTTACTCTGGCCTAATAGCTAAGGTCTTAACTCTTACTCTGGCCTAATAGCTAAGGTCTTAACTCTTACTCTGGCCTACTGGTTAAGGTTTTAACTCTTACTCTGGCCTAATAGCTAAGGTCTTAGACTCGTACTCTGGCCTTATGGTTAAGGTCTTAACTCTTACCCTGGCCTAATAGCTAAGGTCTTAACTCTTATCCTGGCCTAATGGTTAAGGTCTTAACTCTTACTCTGGCCTAATAGCTAAGGTCTTAGACTCGTACTATGGCCTACAGGTTAAGGTCTTAACTCTTACTCTGGCCTACTGGTAAAGGTCGTAACTCTTACTCTGGCCTACTGGTTAAGGTCTTAACTCTTACTCTGGCCTAATAGTTAAGGTCTTAGACTCATACTCTGGCCTAATAGCTAAGGTCTTAACTCTTACTCTGGCCTAATAGCTAAGGTCTTAGACTCGTACTCTGGCCTAATGGTTAAGGTCTTAACTCTTACTCTGGCCTAATAGCTAAGGTCTTAACACTTACTCTGGCCTAATAGCTAAGGTCTTAGACTCCTACTATGGCCTACAGGTTAAGGTCTTAACTCTTGCTCTGGCCTACTGGTTAAGGTCTTAACTCTTACTCTGGCCCAAATGCTAAGGTCTTAGACTCTTACTCTGGCCTACTGGGTAAGGTCTTAACTATTACTCTGGCCTACTGGTTAAGGGATTAACTCTTACTATGGCCTAATAGCTAAGGTCTTAACTCTTACTCTGGCCTACTGGTTAAGGTCTTAGACTCATACTCTGGCCTAATGGTTAAGGTCTTAACTCTTACTCTGGACTAATAGCTAAGGTTTTAGACTCGTACTCTGGCCTACTGGTTAAGGTCTTAACTCTTACTCTGGCCTAATAGCTGAGGTCTTAACTCTTTCTCTGGCCTAATAGCTAAGGTCTTAACTCTTACTCTGGCCTGATATCTAAGGCCTTAGACTTGTACTCTGGCCTAATAGCTAAGGTCTTAGACTTGTACTCTGGCCTAATGGTTAAGGTCTTAACTCTTACTCTGGCCTAATAGCTAAGGTCTTAGACTCGTCCTGTGGCCTAATGGTTAAGGTCTTAACTCTTACTCTGGCCTACAGGTTAAGGTCTTAACTCTTACTCTGGCCTAATAGCTAAGGTCTTAGACTCTTACTCTGGCCTAATATCTAAGGTCTTATACTCGTACTCTGGCCTAATGGTTAAGGTCTAAACTCTTACTCTGGCCTAATAGCTAAGGTCTTGGACTCGTACTATGGCCAACAGGTTAAGGTCTTAACTCTTACTCTGGCCTACTGGTTAAGGTCTTAACTCTTACTCTGGCCTAATAACTAAGGTCTTAGACTCGTACTATGGCCTACTGGTTAGGGTCTTAAGTCTTACTCTGGCCTACTGGTTAAGGTCTTAACTCTTACTCTGGCCTACTGCTTAAGGTCTTAACTCTTACTCTGGCCTAATAGCTAAGGTCTTTACTCTTACTCTGGCCTAATAGCTAAGGTCTTAACTCTTACGCTGGCCTAATAGCTAAGGTCTTAACTCTTACTCTGGCCTTATAGCTAAGGTCTTAACTCTTACTCTGGCCTACTGGTTAAGGTCTTAACTCTTATTCTGGCCTAATAGCTAAGGTCTTAACTCTTTCTCTGGCATAACAGCTAAGATCTTAACTCTTACTCTTGCCTGATAGCTAAGGTCTTAGACGCGTACTCTGGCCTAATAGCTAAGGTCTTAGACTCGTACTCTGGCCTAATGGTTAAGGTCTTAACTCTTACTCTGGCCTAATAGCTAAGGTCTTAGACTCGTACTCTGGCCTAATAGCTAAGGTCTTAGACTCGTACTCTGGCCTAATGGTTAACGTCTTAACTCTTACTCTGGCCTACAGGTTAAGGTCTTAACTCTTACTCTGGCCTAATAGCTAAGGTCTTAGACTCTTACTCTGGCCTACTGGTTAAGGTCTTAATTCTTTCTCTGGCCTAATAGCTAAGGTCTTATACTCGTACTCTGGCCTAATGGTTAAGGTCTTAACTCTTACTCAGGCCTAATGATTAAGGTCTAGACTCTTACTCTGGCCTAATGGTTAAGGTCTAGACTTTTAGTCTGGCCTAATGGTTAAGGTCTTAACTCTTACTGTGGCCTAATAGCTAAGGTCTTAACTCTTACTCTGGCCTAATAGCTAACGTCTTAGACTCGTACTCTGTACTCTGGCCTACAGGTTAAGGTCTTAACTCTTACTCTGGTCTAATAGCTAAGGTCTTAACTCTTACTCTGGCCTAATAGCTAACGTCTTAGACTCGTACTCTGGCCTACAGGTTAAGGTCTTAACTCTTACTCTGGCCTACAGGTTAAGGTCTTAACTCTTACTCTGGCCTACTGGTTAAGGTCTTAACTCTTACTCTGGCCTAATAGCTAAGGTCTTAACTCTTACTCTGGCATTATAGCTAAGGTCTTAACTCTTACTCTGGCCGACTGGTTAAGGTCTTAACTCTTACTCAGGCCTAATAGCTAAGGTCTTAACTCTTACTCTGGCCTAATAGTTAAGGTCTTAACTCCTACTCTGGCCTAATAGCTAAGGTCTTAGACTCGTACTCTGGCCTAATGGTTAAGGTCTTAACTCTTACTCTGGACTAATAGCTAAGGTTTTAGACTCGTACTCTGGCCTACTGGTTAAGGTCTTAACTCTTACTCTGGCCTAATAGCTAAGGTCTTAACTCTTACTCTGGCCTGATAGCTAAGGTCTTAGACTTGTACTCTGGCCTAATAGCTAAGGTCTTAGACTTGTACTCTGGCCTAATGGTTAAGGTCTTAACTCTTACTCTGGCCTAATAGCTAAGGTCTTAGACTCGTCCTGTGGCCTAATGGTTAAGGTCTTAACTCTTACTCTGGCCTACAGGTTAAGGTCTTAACTCTTACTCTGGCCTAATAGCTAAGGTCTTAACTCTAACTCTGGCCTAATAGCTAAGGTCTTAACTCTTACTCTGGCCTACGGGTTAAGGTCTTAACTCTTACTCTAGCCTAATAGCTAAGGTCTTAACTCTAACTCTGGCCTAATGGTTAAGGTCTTAACTATTACTCTGGCCTAATAGCTAAGGTCTTAACTCTTACTCTGGCCTTCTGGTTAAGGTCTTAACTCTTACTCTGGCCTAATAGCTAGGGTCTTATACTCGTACTCTGGCCTACTGGTTAAGGTCTTAACTCTTTCTCTGGCCTAATAGCTAAGGTCTTAACTCTTACTCTGGCCTGATAGCTAAGGTCTTAGACTTGTACTCTGGCCTAATAGCTAAGGTCTTAGACTTGTACTCTGGCCTAATGGTTAAGGTCTTAACTCTTACTCTGGCCTAATAGCTAAGGTCTTAGACTCGTCCTGTGGCCTAATGGTTAAGGTCTTAACTCTTACTCTGGCCTACAGGTTAAGGTCTTAACTCTTACTCTGGCCTAATAGCTAAGGTCTTAACTCTAACTCTGGCCTAATAGCTAAGGTCTTAACTCTTACTCTGGCCTACTGGTTAAGGTCTTAACTCTTAATCTGGTCTAATAGCTAAGGTCTTAGACTCGTACTCTGGCCTAATGGTTAAGGTCTTAACTCTTACTCTGGCCTAATAGCTAAGGTCTTAGACTCGTCCTGTGGCCTAATGGTTAAGGTCTTAACTCTTACTCTGGCCTACAGGTTAAGGTCTTAACTCTTACTCTGGCCTAATAGCTAAGGTCTTAACTCTAACTCTGGCCTAATAGCTAAGGTCTTAACTCTTACTCTGGCCTACGGGTTAAGGTCTTAACTCTTACTCTAGCCTAATAGCTAAGGTCTTAACTCTAACTCTGGCCTAATGGTTAAGGTCTTAACTATTACTCTGGCCTAATAGCTAAGGTCTTAACTCTTACTCTGGCCTTCTGGTTAAGGTCTTAACTCTTACTCTGGCCTAATAGCTAGGGTCTTATACTCGTACTCTGGCCTACTGGTTAAGGTCTTAACTCTTTCTCTGGCCTAATAGCTAAGGTCTTAACTCTTACTCTGGCCTGATAGCTAAGGTCTTAGACTTGTACTCTGGCCTAATAGCTAAGGTCTTAGACTTGTACTCTGGCCTAATGGTTAAGGTCTTAACTCTTACTCTGGCCTAATAGCTAAGGTCTTAGACTCGTCCTGTGGCCTAATGGTTAAGGTCTTAACTCTTACTCTGGCCTACAGGTTAAGGTCTTAACTCTTACTCTGGCCTAATAGCTAAGGTCTTAACTCTAACTCTGGCCTAATAGCTAAGGTCTTAACTCTTACTCTGGCCTACTGGTTAAGGTCTTAACTCTTAATCTGGTCTAATAGCTAAGGTCTTAGACTCGTACTCTGGCCTAATGGTTAAGGTCTTAACTCTTACTCTAACCTAATAGCTAAGGTCTTAACTCTAACTCTGGCCTAATGGTTAAGGTCTTAACTCTAACTCTGGCCTAATAGCTAAGGTCTTAACTCTTACTCTGGCCTACTGGTTAAGGTCTTAACTCTTAATCTGGCCTAATAGCTAGGGTCTTATACTCGTACTCTGGCCTAATGGTTAAGGTCTTAACTCTTACTCTGGCCTAATAGCTAAGGTCTTAGACTCGTACTATGGCCTACAGGTTAAGGTCTTAACTCTTACTCTGGCCTAATAGCTAAGGTCTTAGACTCGTACTCTGGCCTACTGGTTAAGGTCTTAACTCTTACTCTGGCCTAATGGTTAAGGTCCTAACTCTTACTCTGGCCTAATAGCTAAGGTCTTAACTCTTACGCTGGCCTAATAGCTAAGGTCTTAACTCTTACTCTGGCCTTATAGCTAAGGTCTTAACTCTTACTCTGGCCTACTGGTTAAGGTCTTAACTCTTATTCTGGCCTAATAGCTAAGGTCTTAACTCTTTCTCTGGCCTAACAGCTAAGATCTTAACTCTTACTCTTGCCTGATAGCTAAGGTCTTAGACGCGTACTCTGGCCTAATAGCTAAGGTCTTAGACTCGTACTCTGGCCTAATGGTTAAGGTCTTAACTCTTACTCTGGCCTAATAGCTAAGGTCTTTATTCTTACTCTGGCCTAATAGCTAAGGTCTTAACTCTTACGCTGGCCTAATAGCTAAGGTCTTAACTCTTACTCTGGCCTTATAGCTAAGGTCTTAACTCTTACTCTGGCCCACTGGTTAAGGTCTTAACTCTTATTCTGGCCTAATAGCTAAGGTCTTAACTCTTTCTCTGGCCTAACAGCTAAGATCTTAACTCTTACTCTTGCCTGATAGCTAAGGTCTTAGACGCGTACTCTGGCCTAATAGCTAAGGTCTTAGACTCGTACTCTGGCCTAATGGTTAAGGTCTTAACTCTTACTCTGGCCTAATAGCTAAGGTCTTAGACTCGTACTCTGGCCTAATAGCTAAGGTCTTAGACTCGTACTCTGGCCTAATGGTTAACATCTTAACTTTTACTCTGGCCTACAGGTTAAGGTCTTAACTCTTACTCTGGCCTAATAGCTAAGGTCTTAGACTCTTACTCTGGATTACTGGTTAAGGTCTTAACTCTTTCTCTGGCCTAATAGCTAATGTCTTATACTCGTACTCTGGCCTAATGGTTAAGGTCTTAACTCTTACTCAGGCCTAATGATTAAGGTCTAGACTCTTACTCTGGCCTAATGGTTAAGGTCTAGACTTTTAGTCTGGCCTAATGGTTAAGGTCTTAACTCTTACTGTGGCCTAATAGCTAAGGTCTTAACTCTTACTCTGGCCTAATAGCTAACGTCTTAGACTCGTACTCTGGCCTACAGGTTAAGGTCTTAACTCTTACTCTGGTCTAATAGCTAAGGTCTTAACTCTTACTCTGGCCTAATAGCTAACGTCTTAGACTCGTACTCTGGCCTACAGATTAAGGTCTTAACTCTTACTCTGGCCTACAGGTTAAGGTCTTAACTCTTACTCTGGCCTACTGGTTAAGGTCTTAACTCTTACTCTGGCCTAATAGCTAAGGTCTTAACTCTTACTCTGGCATTATAGCTAAGGTCTTAACTCTTACTCTGGCCTACTGGTTAAGGTCTTAACTCTTACTCTGGCCTAATAGCTAAGGTCTTAACTCTTACTCTGGCCTAATAGTTAAGGTCTTAACTCCTACTCTGGCCTAATAGCTAAGGTCTTAGACTCGTACTCTGGCCTAATGGTTAAGGTCTTAACTCTTACTCTGGACTAATAGCTAAGGTTTTAGACTCGTACTCTGGCCTACTGGTTAAGGTCTTAACTCGTACTCTGGCCTAATAGCTGAGGTCTTAACTCTTTCTCTGGCCTAATAGCTAAGGTCTTAACTCTTACTCTGGCCTGATAGCTAAGGTCTTAGACTTGTACTCTGGCCTAATAGCTAAGGTCTTAGACTTGTACTCTGGCCTAATGGTTAAGGTCTTAACTCTTACTCTGGCCTAATAGCTAAGGTCTTAGACTCGTACTCTGGCCTAATGGTTAAGGTCTTAACTCTTACTCTAGCCTAATAGCTAAGGTCTTAACTCTTACTCTGGCCTAATGGTTAAGGTCTTAACTCTTACTCTGGCCTAATAGCTAAGGTCTTAACTCTTACTCTGGCCTTCTGGTTAAGGTCTTAACTCTTACTCTGGCCTAATAGCTAGGGTCTTATACTCGTACTCTGGCCAAATGGTTAAGGTCTTAACTCTTACTCTGGCCTAATAGCTAAGGTCTTAGACTCGTACTATGGCCTACAGGTTAAGGTCTTAACTCTTACTCTGGCCTACTGGTAAAGGTCGTAACTCTTACTCTGGCCTAATAGCTAAGGTCTTAACTCTTACTCTGGCCTAATAGCTAAGGTCTTAACTCTTACTCTGGCCTACTGGTTAAGGTTTTAACTCTTACTCTGGCCTAATAGCTAAGGTCTTAGACTCGTACTCTGGCCTAATGGTTAAGGTCTTAACTCTTACCCTGGCCTAATAGCTAAGGTCTTAACTCTTATCCTGGCCTAATGGTTAAGGTCTTAACTCTTACTCTGGCCTAATAGCTAAGGTCTTAGACTCGTACTATGGCCTACAGGTTAAGGTCTTAACTCTTACTCTGGCCTACTGGTAAAGGTCGTAACTCTTACTCTGGCCTACTGGTTAAGGTCTTAACTCTTACTCTGGCCTAATAGTTAAGGTCTTAGACTCATACTCTGGCCTAATAGCTAAGGTCTTAACTCTTACTCTGGCCTAATAGCTAAGGTCTTAGACTCGTACTCTGGCCTAATGGTTAAGGTCTTAACTCTTACTCTGGCCTAATAGCTAAGGTCTTAACACTTACTCTGGCCTAATAGCTAAGGTCTTAGACTCCTACTATGGCCTACAGGTTAAGGTCTTAACTCTTGCTCTGGCCTACTGGTTAAGGTCTTAACTCTTACTCTGGCCCAAATGCTAAGGTCTTAGACTCTTACTCTGGCCTACTGGGTAAGGTCTTAACTATTACTCTGGCCTACTGGTTAAGGGATTAACTCTTACTATGGCCTAATAGCTAAGGTCTTAACTCTTACTCTGGCCTACTGGTTAAGGTCTTAGACTCATACTCTGGCCTAATGGTTAAGGTCTTAACTCTTACTCTGGACTAATAGCTAAGGTTTTAGACTCGTACTCTGGCCTACTGGTTAAGGTCTTAACTCTTACTCTGGCCTAATAGCTGAGGTCTTAACTCTTTCTCTGGCCTAATAGCTAAGGTCTTAACTCTTACTCTGGCCTGATATCTAAGGCCTTAGACTTGTACTCTGGCCTAATAGCTAAGGTCTTAGACTTGTACTCTGGCCTAATGGTTAAGGTCTTAACTCTTACTCTGGCCTAATAGCTAAGGTCTTAGACTCGTCCTGTGGCCTAATGGTTAAGGTCTTAACTCTTACTCTGGCCTACAGGTTAAGGTCTTAACTCTTACTCTGGCCTAATAGCTAAGGTCTTAGACTCTTACTCTGGCCTAATATCTAAGGTCTTATACTCGTACTCTGGCCTAATGGTTAAGGTCTAAACTCTTACTCTGGCCTAATAGCTAAGGTCTTGGACTCGTACTATGGCCAACAGGTTAAGGTCTTAACTCTTACTCTGGCCTACTGGTTAAGGTCTTAACTCTTACTCTGGCCTAATAACTAAGGTCTTAGACTCGTACTATGGCCTACTGGTTAGGGTCTTAAGTCTTACTCTGGCCTACTGGTTAAGGTCTTAACTCTTACTCTGGCCTACTGCTTAAGGTCTTAACTCTTACTCTGGCCTAATAGCTAAGGTCTTTACTCTTACTCTGGCCTAATAGCTAAGGTCTTAGCTCTTACGCTGGCCTAATAGCTAAGGTCTTAACTCTTACTCTGGCCTTATAGCTAAGGTCTTAACTCTTACTCTGGCCTACTGGTTAAGGTCTTAACTCTTATTCTGGCCTAATAGCTAAGGTCTTAACTCTTTCTCTGGCCTAACAGCTAAGATCTTAACTCTTACTCTTGCCTGATAGCTAAGGTCTTAGACGCGTACTCTGGCCTAATAGCTAAGGTCTTAGACTCGTACTCTGGCCTAATGGTTAAGGTCTTAACTCTTACTCTGGCCTAATAGCTAAGGTCTTAGACTCGTACTCTGGCCTAATAGCTAAGGTCTTAGACTCGTACTCTGGCCTAATGGTTAACGTCTTAACTCTTACTCTGGCCTACAGGTTAAGGTCTTAACTCTTACTCTGGCCTAATAGCTAAGGTCTTAGACTCGTACTCTGGCCTAATGGTTAAGGTCTTAACTCTTACTCAGGCCTAATGATTAAGGTCTAGACTCTTACTCTGGCCTAATGGTTAAGGTCTAGACTTTTAGTCTGGCCTAATGGTTAAGGTCTTAACTCTTACTGTGGCCTAATAGCTAAGGTCTTAACTCTTACTCTGGCCTAATAGCTAACGTCTTAGACTCGTACTCTGTACTCTGGCCTACAGGTTAAGGTCTTAACTCTTACTCTGGTCTAATAGCTAAGGTCTTAACTCTTACTCTGGCCTAATAGCTAACGTCTTAGACTCGTACTCTGGCCTACAGGTTAAGGTCTTAACTCTTACTCTGGCCTACAGGTTAAGGTCTTAACTCTTACTCTGGCCTACTGGTTAAGGTCTTAACTCTTACTCTGGCCTAATAGCTAAGGTCTTAACTCTTACTCTGGCATTATAGCTAAGGTCTTAACTCTTACTCTGGCCTACTGGTTAAGGTCTTAACTCTTACTCAGGCCTAATAGCTAAGGTCTTAACTCTTACTCTGGCCTAATAGTTAAGGTCTTAACTCCTACTCTGGCCTAATAGCTAAGGTCTTAGACTCGTACTCTGGCCTAATGGTTAAGGTCTTAACTCTTACTCTGGACTAATAGCTAAGGTTTTAGACTCGTACTCTGGCCTACTGGTTAAGGTCTTAACTCTTACTCTGGCCTAATAGCTAAGGTCTTAACTCTTACTCTGGCCTGATAGCTAAGGTCTTAGACTTGTACTCTGGCCTAATAGCTAAGGTCTTAGACTTGTACTCTGGCCTAATGGTTAAGGTCTTAACTCTTACTCTGGCCTAATAGCTAAGGTCTTAGACTCGTCCTGTGGCCTAATGGTTAAGGTCTTAACTCTTACTCTGGCCTACAGGTTAAGGTCTTAACTCTTACTCTGGCCTAATAGCTAAGGTCTTAACTCTAACTCTGGCCTAATAGCTAAGGTCTTAACTCTTACTCTGGCCTACGGGTTAAGGTCTTAACTCTTACTCTAGCCTAATAGCTAAGGTCTTAACTCTAACTCTGGCCTACTGGTTAAGGTCTTAACTCTTACTCTGGCCTAATAGCTAAGGTCTTAACTCTTACTCTGGCCTGATAGCTAAGGTCTTAGACTTGTACTCTGGCCTAATAGCTAAGGTCTTAGACTTGTACTCTGGCCTAATGGTTAAGGTCTTAACTCTTACTCTGGCCTAATAGCTAAGGTCTTAGACTCGTCCTGTGGCCTAATGGTTAAGGTCTTAACTCTTACTCTGGCCTACAGGTTAAGGTCTTAACTCTTACTCTGGCCTAATAGCTAAGGTCTTAACTCTAACTCTGGCCTAATAGCTAAGGTCTTAACTCTTACTCTGGCCTACTGGTTAAGGTCTTAACTCTTAATCTGGTCTAATAGCTAAGGTCTTAGACTCGTACTCTGGCCTAATGGTTAAGGTCTTAACTCTTACTCTGGCCTAATAGCTAAGGTCTTAGACTCGTCCTGTGGCCTAATGGTTAAGGTCTTAACTCTTACTCTGGCCTACAGGTTACGGTCTTAACTCTTACTCTGGCCTAATAGCTAAGGTCTTAACTCTAACTCTGGCCTAATAGCTAAGGTCTTAACTCTTACTCTGGCCTACGGGTTAAGGTCTTAACTCTTACTCTAGCCTAATAGCTAAGGTCTTAACTCTAACTCTGGCCTAATGGTTAAGGTCTTAACTATTACTCTGGCCTAATAGCTAAGGTCTTAACTCTTACTCTGGCCTTCTGGTTAAGGTCTTAACTCTTACTCTGGCCTAATAGCTAGGGTCTTATACTCGTACTCTGGCCTACTGGTTAAGGTCTTAACTCTTTCTCTGGCCTAATAGCTAAGGTCTTAACTCTTACTCTGGCCTGATAGCTAAGGTCTTAGACTTGTACTCTGGCCTAATAGCTAAGGTCTTAGACTTGTACTCTGGCCTAATGGTTAAGGTCTTAACTCTTACTCTGGCCTAATAGCTAAGGTCTTAGACTCGTCCTGTGGCCTAATGGTTAAGGTCTTAACTCTTACTCTGGCCTACAGGTTAAGGTCTTAACTCTTACTCTGGCCTAATAGCTAAGGTCTTAACTCTAACTCTGGCCTAATAGCTAAGGTCTTAACTCTTACTCTGGCCTACTGGTTAAGGTCTTAACTCTTAATCTGGTCTAATAGCTAAGGTCTTAGACTCGTACTCTGGCCTAATGGTTAAGGTCTTAACTCTTACTCTAGCCTAATAGCTAAGGTCTTAGACTCGTCCTGTGGCCTAATGGTTAAGGTCTTAACTCTTACTCTGGCCTACAGGTTAAGGTCTTAACTCTTACTCTGGCCTAATAGCTAAGGTCTTAACTCTAACTCTGGCCTAATAGCTAAGGTCTTAACTCTTACTCTGGCCTACGGGTTAAGGTCTTAACTCTTACTCTAGCCTAATAGCTAAGGTCTTAACTCTAACTCTGGCCTAATGGTTAAGGTCTTAACTATTACTCTGGCCTAATAGCTAAGGTCTTGACTCTTACTCTGGCTTTCTGGTTAAGGTCTTAACTCTTACTCTGGCCTAATAGCTAGGGTCTTATACTCGTACTCTGGCCTACTGGTTAAGGTCTTAACTCTTTCTCTGGCCTAATAGCTAAGGTCTTAACTCTTACTCTGGCCTGATAGCTAAGGTCTTAGACTTGTACTCTGGCCTAATAGCTAAGGTCTTAGACTTGTACTCTGGCCTAATGGTTAAGGTCTTAACTCTTACTCTGGCCTAATAGCTAAGGTCTTAGACTCGTCCTGTGGCCTAATGGTTAAGGTCTTAACTCTTACTCTGGCCTACAGGTTAAGGTCTTAACTCTTACTCTGGCCTAATAGCTAAGGTCTTAACTCTAACTCTGGCCTAATAGCTAAGGTCTTAACTCTTACTCTGGCCTACTGGTTAAGGTCTTAACTCTTAATCTGGTCTAATAGCTAAGGTCTTAGACTCATACTCTGGCCTAATGGTTAAGGTCTTAACTCTTACTCTAGCCTAATAGCTAAGGTCTTAACTCTAACTCTGGCCTAATGGTTAAGGTCTTAACTCTAACTCTGGCCTAATAGCTAAGGTCTTAACTCTTACTCTGGCCTACTGGTTAAGGTCTTAACTCTTAATCTGGCCTAATAGCTAGGGTCTTATACTCGTACTCTGGCCTAATGGTTAAGGTCTTAACTCTTACTCTGGCCTAATAGCTAAGGTCTTAGACTCGTACTATGGCCTACAGGTTAAGGTCTTAACTCTTACTCTGGCCTAATAGCTAAGGTCTTAGACTCGTACTCTGGCCTACTGGTTAAGGTCTTAACTCTTACTCTGGCCTAATGGTTAAGGTCCTAACTCTTACTCTGGCCTAATAGCTAAGGTCTTAACTCTTACGCTGGCCTAATAGCTAAGGTCTTAACTCTTACTCTGGCCTTATAGCTAAGGTCTTAACTCTTACTCTGGCCTACTGGTTAAGGTCTTAACTCTTATTCTGGCCTAATAGCTAAGGTCTTAACTCTTTCTCTGGCCTAACAGCTAAGATCTTAACTCTTACTCTTGCCTGATAGCTAAGGTCTTAGACGCGTACTCTGGCCTAATAGCTAAGGTCTTAGACTCGTACTCTGGCCTAATGGTTAAGGTCTTAACTCTTACTCTGGCCTAATAGCTAAGGTCTTTACTCTTACTCTGGCCTAATAGCTAAGGTCTTAACTCTTACGCTGGCCTAATAGCTAAGGTCTTAACTCTTACTCTGGCCTTATAGCTAAGGTCTTAACTCTTACTCTGGCCTACTGGTTAAGGTCTTAACTCTTATTCTGGCCTAATAGCTAAGGTCTTAACTCTTTCTCTGGCCTAACAGCTAAGATCTTAACTCTTACTCTTGCCTGATAGCTAAGGTCTTAGACGCGTACTCTGGCCTAATAGCTAAGGTCTTAGACTCGTACTCTGGCCTAATGGTTAAGGTCTTAACTCTTACTCTGGCCTAATAGCTAAGGTCTTAGACTCGTACTCTGGCCTAATAGCTAAGGTCTTAGACTCGTACTCTGGCCTAATGGTTAACGTCTTAACTCTTACTCTGGCCTACAGGTTAAGGTCTTAACTCTTACTCTGGCCTAATAGCTAAGGTCTTAGACTCTTACTCTGGATTACTGGTTAAGGTCTTAACTCTTTCTCTGGCCTAATAGCTAATGTCTTATACTCGTACTCTGGCCTAATGGTTAAGGTCTTAACTCTTACTCAGGCCTAATGATTAAGGTCTAGACTCTTACTCTGGCCTAATGGTTAAGGTCTAGACTTTTAGTCTGGCCTAATGGTTAAGGTCTTAACTCTTACTGTGGCCTAATAGCTAAGGTCTTAACTCTTACTCTGGCCTAATAGCTAACGTCTTAGACTCGTACTCTGGCCTACAGGTTAAGGTCTTAACTCTTACTCTGGTCTAATAGCTAAGGTCTTAACTCTTACTCTGGCCTAATAGCTAACGTCTTAGACTCGTACTCTGGCCTACAGATTAAGGTCTTAACTCTTACTCTGGCCTACAGGTTAAGGTCTTAACTCTTACTCTGGCCTACTGGTTAAGGTCTTAACTCTTACTCTGGCCTAATAGCTAAGGTCTTAACTCTTACTCTGGCATTATAGCTAAGGTCTTAACTCTTACTCTGGCCTACTGGTTAAGGTCTTAACTCTTACTCTGGCCTAATAGCTAAGGTCTTAACTCTTACTCTGGCCTAATAGTTAAGGTCTTAACTCCTACTCTGGCCTAATAGCTAAGGTCTTAGACTCGTACTCTGGCCTAATGGTTAAGGTCTTAACTCTTACTCTGGACTAATAGCTAAGGTTTTAGACTCGTACTCTGGCCTACTGGTTAAGGTCTTAACTCGTACTCTGGCCTAATAGCTGAGGTCTTAACTCTTTCTCTGGCCTAATAGCTAAGGTCTTAACTCTTACTCTGGCCTGATAGCTAAGGTCTTAGACTTGTACTCTGGCCTAATAGCTAAGGTCTTAGACTTGTACTCTGGCCTAATGGTTAAGGTCTTAACTCTTACTCTGGCCTAATAGCTAAGGTCTTAGACTCGTACTCTGGCCTAATGGTTAAGGTCTTAACTCTTACTCTAGCCTAATAGCTAAGGTCTTAACTCTTACTCTGGCCTAATGGTTAAGGTCTTAACTCTTACTCTGGCCTAATAGCTAAGGTCTTAACTCTTACTCTGGCCTTCTGGTTAAGGTCTTAACTCTTACTCTGGCCTAATAGCTAGGGTCTTATACTCGTACTCTGGCCAAATGGTTAAGGTCTTAACTCTTACTCTGGCCTAATAGCTAAGGTCTTAGACTCGTACTATGGCCTACAGGTTAAGGTCTTAACTCTTACTCTGGCCTACTGGTAAAGGTCGTAACTCTTACTCTGGCCTAATAGCTAAGGTCTTAACTCTTACTCTGGCCTAATAGCTAAGGTCTTAACTCTTACTCTGGCCTACTGGTTAAGGTTTTAACTCTTACTCTGGCCTAATAGCTAAGGTCTTAGACTCGTACTCTGGCCTAATGGTTAAGGTCTTAACTCTTACCCTGGCCTAATAGCTAAGGTCTTAACTCTTATCCTGGCCTAATGGTTAAGGTCTTAACTCTTACTCTGGCCTAATAGCTAAGGTCTTAGACTCGTACTATGGCCTACAGGTTAAGGTCTTAACTCTTACTCTGGCCTACTGGTAAAGGTCGTAACTCTTACTCTGGCCTACTGGTTAAGGTCTTAACTCTTACTCTGGCCTAATAGTTAAGGTCTTAGACTCATACTCTGGCCTAATAGCTAAGGTCTTAACTCTTACTCTGGCCTAATAGCTAAGGTCTTAGACTCGTACTCTGGCCTAATGGTTAAGGTCTTAACTCTTACTCTGGCCTAATAGCTAAGGTCTTAACACTTACTCTGGCCTAATAGCTAAGGTCTTAGACTCCTACTATGGCCTACAGGTTAAGGTCTTAACTCTTGCTCTGGCCTACTGGTTAAGGTCTTAACTCTTACTCTGGCCCAAATGCTAAGGTCTTAGACTCTTACTCTGGCCTACTGGGTAAGGTCTTAACTATTACTCTGGCCTACTGGTTAAGGGATTAACTCTTACTATGGCCTAATAGCTAAGGTCTTAACTCTTACTCTGGCCTACTGGTTAAGGTCTTAGACTCATACTCTGGCCTAATGGTTAAGGTCTTAACTCTTACTCTGGACTAATAGCTAAGGTTTTAGACTCGTACTCTGGCCTACTGGTTAAGGTCTTAACTCTTACTCTGGCCTAATAGCTGAGGTCTTAACTCTTTCTCTGGCCTAATAGCTAAGGTCTTAACTCTTACTCTGGCCTGATATCTAAGGCCTTAGACTTGTACTCTGGCCTAATAGCTAAGGTCTTAGACTTGTACTCTGGCCTAATGGTTAAGGTCTTAACTCTTACTCTGGCCTAATAGCTAAGGTCTTAGACTCGTCCTGTGGCCTAATGGTTAAGGTCTTAACTCTTACTCTGGCCTACAGGTTAAGGTCTTAACTCTTACTCTGGCCTAATAGCTAAGGTCTTAGACTCTTACTCTGGCCTAATATCTAAGGTCTTATACTCGTACTCTGGCCTAATGGTTAAGGTCTAAACTCTTACTCTGGCCTAATAGCTAAGGTCTTGGACTCGTACTATGGCCAACAGGTTAAGGTCTTAACTCTTACTCTGGCCTACTGGTTAAGGTCTTAACTCTTACTCTGGCCTAATAACTAAGGTCTTAGACTCGTACTATGGCCTACTGGTTAGGGTCTTAAGTCTTACTCTGGCCTACTGGTTAAGGTCTTAACTCTTACTCTGGCCTACTGCTTAAGGTCTTAACTCTTACTCTGGCCTAATAGCTAAGGTCTTTACTCTTACTCTGGCCTAATAGCTAAGGTCTTAGCTCTTACGCTGGCCTAATAGCTAAGGTCTTAACTCTTACTCTGGCCTTATAGCTAAGGTCTTAACTCTTACTCTGGCCTACTGGTTAAGGTCTTAACTCTTATTCTGGCCTAATAGCTAAGGTCTTAACTCTTTCTCTGGCCTAACAGCTAAGATCTTAACTCTTACTCTTGCCTGATAGCTAAGGTCTTAGACGCGTACTCTGGCCTAATAGCTAAGGTCTTAGACTCGTACTCTGGCCTAATGGTTAAGGTCTTAACTCTTACTCTGGCCTAATAGCTAAGGTCTTAGACTCGTACTCTGGCCTAATAGCTAAGGTCTTAGACTCGTACTCTGGCCTAATGGTTAACGTCTTAACTCTTACTCTGGCCTACAGGTTAAGGTCTTAACTCTTACTCTGGCCTAATAGCTAAGGTCTTAGACTCGTACTCTGGCCTAATGGTTAAGGTCTTAACTCTTACTCAGGCCTAATGATTAAGGTCTAGACTCTTACTCTGGCCTAATGGTTAAGGTCTAGACTTTTAGTCTGGCCTAATGGTTAAGGTCTTAACTCTTACTGTGGCCTAATAGCTAAGGTCTTAACTCTTACTCTGGCCTAATAGCTAACGTCTTAGACTCGTACTCTGTACTCTGGCCTACAGGTTAAGGTCTTAACTCTTACTCTGGTCTAATAGCTAAGGTCTTAACTCTTACTCTGGCCTAATAGCTAACGTCTTAGACTCGTACTCTGGCCTACAGGTTAAGGTCTTAACTCTTACTCTGGCCTACAGGTTAAGGTCTTAACTCTTACTCTGGCCTACTGGTTAAGGTCTTAACTCTTACTCTGGCCTAATAGCTAAGGTCTTAACTCTTACTCTGGCATTATAGCTAAGGTCTTAACTCTTACTCTGGCCTACTGGTTAAGGTCTTAACTCTTACTCAGGCCTAATAGCTAAGGTCTTAACTCTTACTCTGGCCTAATAGTTAAGGTCTTAACTCCTACTCTGGCCTAATAGCTAAGGTCTTAGACTCGTACTCTGGCCTAATGGTTAAGGTCTTAACTCTTACTCTGGACTAATAGCTAAGGTTTTAGACTCGTACTCTGGCCTACTGGTTAAGGTCTTAACTCTTACTCTGGCCTAATAGCTAAGGTCTTAACTCTTACTCTGGCCTGATAGCTAAGGTCTTAGACTTGTACTCTGGCCTAATAGCTAAGGTCTTAGACTTGTACTCTGGCCTAATGGTTAAGGTCTTAACTCTTACTCTGGCCTAATAGCTAAGGTCTTAGACTCGTCCTGTGGCCTAATGGTTAAGGTCTTAACTCTTACTCTGGCCTACAGGTTAAGGTCTTAACTCTTACTCTGGCCTAATAGCTAAGGTCTTAACTCTAACTCTGGCCTAATAGCTAAGGTCTTAACTCTTACTCTGGCCTACGGGTTAAGGTCTTAACTCTTACTCTAGCCTAATAGCTAAGGTCTTAACTCTAACTCTGGCCTACTGGTTAAGGTCTTAACTCTTACTCTGGCCTAATAGCTAAGGTCTTAACTCTTACTCTGGCCTGATAGCTAAGGTCTTAGACTTGTACTCTGGCCTAATAGCTAAGGTCTTAGACTTGTACTCTGGCCTAATGGTTAAGGTCTTAACTCTTACTCTGGCCTAATAGCTAAGGTCTTAGACTCGTCCTGTGGCCTAATGGTTAAGGTCTTAACTCTTACTCTGGCCTACAGGTTAAGGTCTTAACTCTTACTCTGGCCTAATAGCTAAGGTCTTAACTCTAACTCTGGCCTAATAGCTAAGGTCTTAACTCTTACTCTGGCCTACTGGTTAAGGTCTTAACTCTTAATCTGGTCTAATAGCTAAGGTCTTAGACTCGTACTCTGGCCTAATGGTTAAGGTCTTAACTCTTACTCTGGCCTAATAGCTAAGGTCTTAGACTCGTCCTGTGGCCTAATGGTTAAGGTCTTAACTCTTACTCTGGCCTACAGGTTACGGTCTTAACTCTTACTCTGGCCTAATAGCTAAGGTCTTAACTCTAACTCTGGCCTAATAGCTAAGGTCTTAACTCTTACTCTGGCCTACGGGTTAAGGTCTTAACTCTTACTCTAGCCTAATAGCTAAGGTCTTAACTCTAACTCTGGCCTAATGGTTAAGGTCTTAACTATTACTCTGGCCTAATAGCTAAGGTCTTAACTCTTACTCTGGCCTTCTGGTTAAGGTCTTAACTCTTACTCTGGCCTAATAGCTAGGGTCTTATACTCGTACTCTGGCCTACTGGTTAAGGTCTTAACTCTTTCTCTGGCCTAATAGCTAAGGTCTTAACTCTTACTCTGGCCTGATAGCTAAGGTCTTAGACTTGTACTCTGGCCTAATAGCTAAGGTCTTAGACTTGTACTCTGGCCTAATGGTTAAGGTCTTAACTCTTACTCTGGCCTAATAGCTAAGGTCTTAGACTCGTCCTGTGGCCTAATGGTTAAGGTCTTAACTCTTACTCTGGCCTACAGGTTAAGGTCTTAACTCTTACTCTGGCCTAATAGCTAAGGTCTTAACTCTAACTCTGGCCTAATAGCTAAGGTCTTAACTCTTACTCTGGCCTACTGGTTAAGGTCTTAACTCTTAATCTGGTCTAATAGCTAAGGTCTTAGACTCGTACTCTGGCCTAATGGTTAAGGTCTTAACTCTTACTCTAGCCTAATAGCTAAGGTCTTAGACTCGTCCTGTGGCCTAATGGTTAAGGTCTTAACTCTTACTCTGGCCTACAGGTTAAGGTCTTAACTCTTACTCTGGCCTAATAGCTAAGGTCTTAACTCTAACTCTGGCCTAATAGCTAAGGTCTTAACTCTTACTCTGGCCTACGGGTTAAGGTCTTAACTCTTACTCTAGCCTAATAGCTAAGGTCTTAACTCTAACTCTGGCCTAATGGTTAAGGTCTTAACTATTACTCTGGCCTAATAGCTAAGGTCTTGACTCTTACTCTGGCTTTCTGGTTAAGGTCTTAACTCTTACTCTGGCCTAATAGCTAGGGTCTTATACTCGTACTCTGGCCTACTGGTTAAGGTCTTAACTCTTTCTCTGGCCTAATAGCTAAGGTCTTAACTCTTACTCTGGCCTGATAGCTAAGGTCTTAGACTTGTACTCTGGCCTAATAGCTAAGGTCTTAGACTTGTACTCTGGCCTAATGGTTAAGGTCTTAACTCTTACTCTGGCCTAATAGCTAAGGTCTTAGACTCGTCCTGTGGCCTAATGGTTAAGGTCTTAACTCTTACTCTGGCCTACAGGTTAAGGTCTTAACTCTTACTCTGGCCTAATAGCTAAGGTCTTAACTCTAACTCTGGCCTAATAGCTAAGGTCTTAACTCTTACTCTGGCCTACTGGTTAAGGTCTTAACTCTTAATCTGGTCTAATAGCTAAGGTCTTAGACTCATACTCTGGCCTAATGGTTAAGGTCTTAACTCTTACTCTAGCCTAATAGCTAAGGTCTTAACTCTAACTCTGGCCTAATGGTTAAGGTCTTAACTCTAACTCTGGCCTAATAGCTAAGGTCTTAACTCTTACTCTGGCCTACTGGTTAAGGTCTTAACTCTTAATCTGGCCTAATAGCTAGGGTCTTATACTCGTACTCTGGCCTAATGGTTAAGGTCTTAACTCTTACTCTGGCCTAATAGCTAAGGTCTTAGACTCGTACTATGGCCTACAGGTTAAGGTCTTAACTCTTACTCTGGCCTAATAGCTAAGGTCTTAGACTCGTACTCTGGCCTACTGGTTAAGGTCTTAACTCTTACTCTGGCCTAATGGTTAAGGTCCTAACTCTTACTCTGGCCTAATAGCTAAGGTCTTAACTCTTACGCTGGCCTAATAGCTAAGGTCTTAACTCTTACTCTGGCCTTATAGCTAAGGTCTTAACTCTTACTCTGGCCTACTGGTTAAGGTCTTAACTCTTATTCTGGCCTAATAGCTAAGGTCTTAACTCTTTCTCTGGCCTAACAGCTAAGATCTTAACTCTTACTCTTGCCTGATAGCTAAGGTCTTAGACGCGTACTCTGGCCTAATAGCTAAGGTCTTAGACTCGTACTCTGGCCTAATGGTTAAGGTCTTAACTCTTACTCTGGCCTAATAGCTAAGGTCTTTACTCTTACTCTGGCCTAATAGCTAAGGTCTTAACTCTTACGCTGGCCTAATAGCTAAGGTCTTAACTCTTACTCTGGCCTTATAGCTAAGGTCTTAACTCTTACTCTGGCCTACTGGTTAAGGTCTTAACTCTTATTCTGGCCTAATAGCTAAGGTCTTAACTCTTTCTCTGGCCTAACAGCTAAGATCTTAACTCTTACTCTTGCCTGATAGCTAAGGTCTTAGACGCGTACTCTGGCCTAATAGCTAAGGTCTTAGACTCGTACTCTGGCCTAATGGTTAAGGTCTTAACTCTTACTCTGGCCTAATAGCTAAGGTCTTAGACTCGTACTCTGGCCTAATAGCTAAGGTCTTAGACTCGTACTCTGGCCTAATGGTTAACGTCTTAACTCTTACTCTGGCCTACAGGTTAAGGTCTTAACTCTTACTCTGGCCTAATAGCTAAGGTCTTAGACTCTTACTCTGGATTACTGGTTAAGGTCTTAACTCTTTCTCTGGCCTAATAGCTAATGTCTTATACTCGTACTCTGGCCTAATGGTTAAGGTCTTAACTCTTACTCAGGCCTAATGATTAAGGTCTAGACTCTTACTCTGGCCTAATGGTTAAGGTCTAGACTTTTAGTCTGGCCTAATGGTTAAGGTCTTAACTCTTACTGTGGCCTAATAGCTAAGGTCTTAACTCTTACTCTGGCCTAATAGCTAACGTCTTAGACTCGTACTCTGGCCTACAGGTTAAGGTCTTAACTCTTACTCTGGTCTAATAGCTAAGGTCTTAACTCTTACTCTGGCCTAATAGCTAACGTCTTAGACTCGTACTCTGGCCTACAGATTAAGGTCTTAACTCTTACTCTGGCCTACAGGTTAAGGTCTTAACTCTTACTCTGGCCTACTGGTTAAGGTCTTAACTCTTACTCTGGCCTAATAGCTAAGGTCTTAACTCTTACTCTGGCATTATAGCTAAGGTCTTAACTCTTACTCTGGCCTACTGGTTAAGGTCTTAACTCTTACTCTGGCCTAATAGCTAAGGTCTTAACTCTTACTCTGGCCTAATAGTTAAGGTCTTAACTCCTACTCTGGCCTAATAGCTAAGGTCTTAGACTCGTACTCTGGCCTAATGGTTAAGGTCTTAACTCTTACTCTGGACTAATAGCTAAGGTTTTAGACTCGTACTCTGGCCTACTGGTTAAGGTCTTAACTCGTACTCTGGCCTAATAGCTGAGGTCTTAACTCTTTCTCTGGCCTAATAGCTAAGGTCTTAACTCTTACTCTGGCCTGATAGCTAAGGTCTTAGACTTGTACTCTGGCCTAATAGCTAAGGTCTTAGACTTGTACTCTGGCCTAATGGTTAAGGTCTTAACTCTTACTCTGGCCTAATAGCTAAGGTCTTAGACTCGTACTCTGGCCTAATGGTTAAGGTCTTAACTCTTACTCTAGCCTAATAGCTAAGGTCTTAACTCTTACTCTGGCCTAATGGTTAAGGTCTTAACTCTTACTCTGGCCTAATAGCTAAGGTCTTAACTCTTACTCTGGCCTTCTGGTTAAGGTCTTAACTCTTACTCTGGCCTAATAGCTAGGGTCTTATACTCGTACTCTGGCCAAATGGTTAAGGTCTTAACTCTTACTCTGGCCTAATAGCTAAGGTCTTAGACTCGTACTATGGCCTACAGGTTAAGGTCTTAACTCTTACTCTGGCCTACTGGTAAAGGTCGTAACTCTTACTCTGGCCTAATAGCTAAGGTCTTAACTCTTACTCTGGCCTAATAGCTAAGGTCTTAACTCTTACTCTGGCCTACTGGTTAAGGTTTTAACTCTTACTCTGGCCTAATAGCTAAGGTCTTAGACTCGTACTCTGGCCTAATGGTTAAGGTCTTAACTCTTACCCTGGCCTAATAGCTAAGGTCTTAACTCTTATCCTGGCTGTAGGAGAGTGGAATCTGACTAATGGTTGCCCCCAACTTTTTGCCTGGTATTTAAGTGGTTTTTGACTAGTCTGGCTGGGATCCTGCTATCCAGGACCCCAGCCTATCTGCTTTCTCCCTAAAACTGTTGTGAGTACTCTAGGTACAAACATAATTGGATGCTGGGCATGCCCTTCCAGTCCCTTGTAGATGGTACCCTAGGTACCCAGGGCATGGGTCCCCCAGTAGGCCTACCAGGGCTGCAGCACTTATTGTGCCACCCTGGGACAGCCACCCAAACTGACACCACCAGGCCACTACTGTAGCCTGGGTAAGGTGGTGCTAGCACCCCTTACCGGGATGTAGGTACCCTATGTCCCATACCATTACAACACATATACTCTCATAGGTCACCCCTATGGCAGGCCCTGGTAATCCTACAGGGCTGGGTGCTGAGGTATGTGTGAGGGGGGACCCCTACATGAGTAGGACCTCTCTGCAACCTTCGTAACACCGTTACTGGGTTGTTTGTAGTGTAGCCATACCATATACTCTACCGCATTATAAGTTATTGCGTCATCGCTGTAACTTGGGACTGGCTACACAGAACCATATCGTGTTTGGTGTCAAACATGAAGGAATCATACCCCCAGTCCAGCCATGGGCATGGGGGCACGATTCCCCCTTGCTAGGAGGGTGATATGGGAAAAGCGGTATATTTTAGACACCAATTTAAAAGTGCACGTGTACCACAAAATGGCTACTGTTCGCCACCTACACGACTCTGGCTGGCTGTTGCTGGGGAAAATCCCAGCCTCGCCAGCTGGACAATAGGGCTCCTGTGGCAGGGAGGTGCCAGCACCTCCCCAGACAGGATGATGTGGATTGGAACAGGGTGGGTGCACCAAATGTCCATTCAGAGTTGCACGTAGGCAGCAGCAGAGCTCCAATTCTGCATACACCGCCTGGAACCGGTTCAGGGGCATCCTGCCCCTCGCCCAGGCGGGAAACTCACAAAGGGGAGTGGGTGTAGCCACCCTTTCCCGCCTCTACTCTGATTGGCAGGCTCTATTTTGGACCATCCCCTAATCTTGGGGATATATGGGAATAACTTTGCCCTAGAGCCTTAGATTCGTACAGGACTTAACAGAACTGACCTTCGACGAGCTGCTGCCCAGCTGACTGAAGAAATCTCCCTTGGGATAAAGGAGTTATCCCCCTGCTTGGCAGGCACCTAAAAGACTACAAGATACCCGGTTGGGACTTCGTTGCTCTCACGACCTTCGACGCCTTCCAGCAACCTCGGGGTGGGTCTCCAGTGCATCCCAGCGTCCTGTGAGTGTGCCCAGCAAGTCTGAGCACCCTGGACCACGTGGGTGTCGAGATCCCCGCATACCCCGAGACACCGGCCACCTCTTGTCCAGCACACGACCCCGACCAGTGGGGAAGTTGTGCTTTGGCCCATTCTTGAGCCAACCTTCAAGCAGCATTTGTGCCGACTCTCAGCTCCCTGGCCCGCTCCGGTGGCCCGTGGGAGCCCTTTTACGCACTCCATTTTGCTGCCTTCCGCGGTCCCTTGTCCCTCGACTTGTGGGCCTTGACGGAGGACAAACTTCCTTTCTAAGAGTTCCCCTGGTTGCTCCAGGCCTGCTCTACGCTCCCTGCAAAGGAGAGCACCCTCAGACCTCGTGGGTCTGCACCAGCAGCTGCTTTGTTCATCTTGCGTGGGTTGCGGTTGCCAATGCTTAGTGGATCCAATCGGGACACTAACACCGCAGCGACCCTCAGCCGACGTGGGACAGTCGCCCTCCAGAAGCTGGCCTTCCTTGAAGCCTCCCGGAGCCCGTGACTGCAGAGACCAGCTGTACCTTCCACACCTGAAGCACCCGACATCCACGAGCTCCTTCCTGTGAGCTCCCTGGTCACTGTACTGTGACCCAGACTCTGTCCCCTCTGCTTTCAGGTTCATCTTTGTCTTTTCTTCAACTTTAATCTTCACGACTTCAGCGACACTTCCAGCTAGCAGCAGTTTGGACTCCTTTTCCATAGAAAATCAGCCCGCGACCCGACACCAGAATCGACCTATGCACCCGGCTTCCCTGGGGCAGGTAACAGTGGTACTTCGGTACTCCCGTGGTGGTGGGCTCTCCAAAGCCTTAAGTCTCAAGCCTTAACTTTGTACTGTTGTTAGAAGTGTCCTTAAACCTTAATTATTCAACCGCGACATTCTCCATAGGCTAACATTGCGATCCCGACAGCAGCTTCTTGCACTGCACACGCCTCCCGTGGGTCCCCTTCCTCTCAACTGTGGGTGGATTCTTAAGGGGCCAGCGATCCTGAATGCCCTAGGCATTGCCTGTAGAATTGTCGTGGTTCTTATACCACTATTTTAGTATATGGTTCGGTCCCCCCCTGGGGCCCATTGATTTCTGTGCTATTTATTGTGTTTAGAAATGCTTGTTTGAATTGTAACTTTGCCACTAGCCACATAAAGTGACTGTGGGATTCTGTCTAGAATAAATACATATATTTTATATATATACCTGTGTGGGCTACTCTTTCATTTGGTTATTCAAGAGGTTATTATGGTAAAACAATAAGCTTAACACTCCTTCAAGACTTAGCCTGAAGGCTGCTCTCCACAGCTACCACTAGGATAGCTTTCTTTAAAGGTTGTCTTAAACCTACCATCAATAGGAGTCGAATTGGACTGGTGCAAGGTGTCCCTATAACTAGGAACAGCATATGCCAGGCCAACTTCTCACATTGGTGTGCAGCGGTTGGATTCAAGCTTGCCATTGTTTTACCAGATAACAAATTGAATTTCTAAAGTGGAAGCCACAAGGTACCAAAGGTACATATAAATTCAAGCTAGAATACAATAAGTTCTACTGAACTTGGAGTTGTGTGTAGAGGGTTTAGCACACCTTGACTACAACTCAAGAGAGGGTTCAGTAGGCCACACTTAGTGTAGGTAGATACATCACTACACTAAACATGTCTTCCAGTGGCACTAAGGCTATGGAAGGACCCCAGAGGGTCCCAGTAGATAAGTATGATAATTTCACCTTTGCTGAGCTCAGGGAAATGTGCACCCTTAGGAAACTGAAGACAGAAAGAGGTGCCAACACAAAACGTCTCAAAGAGATCCTGCTCATAGCAGACTTTATGGAGTCCATAGGATCCAGAGGGATGGACAACGTGGGTGGGCACCCCTCAGAAGAGGACACTCCCAGAGTGGAATCTGAAGAGGATCAGGAAGAGGATGAAAATCCTGACCTGGAAGACACAAACCACTCACAGCATGGAAGTGATGGCCCAAGAGGCACTCCTTCCACCCTTAAAAGGAGAGTGGTGGGTCCAAGAAGGAACAGATCCCCCTCAGTGGGATCCAACCATTCTAAGGGATCCAAAGGGTCCTCTGCCTCTTCTCAGAGAAGAGAATCCTCTCATGAGAGGAAATGCAGACTGATCAAATTTGAGCAGGCTAAGCTTCAGCTTAAAAGAGAACAGTTAGCATTAGACAGGGAAACCCTGGAGCTTCAGAAAGCTTCAAAGAAATGGGGTCTAGAGATCCCTGGTGGCAGTGATGAAACCCCTAGAGTTAGAGAGAGAGTCCCTGACAATAGGAACCTCCACAAGATTGTGCCCCCCTATCAGAATGGGGATGATATCCACAAATGGATATCTGCTCTTGAAAGGGCCTGTAGAGTACAGAGGGTCCCTGTAGAGCAGTGGGCAGCAATCCTGTGGCTCTCCTTTTCAGATAAAGGGAGAGACAAGCTCCTCTCTGTAAGAGAAGAGGATGCTGATGATTATTATATCTTGAAAGCTGCTTTAATAGATGGGTTTGGCTTAACCACTGATCAATACAGACTTAAGTTCAGAGACACCCAGAAAGCACAAAATCAGGATTGGGTAGACTTTGTGGATTGTGCAACCAAGGCACTGGAAGGTTGGTTAAATGGCAGTAAAGTTAATGATTATCAAGGATTGTATAATCTCATTATGAGGGAGCAGATTCTTAATAATTGTCAGAACCAACTTTTACACCAGCACCTGGTGGACTCTGATCTGACCTCTCCCCAAGAATTGGGAAAGAAGGCAGACAAATGGGTCAGAACCAGGATCAGGCCTAAGAACCAAGTTGGTGACCAGAAGAAGGATTCCACTAAGCCCAAAGAGAAAGGTGGGGATGATAAACAAGAAAAGTCATCTGAAGGGCCCCAACAAACCAGTGCTGGGGGTGGGTCCCAAAATCCTTCCTCTAATGTCAAGAAACCCTATTGCCATGTCTGTAAGAAACCTGGCCACTGGAAAACAGACTCCAGCTGTCCTAAAAATGGCAACAAAGAAAATGTTCCTCCAAAACCTGCTCCAACACCTCCTGTTACTACTAGTAGTAATCCCCCAGGTGGTGGGAGTGCACCCAAAAACTTAGTTGGGTTCTCTTTGGGGACACCAGTGGACTCTGGCCTAGCCAGGTCCCCTGCATTAGCAACTATGGTCTGTGATGGTGGCATGGGGTTTGCCAACTTTACCATGAGCCCCAGTATTCTGGGCAGGTACAGACAAGAACCAATAATCAATGGTCAGAAGGCTGTGGCCTATAAGGACACAGGGGCCAGTGTCACCATGGTGACCAAGAGGCTAGTGCCCCTAGATCAGCTTTTACCTGGGTTTAGCTATCAGGTGACCAACATTGATGGAGTCAGGAAAGATCATCCCATGGCAGTGATAAATCTCAGCTGGGGAGGAGTCACTGGCCCCAAGAGAGTGGCAGTGTCCCCAAACTTGCCTGTGGATTGTTTACTGGGGAATGATCTGGAAATCTCAGCCTGGGCTGAGGTTGACCACAAGGCCCATTTGAAAATGGTAGGAATTCCTGAGAGAGTGGATGAGACCCTGAGGGCCTCACCTCCACCCCAGGAGAAAATAGAAAGAGTGAAGCCTGAAACTATGGATCACTCTACACAAACAGAGAGCATAGGGGAGGAGGAGCAGTCTTCCCCCCACCAGACTACAGGTAAGGGGCAAGTTTCTCAGGGAACTGACCCTGCCCCTTGTGAAGTAACTGCCCCAGAAGTGGACAGGCTTGGCCTGCCCACCTCTCTGATGGCAGGGGATCCTTCCAAGGTGGTACCCAGTCTGGAGCAGGTATCCTGCCCCTCTCTACCCTGCCTCAGTCAGCCCAGGGCTGCAGAGGTCAGGGAGGTCAGTGGACCCTTATTGGGCCCCTGCCCAGAGGAACCCCCTCATCAAAAGATCAGGGACACCCAGCAGAGTAGTTTCAGCCAGGTGAATATTCCTCTACAAACTGAGGGATCCCCCTTACCCCTAGGTATAGGCACCCCTCAAATGGATGTTGTTGAGCACAGGGAAACCTGGGGCCTAGCTGCCCCAAACCTTCCAGTGCCCTCCACTATTCCAGCCAAAGGGATCCAGCCCCCAGCTGTAGGCAGCCAGAGGTTGACCCTTAGGGCCAGATATGACACCGTCCTGGGCAGAAAGGCTTCCATAGTGGCCAGTGATCTGAGGAGGTTGAGACCAACGCAAGTAGGGTCTCACTTCCAGACTCAGACACCCCACCAGCCCACCTCTGACCCAAAAACCAATACAGGTAATTTCCCTAGAATTTGGAGAAACTCTAGAACCCCTTGGGGTAGGATTTCCCAAGTGGACCATGACACAGGGAGCAACCATGTTAGTACAGGTTCTTCCTTATATGGCCACTCAGGAAATAAAGGCTTATCTGGACAAGGTTAGCCTTATCTCCTTTCGTTTGGGGGGGGGTTATGTAGGAGAGTGGAATCTGACTAATGGTTGCCCCCAACTTTTTGCCTGGTATTTAAGTGGTTTTTGACTAGTCTGGCTGGGATCCTGCTATCCAGGACCCCAGCCTATCTGCTTTCTCCCTAAAACTGTTGTGAGTACTCTAGGTACAAACATAATTGGATGCTGGGCATGCCCTTCCAGTCCCTTGTAGATGGTACCCTAGGTACCCAGGGCATGGGTCCCCCAGTAGGCCTACCAGGGCTGCAGCACTTATTGTGCCACCCTGGGACAGCCACCCAAACTGACACCACCAGGCCACTACTGTAGCCTGGGTAAGGTGGTGCTAGCACCCCTTACCGGGATGTAGGTACCCTATGTCCCATACCATTACAACACATATACTCTCATAGGTCACCCCTATGGCAGGCCCTGGTAATCCTACAGGGCTGGGTGCTGAGGTATGTGTGAGGGGGGACCCCTACATGAGTAGGACCTCTCTGCAACCTTCGTAACACCGTTACTGGGTTGTTTGTAGTGTAGCCATACCATATACTCTACCGCATTATAAGTTATTGCGTCATCGCTGTAACTTGGGACTGGCTACACAGAACCATATCGTGTTTGGTGTCAAACATGAAGGAATCATACCCCCAGTCCAGCCATGGGCATGGGGGCACGATTCCCCCTTGCTAGGAGGGTGATATGGGAAAAGCGGTATATTTTAGACACCAATTTAAAAGTGCACGTGTACCACAAAATGGCTACTGTTCGCCACCTACACGACTCTGGCTGGCTGTTGCTGGGGAAAATCCCAGCCTCGCCAGCTGGACAATAGGGCTCCTGTGGCAGGGAGGTGCCAGCACCTCCCCAGACAGGATGATGTGGATTGGAACAGGGTGGGTGCACCAAATGTCCATTCAGAGTTGCACGTAGGCAGCAGCAGAGCTCCAATTCTGCATACACCGCCTGGAACCGGTTCAGGGGCATCCTGCCCCTCGCCCAGGCGGGAAACTCACAAAGGGGAGTGGGTGTAGCCACCCTTTCCCGCCTCTACTCTGATTGGCAGGCTCTATTTTGGACCATCCCCTAATCTTGGGGATATATGGGAATAACTTTGCCCTAGAGCCTTAGATTCGTACAGGACTTAACAGAACTGACCTTCGACGAGCTGCTGCCCAGCTGACTGAAGAAATCTCCCTTGGGATAAAGGAGTTATCCCCCTGCTTGGCAGGCACCTAAAAGACTACAAGATACCCGGTTGGGACTTCGTTGCTCTCACGACCTTCGACGCCTTCCAGCAACCTCGGGGTGGGTCTCCAGTGCATCCCAGCGTCCTGTGAGTGTGCCCAGCAAGTCTGAGCACCCTGGACCACGTGGGTGTCGAGATCCCCGCATACCCCGAGACACCGGCCACCTCTTGTCCAGCACACGACCCCGACCAGTGGGGAAGTTGTGCTTTGGCCCATTCTTGAGCCAACCTTCAAGCAGCATTTGTGCCGACTCTCAGCTCCCTGGCCCGCTCCGGTGGCCCGTGGGAGCCCTTTTACGCACTCCATTTTGCTGCCTTCCGCGGTCCCTTGTCCCTCGACTTGTGGGCCTTGACGGAGGACAAACTTCCTTTCTAAGAGTTCCCCTGGTTGCTCCAGGCCTGCTCTACGCTCCCTGCAAAGGAGAGCACCCTCAGACCTCGTGGGTCTGCACCAGCAGCTGCTTTGTTCATCTTGCGTGGGTTGCGGTTGCCAATGCTTAGTGGATCCAATCGGGACACTAACACCGCAGCGACCCTCAGCCGACGTGGGACAGTCGCCCTCCAGAAGCTGGCCTTCCTTGAAGCCTCCCGGAGCCCGTGACTGCAGAGACCAGCTGTACCTTCCACACCTGAAGCACCCGACATCCACGAGCTCCTTCCTGTGAGCTCCCTGGTCACTGTACTGTGACCCAGACTCTGTCCCCTCTGCTTTCAGGTTCATCTTTGTCTTTTCTTCAACTTTAATCTTCACGACTTCAGCGACACTTCCAGCTAGCAGCAGTTTGGACTCCTTTTCCATAGAAAATCAGCCCGCGACCCGACACCAGAATCGACCTATGCACCCGGCTTCCCTGGGGCAGGTAACAGTGGTACTTCGGTACTCCCGTGGTGGTGGGCTCTCCAAAGCCTTAAGTCTCAAGCCTTAACTTTGTACTGTTGTTAGAAGTGTCCTTAAACCTTAATTATTCAACCGCGACATTCTCCATAGGCTAACATTGCGATCCCGACAGCAGCTTCTTGCACTGCACACGCCTCCCGTGGGTCCCCTTCCTCTCAACTGTGGGTGGATTCTTAAGGGGCCAGCGATCCTGAATGCCCTAGGCATTGCCTGTAGAATTGTCGTGGTTCTTATACCACTATTTTAGTATATGGTTCGGTCCCCCCCTGGGGCCCATTGATTTCTGTGCTATTTATTGTGTTTAGAAATGCTTGTTTGAATTGTAACTTTGCCACTAGCCACATAAAGTGACTGTGGGATTCTGTCTAGAATAAATACATATATTTTATATATATACCTGTGTGGGCTACTCTTTCATTTGGTTATTCAAGAGGTTATTATGGTAAAACAATAAGCTTAACACTCCTTCAAGACTTAGCCTGAAGGCTGCTCTCCACAGCTACCACTAGGATAGCTTTCTTTAAAGGTTGTCTTAAACCTACCATCAATAGGAGTCGAATTGGACTGGTGCAAGGTGTCCCTATAACTAGGAACAGCATATGCCAGGCCAACTTCTCACACTGGCCTAATGGTTAAGGTCTTAACTCTTACTCTGGCCTAATAGCTAAGGTCTTAGACTCGTACTATGGCCTACAGGTTAAGGTCTTAACTCTTACTCTGGCCTACTGGTAAAGGTCGTAACTCTTACTCTGGCCTACTGGTTAAGGTCTTAACTCTTACTCTGGCCTAATAGTTAAGGTCTTAGACTCATACTCTGGCCTAATAGCTAAGGTCTTAACTCTTACTCTGGCCTAATAGCTAAGGTCTTAGACTCGTACTCTGGCCTAATGGTTAAGGTCTTAACTCTTACTCTGGCCTAATAGCTAAGGTCTTAACACTTACTCTGGCCTAATAGCTAAGGTCTTAGACTCCTACTATGGCCTACAGGTTAAGGTCTTAACTCTTGCTCTGGCCTACTGGTTAAGGTCTTAACTCTTACTCTGGCCCAAATGCTAAGGTCTTAGACTCTTACTCTGGCCTACTGGGTAAGGTCTTAACTATTACTCTGGCCTACTGGTTAAGGGATTAACTCTTACTATGGCCTAATAGCTAAGGTCTTAACTCTTACTCTGGCCTACTGGTTAAGGTCTTAGACTCATACTCTGGCCTAATGGTTAAGGTCTTAACTCTTACTCTGGACTAATAGCTAAGGTTTTAGACTCGTACTCTGGCCTACTGGTTAAGGTCTTAACTCTTACTCTGGCCTAATAGCTGAGGTCTTAACTCTTTCTCTGGCCTAATAGCTAAGGTCTTAACTCTTACTCTGGCCTGATATCTAAGGCCTTAGACTTGTACTCTGGCCTAATAGCTAAGGTCTTAGACTTGTACTCTGGCCTAATGGTTAAGGTCTTAACTCTTACTCTGGCCTAATAGCTAAGGTCTTAGACTCGTCCTGTGGCCTAATGGTTAAGGTCTTAACTCTTACTCTGGCCTACAGGTTAAGGTCTTAACTCTTACTCTGGCCTAATAGCTAAGGTCTTAGACTCTTACTCTGGCCTAATATCTAAGGTCTTATACTCGTACTCTGGCCTAATGGTTAAGGTCTAAACTCTTACTCTGGCCTAATAGCTAAGGTCTTGGACTCGTACTATGGCCAACAGGTTAAGGTCTTAACTCTTACTCTGGCCTACTGGTTAAGGTCTTAACTCTTACTCTGGCCTAATAACTAAGGTCTTAGACTCGTACTATGGCCTACTGGTTAGGGTCTTAAGTCTTACTCTGGCCTACTGGTTAAGGTCTTAACTCTTACTCTGGCCTACTGCTTAAGGTCTTAACTCTTACTCTGGCCTAATAGCTAAGGTCTTTACTCTTACTCTGGCCTAATAGCTAAGGTCTTAACTCTTACGCTGGCCTAATAGCTAAGGTCTTAACTCTTACTCTGGCCTTATAGCTAAGGTCTTAACTCTTACTCTGGCCTACTGGTTAAGGTCTTAACTCTTATTCTGGCCTAATAGCTAAGGTCTTAACTCTTTCTCTGGCCTAACAGCTAAGATCTTAACTCTTACTCTTGCCTGATAGCTAAGGTCTTAGACGCGTACTCTGGCCTAATAGCTAAGGTCTTAGACTCGTACTCTGGCCTAATGGTTAAGGTCTTAACTCTTACTCTGGCCTAATAGCTAAGGTCTTAGACTCGTACTCTGGCCTAATAGCTAAGGTCTTAGACTCGTACTCTGGCCTAATGGTTAACGTCTTAACTCTTACTCTGGCCTACAGGTTAAGGTCTTAACTCTTACTCTGGCCTAATAGCTAAGGTCTTAGACTCGTACTCTGGCCTAATGGTTAAGGTCTTAACTCTTACTCAGGCCTAATGATTAAGGTCTAGACTCTTACTCTGGCCTAATGGTTAAGGTCTAGACTTTTAGTCTGGCCTAATGGTTAAGGTCTTAACTCTTACTGTGGCCTAATAGCTAAGGTCTTAACTCTTACTCTGGCCTAATAGCTAACGTCTTAGACTCGTACTCTGTACTCTGGCCTACAGGTTAAGGTCTTAACTCTTACTCTGGTCTAATAGCTAAGGTCTTAACTCTTACTCTGGCCTAATAGCTAACGTCTTAGACTCGTACTCTGGCCTACAGGTTAAGGTCTTAACTCTTACTCTGGCCTACAGGTTAAGGTCTTAACTCTTACTCTGGCCTACTGGTTAAGGTCTTAACTCTTACTCTGGCCTAATAGCTAAGGTCTTAACTCTTACTCTGGCATTATAGCTAAGGTCTTAACTCTTACTCTGGCCTACTGGTTAAGGTCTTAACTCTTACTCAGGCCTAATAGCTAAGGTCTTAACTCTTACTCTGGCCTAATAGTTAAGGTCTTAACTCCTACTCTGGCCTAATAGCTAAGGTCTTAGACTCGTACTCTGGCCTAATGGTTAAGGTCTTAACTCTTACTCTGGACTAATAGCTAAGGTTTTAGACTCGTACTCTGGCCTACTGGTTAAGGTCTTAACTCTTACTCTGGCCTAATAGCTAAGGTCTTAACTCTTACTCTGGCCTGATAGCTAAGGTCTTAGACTTGTACTCTGGCCTAATAGCTAAGGTCTTAGACTTGTACTCTGGCCTAATGGTTAAGGTCTTAACTCTTACTCTGGCCTAATAGCTAAGGTCTTAGACTCGTCCTGTGGCCTAATGGTTAAGGTCTTAACTCTTACTCTGGCCTACAGGTTAAGGTCTTAACTCTTACTCTGGCCTAATAGCTAAGGTCTTAACTCTAACTCTGGCCTAATAGCTAAGGTCTTAACTCTTACTCTGGCCTACGGGTTAAGGTCTTAACTCTTACTCTAGCCTAATAGCTAAGGTCTTAACTCTAACTCTGGCCTAATGGTTAAGGTCTTAACTATTACTCTGGCCTAATAGCTAAGGTCTTAACTCTTACTCTGGCCTTCTGGTTAAGGTCTTAACTCTTACTCTGGCCTAATAGCTAGGGTCTTATACTCGTACTCTGGCCTACTGGTTAAGGTCTTAACTCTTTCTCTGGCCTAATAGCTAAGGTCTTAACTCTTACTCTGGCCTGATAGCTAAGGTCTTAGACTTGTACTCTGGCCTAATAGCTAAGGTCTTAGACTTGTACTCTGGCCTAATGGTTAAGGTCTTAACTCTTACTCTGGCCTAATAGCTAAGGTCTTAGACTCGTCCTGTGGCCTAATGGTTAAGGTCTTAACTCTTACTCTGGCCTACAGGTTAAGGTCTTAACTCTTACTCTGGCCTAATAGCTAAGGTCTTAACTCTAACTCTGGCCTAATAGCTAAGGTCTTAACTCTTACTCTGGCCTACTGGTTAAGGTCTTAACTCTTAATCTGGTCTAATAGCTAAGGTCTTAGACTCGTACTCTGGCCTAATGGTTAAGGTCTTAACTCTTACTCTGGCCTAATAGCTAAGGTCTTAGACTCGTCCTGTGGCCTAATGGTTAAGGTCTTAACTCTTACTCTGGCCTACAGGTTAAGGTCTTAACTCTTACTCTGGCCTAATAGCTAAGGTCTTAACTCTAACTCTGGCCTAATAGCTAAGGTCTTAACTCTTACTCTGGCCTACGGGTTAAGGTCTTAACTCTTACTCTAGCCTAATAGCTAAGGTCTTAACTCTAACTCTGGCCTAATGGTTAAGGTCTTAACTATTACTCTGGCCTAATAGCTAAGGTCTTAACTCTTACTCTGGCCTTCTGGTTAAGGTCTTAACTCTTACTCTGGCCTAATAGCTAGGGTCTTATACTCGTACTCTGGCCTACTGGTTAAGGTCTTAACTCTTTCTCTGGCCTAATAGCTAAGGTCTTAACTCTTACTCTGGCCTGATAGCTAAGGTCTTAGACTTGTACTCTGGCCTAATAGCTAAGGTCTTAGACTTGTACTCTGGCCTAATGGTTAAGGTCTTAACTCTTACTCTGGCCTAATAGCTAAGGTCTTAGACTCGTCCTGTGGCCTAATGGTTAAGGTCTTAACTCTTACTCTGGCCTACAGGTTAAGGTCTTAACTCTTACTCTGGCCTAATAGCTAAGGTCTTAACTCTAACTCTGGCCTAATAGCTAAGGTCTTAACTCTTACTCTGGCCTACTGGTTAAGGTCTTAACTCTTAATCTGGTCTAATAGCTAAGGTCTTAGACTCGTACTCTGGCCTAATGGTTAAGGTCTTAACTCTTACTCTAGCCTAATAGCTAAGGTCTTAGACTCGTCCTGTGGCCTAATGGTTAAGGTCTTAACTCTTACTCTGGCCTACAGGTTAAGGTCTTAACTCTTACTCTGGCCTAATAGCTAAGGTCTTAACTCTAACTCTGGCCTAATAGCTAAGGTCTTAACTCTTACTCTGGCCTACGGGTTAAGGTCTTAACTCTTACTCTAGCCTAATAGCTAAGGTCTTAACTCTAACTCTGGCCTAATGGTTAAGGTCTTAACTATTACTCTGGCCTAATAGCTAAGGTCTTAACTCTTACTCTGGCCTTCTGGTTAAGGTCTTAACTCTTACTCTGGCCTAATAGCTAGGGTCTTATACTCGTACTCTGGCCTACTGGTTAAGGTCTTAACTCTTTCTCTGGCCTAATAGCTAAGGTCTTAACTCTTACTCTGGCCTGATAGCTAAGGTCTTAGACTTGTACTCTGGCCTAATAGCTAAGGTCTTAGACTTGTACTCTGGCCTAATGGTTAAGGTCTTAACTCTTACTCTGGCCTAATAGCTAAGGTCTTAGACTCGTCCTGTGGCCTAATGGTTAAGGTCTTAACTCTTACTCTGGCCTACAGGTTAAGGTCTTAACTCTTACTCTGGCCTAATAGCTAAGGTCTTAACTCTAACTCTGGCCTAATAGCTAAGGTCTTAACTCTTACTCTGGCCTACTGGTTAAGGTCTTAACTCTTAATCTGGTCTAATAGCTAAGGTCTTAGACTCGTACTCTGGCCTAATGGTTAAGGTCTTAACTCCTACTCTAGCCTAATAGCTAAGGTCTTAACTCTAACTCTGGCCTAATGGTTAAGGTCTTAACTCTAACTCTGGCCTAATAGCTAAGGTCTTAACTCTTACTCTGGCCTACTGGTTAAGGTCTTAACTCTTAATCTGGCCTAATAGCTAGGGTCTTATACTCGTACTCTGGCCTAATGGTTAAGGTCTTAACTCTTACTCTGGCCTAATAGCTAAGGTCTTAGACTCGTACTATGGCCTACAGGTTAAGGTCTTAACTCTTACTCTGGCCTAATAGCTAAGGTCTTAGACTCGTACTCTGGCCTACTGGTTAAGGTCTTAACTCTTACTCTGGCCTAATGGTTAAGGTCCTAACTCTTACTCTGGCCTAATAGCTAAGGTCTTAACTCTTACGCTGGCCTAATAGCTAAGGTCTTAACTCTTACTCTGGCCTTATAGCTAAGGTCTTAACTCTTACTCTGGCCTACTGGTTAAGGTCTTAACTCTTATTCTGGCCTAATAGCTAAGGTCTTAACTCTTTCTCTGGCCTAACAGCTAAGATCTTAACTCTTACTCTTGCCTGATAGCTAAGGTCTTAGACGCGTACTCTGGCCTAATAGCTAAGGTCTTAGACTCGTACTCTGGCCTAATGGTTAAGGTCTTAACTCTTACTCTGGCCTAATAGCTAAGGTCTTTACTCTTACTCTGGCCTAATAGCTAAGGTCTTAACTCTTACGCTGGCCTAATAGCTAAGGTCTTAACTCTTACTCTGGCCTTATAGCTAAGGTCTTAACTCTTACTCTGGCCTACTGGTTAAGGTCTTAACTCTTATTCTGGCCTAATAGCTAAGGTCTTAACTCTTTCTCTGGCCTAACAGCTAAGATCTTAACTCTTACTCTTGCCTGATAGCTAAGGTCTTAGACGCGTACTCTGGCCTAATAGCTAAGGTCTTAGACTCGTACTCTGGCCTAATGGTTAAGGTCTTAACTCTTACTCTGGCCTAATAGCTAAGGTGTTAGACTCGTACTCTGGCCTAATAGCTAAGGTCTTAGACTCGTACTCTGGCCTAATGGTTAACGTCTTAACTCTTACTCTGGCCTACAGGTTAAGGTCTTAACTCTTACTCTGGCCTAATAGCTAAGGTCTTAGACTCTTACTCTGGATTACTGGTTAAGGTCTTAACTCTTTCTCTGGCCTAATAGCTAATGTCTTATACTCGTACTCTGGCCTAATGGTTAAGGTCTTAACTCTTACTCAGGCCTAATGATTAAGGTCTAGACTCTTACTCTGGCCTAATGGTTAAGGTCTAGACTTTTAGTCTGGCCTAATGGTTAAGGTCTTAACTCTTACTGTGGCCTAATAGCTAAGGTCTTAACTCTTACTCTGGCCTAATAGCTAACGTCTTAGACTCGTACTCTGGCCTACAGGTTAAGGTCTTAACTCTTACTCTGGTCTAATAGCTAAGGTCTTAACTCTTACTCTGGCCTAATAGCTAACGTCTTAGACTCGTACTCTGGCCTACAGATTAAGGTCTTAACTCTTACTCTGGCCTACAGGTTAAGGTCTTAACTCTTACTCTGGCCTACTGGTTAAGGTCTTAACTCTTACTCTGGCCTAATAGCTAAGGTCTTAACTCTTACTCTGGCATTATAGCTAAGGTCTTAACTCTTACTCTGGCCTACTGGTTAAGGTCTTAACTCTTACTCTGGCCTAATAGCTAAGGTCTTAACTCTTACTCTGGCCTAATAGTTAAGGTCTTAACTCCTACTCTGGCCTAATAGCTAAGGTCTTAGACTCGTACTCTGGCCTAATGGTTAAGGTCTTAACTCTTACTCTGGACTAATAGCTAAGGTTTTAGACTCGTACTCTGGCCTACTGGTTAAGGTCTTAACTCGTACTCTGGCCTAATAGCTGAGGTCTTAACTCTTTCTCTGGCCTAATAGCTAAGGTCTTAACTCTTACTCTGGCCTGATAGCTAAGGTCTTAGACTTGTACTCTGGCCTAATAGCTAAGGTCTTAGACTTGTACTCTGGCCTAATGGTTAAGGTCTTAACTCTTACTCTGGCCTAATAGCTAAGGTCTTAGACTCGTACTCTGGCCTAATGGTTAAGGTCTTAACTCTTACTCTAGCCTAATAGCTAAGGTCTTAACTCTTACTCTGGCCTAATGGTTAAGGTCTTAACTCTTACTCTGGCCTAATAGCTAAGGTCTTAACTCTTACTCTGGCCTTCTGGTTAAGGTCTTAACTCTTACTCTGGCCTAATAGCTAGGGTCTTATACTCGTACTCTGGCCAAATGGTTAAGGTCTTAACTCTTACTCTGGCCTAATAGCTAAGGTCTTAGACTCGTACTATGGCCTACAGGTTAAGGTCTTAACTCTTACTCTGGCCTACTGGTAAAGGTCGTAACTCTTACTCTGGCCTAATAGCTAAGGTCTTAACTCTTACTCTGGCCTAATAGCTAAGGTCTTAACTCTTACTCTGGCCTACTGGTTAAGGTTTTAACTCTTACTCTGGCCTAATAGCTAAGGTCTTAGACTCGTACTCTGGCCTAATGGTTAAGGTCTTAACTCTTACCCTGGCCTAATAGCTAAGGTCTTAACTCTTATCCTGGCCTAATGGTTAAGGTCTTAACTCTTACTCTGGCCTAATAGCTAAGGTCTTAGACTCGTACTATGGCCTACAGGTTAAGGTCTTAACTCTTACTCTGGCCTACTGGTAAAGGTCGTAACTCTTACTCTGGCCTACTGGTTAAGGTCTTAACTCTTACTCTGGCCTAATAGTTAAGGTCTTAGACTCATACTCTGGCCTAATAGCTAAGGTCTTAACTCTTACTCTGGCCTAATAGCTAAGGTCTTAGACTCGTACTCTGGCCTAATGGTTAAGGTCTTAACTCTTACTCTGGCCTAATAGCTAAGGTCTTAACACTTACTCTGGCCTAATAGCTAAGGTCTTAGACTCCTACTATGGCCTACAGGTTAAGGTCTTAACTCTTGCTCTGGCCTACTGGTTAAGGTCTTAACTCTTACTCTGGCCCAAATGCTAAGGTCTTAGACTCTTACTCTGGCCTACTGGGTAAGGTCTTAACTATTACTCTGGCCTACTGGTTAAGGGATTAACTCTTACTATGGCCTAATAGCTAAGGTCTTAACTCTTACTCTGGCCTACTGGTTAAGGTCTTAGACTCATACTCTGGCCTAATGGTTAAGGTCTTAACTCTTACTCTGGACTAATAGCTAAGGTTTTAGACTCGTACTCTGGCCTACTGGTTAAGGTCTTAACTCTTACTCTGGCCTAATAGCTGAGGTCTTAACTCTTTCTCTGGCCTAATAGCTAAGGTCTTAACTCTTACTCTGGCCTGATATCTAAGGCCTTAGACTTGTACTCTGGCCTAATAGCTAAGGTCTTAGACTTGTACTCTGGCCTAATGGTTAAGGTCTTAACTCTTACTCTGGCCTAATAGCTAAGGTCTTAGACTCGTCCTGTGGCCTAATGGTTAAGGTCTTAACTCTTACTCTGGCCTACAGGTTAAGGTCTTAACTCTTACTCTGGCCTAATAGCTAAGGTCTTAGACTCTTACTCTGGCCTAATATCTAAGGTCTTATACTCGTACTCTGGCCTAATGGTTAAGGTCTAAACTCTTACTCTGGCCTAATAGCTAAGGTCTTGGACTCGTACTATGGCCAACAGGTTAAGGTCTTAACTCTTACTCTGGCCTACTGGTTAAGGTCTTAACTCTTAGTCTGGCCTAATAACTAAGGTCTTAGACTCGTACTATGGCCTACTGGTTAGGGTCTTAAGTCTTACTCTGGCCTACTGGTTAAGGTCTTAACTCTTACTCTGGCCTACTGCTTAAGGTCTTAACTCTTACTCTGGCCTAATAGCTAAGGTCTTTACTCTTACTCTGGCCTAATAGCTAAGGTCTTAACTCTTACGCTGGCCTAATAGCTAAGGTCTTAACTCTTACTCTGGCCTTATAGCTAAGGTCTTAACTCTTACTCTGGCCTACTGGTTAAGGTCTTAACTCTTATTCTGGCCTAATAGCTAAGGTCTTAACTCTTTCTCTGGCATAACAGCTAAGATCTTAACTCTTACTCTTGCCTGATAGCTAAGGTCTTAGACGCGTACTCTGGCCTAATAGCTAAGGTCTTAGACTCGTACTCTGGCCTAATGGTTAAGGTCTTAACTCTTACTCTGGCCTAATAGCTAAGGTCTTAGACTCGTACTCTGGCCTAATAGCTAAGGTCTTAGACTCGTACTCTGGCCTAATGGTTAACGTCTTAACTCTTACTCTGGCCTACAGGTTAAGGTCTTAACTCTTACTCTGGCCTAATAGCTAAGGTCTTAGACTCTTACTCTGGCCTACTGGTTAAGGTCTTAACTCTTTCTCTGGCCTAATAGCTAAGGTCTTATACTCGTACTCTGGCCTAATGGTTAAGGTCTTAACTCTTACTCAGGCCTAATGATTAAGGTCTAGACTCTTACTCTGGCCTAATGGTTAAGGTCTAGACTTTTAGTCTGGCCTAATGGTTAAGGTCTTAACTCTTACTGTGGCCTAATAGCTAAGGTCTTAACTCTTACTCTGGCCTAATAGCTAACGTCTTAGACTCGTACTCTGTACTCTGGCCTACAGGTTAAGGTCTTAACTCTTACTCTGGTCTAATAGCTAAGGTCTTAACTCTTACTCTGGCCTAATAGCTAACGTCTTAGACTCGTACTCTGGCCTACAGGTTAAGGTCTTAACTCTTACTCTGGCCTACAGGTTAAGGTCTTAACTCTTACTCTGGCCTACTGGTTAAGGTCTTAACTCTTACTCTGGCCTAATAGCTAAGGTCTTAACTCTTACTCTGGCATTATAGCTAAGGTCTTAACTCTTACTCTGGCCTACTGGTTAAGGTCTTAACTCTTACTCAGGCCTAATAGCTAAGGTCTTAACTCTTACTCTGGCCTAATAGTTAAGGTCTTAACTCCTACTCTGGCCTAATAGCTAAGGTCTTAGACTCGTACTCTGGCCTAATGGTTAAGGTCTTAACTCTTACTCTGGCCTACAGGTTAAGGTCTTAACTCTTACTCTGGCCTAATAGCTAAGGTCTTAACTCTAACTCTGGCCTAATAGCTAAGGTCTTAACTCTTACTCTGGCCTACGGGTTAAGGTCTTAACTCTTACTCTAGCCTAATAGCTAAGGTCTTAACTCTAACTCTGGCCTAATGGTTAAGGTCTTAACTATTACTCTGGCCTAATAGCTAAGGTCTTAACTCTTACTCTGGCCTTCTGGTTAAGGTCTTAACTCTTACTCTGGCCTAATAGCTAGGGTCTTATACTCGTACTCTGGCCTACTGGTTAAGGTCTTAACTCTTTCTCTGGCCTAATAGCTAAGGTCTTAACTCTTACTCTGGCCTGATAGCTAAGGTCTTAGACTTGTACTCTGGCCTAATAGCTAAGGTCTTAGACTTGTACTCTGGCCTAATGGTTAAGGTCTTAACTCTTACTCTGGCCTAATAGCTAAGGTCTTAGACTCGTCCTGTGTCCTAATGGTTAAGGTCTTAACTCTTACTCTGGCCTACAGGTTAAGGTCTTAACTCTTACTCTGGCCTAATAGCTAAGGTCTTAACTCTAACTCTGGCCTAATAGCTAAGGTCTTAACTCTTACTCTCGCCTACTGGTTAAGGTCTTAACTCTTAATCTGGTCTAATAGCTAAGGTCTTAGACTCGTACTCTGGCCTAATGGTTAAGGTCTTAACTCTTACTCTGGCCTAATAGCTAAGGTCTTAGACTCGTCCTGTGGCCTAATGGTTAAGGTCTTAACTCTTACTCTGGCCTACAGGTTAAGGTCTTAACTCTTACTCTGGCCTAATAGCTAAGGTCTTAACTCTAACTCTGGCCTAATAGCTAAGGTCTTAACTCTTACTCTGGCCTACGGGTTAAGGTCTTAACTCTTACTCTAGCCTAATAGCTAAGGTCTTAACTCTAACTCTGGCCTAATGGTTAAGGTCTTAACTATTACTCTGGCCTAATAGCTAAGGTCTTAACTCTTACTCTGGCCTTCTGGTTAAGGTCTTAACTCTTACTCTGGCCTAATAGCTAGGGTCTTATACTCGTACTCTGGCCTACTGGTTAAGGTCTTAACTCTTTCTCTGGCCTAATAGCTAAGGTCTTAACTCTTACTCTGGCCAGATAGCTAAGGTCTTAGACTTGTACTCTGGCCTAATAGCTAAGGTCTTAGACTTGTACTCTGGCCTAATGGTTAAGGTCTTAACTCTTACTCTGGCCTAATAGCTAAGGTCTTAGACTCGTCCTGTGGCCTAATGGTTAAGGTCTTAACTCTTACTCTGGCCTACAGGTTAAGGTCTTAACTCTTACTCTGGCCTAATAGCTAAGGTCTTAACTCTAACTCTGGCCTAATAGCTAAGGTCTTAACTCTTACTCTGGCCTACTGGTTAAGGTCTTAACTCTTAATCTGGTCTAATAGCTAAGGTCTTAGACTCGTACTCTGGCCTAATGGTTAAGGTCTTAACTCTTACTCTAACCTAATAGCTAAGGTCTTAACTCTAACTCTGGCCTAATGGTTAAGGTCTTAACTCTAACTCTGGCCTAATAGCTAAGGTCTTAACTCTTACTCTGGCCTACTGGTTAAGGTCTTAACTCTTAATCTGGCCTAATAGCTAGGGTCTTATACTCGTACTCTGGCCTAATGGTTAAGGTCTTAACTCTTACTCTGGCCTAATAGCTAAGGTCTTAGACTCGTACTATGGCCTACAGGTTAAGGTCTTAACTCTTACTCTGGCCTAATAGCTAAGGTCTTAGACTCGTACTCTGGCCTACTGGTTAAGGTCTTAACTCTTACTCTGGCCTAATGGTTAAGGTCCTAACTCTTACTCTGGCCTAATAGCTAAGGTCTTAACTCTTACGCTGGCCTAATAGCTAAGGTCTTAACTCTTACTCTGGCCTTATAGCTAAGGTCTTAACTCTTACTCTGGCCTACTGGTTAAGGTCTTAACTCTTATTCTGGCCTAATAGCTAAGGTCTTAACTCTTTCTCTGGCCTAACAGCTAAGATCTTAACTCTTACTCTTGCCTGATAGCTAAGGTCTTAGATGCGTACTCTGGCCTAATAGCTAAGGTCTTAGACTCGTACTCTGGCCTAATGGTTAAGGTCTTAACTCTTACTCTGGCCTAATAGCTAAGGTCTTTACTCTTACTCTGGCCTAATAGCTAAGGTCTTAACTCTTACGCTGGCCTAATAGCTAAGGTCTTAACTCTTACTCTGGCCTTATAGCTAAGGTCTTAACTCTTACTCTGGCCTACTGGTTAAGGTCTTAACTCTTATTCTGGCCTAATAGCTAAGGTCTTAACTTTTTCTCTGGCCTAACAGCTAAGATCTTAACTCTTACTCTTGCCTGATAGCTAAGGTCTTAGACGCGTACTCTGGCCTAATAGCTAAGGTCTTAGACTCGTACTCTGGCCTAATGGTTAAGGTCTTAACTCTTACTCTGGCCTAATAGCTAAGGTCTTAGACTCGTACTCTGGCCTAATAGCTAAGGTCTTAGACTCGTACTCTGGCCTAATGGTTAACGTCTTAACTCTTACTCTGGCCTACAGGTTAAGGTCTTAACTCTTACTCTGGCCTAATAGCTAAGGTCTTAGACTCTTACTCTGGATTACTGGTTAAGGTCTTAACTCTTTCTCTGGCCTAATAGCTAATGTCTTATACTCGTACTCTGGCCTAATGGTTAAGGTCTTAACTCTTACTCAGGCCTAATGATTAAGGTCTAGACTCTTACTCTGGCCTAATGGTTAAGGTCTAGACTTTTAGTCTGGCCTAATGGTTAAGGTCTTAACTCTTACTGTGGCCTAATAGCTAAGGTCTTAACTCTTACTCTGGCCTAACAGCTAACGTCTTAGACTCGTACTCTGGCCTACAGGTTAAGGTCTTAACTCTTACTCTGGTCTAATAGCTAAGGTCTTAACTCTTACTCTGGCCTAATAGCTAACGTCTTAGACTCGTACTCTGGCCTACAGATTAAGGTCTTAACTCTTACTCTGGCCTACAGGTTAAGGTCTTAACTCTTACTCTGGCCTACTGGTTAAGGTCTTAACTCTTACTCTGGCCTAATAGCTAAGGTCTTAACTCTTACTCTGGCATTATAGCTAAGGTCTTAACTCTTACTCTGGCCTACTGGTTAAGGTCTTAACTCTTACTCTGGCCTAATAGCTAAGGTCTTAACTCTTACTCTGGCCTAATAGTTAAGGTCTTAACTCCTACTCTGGCCTAATAGCTAAGGTCTTAGACTCGTACTCTGGCCTAATGGTTAAGGTCTTAACTCTTACTCTGGACTAATAGCTAAGGTTTTAGACTCGTACTCTGGCCTACTGGTTAAGGTCTTAACTCGTACTCTGGCCTAATAGCTGAGGTCTTAACTCTTTCTCTGGCCTAATAGCTAAGGTCTTAACTCTTACTCTGGCCTGATAGCTAAGGTCTTAGACTTGTACTCTGGCCTAATAGCTAAGGTCTTAGACTTGTACTCTGGCCTAATGGTTAAGGTCTTAACTCTTACTCTGGCCTAATAGCTAAGGTCTTAGACTCGTACTCTGGCCTAATGGTTAAGGTCTTAACTCTTACTCTAGCCTAATAGCTAAGGTCTTAACTCTTACTCTGGCCTAATGGTTAAGGTCTTAACTCTTACTCTGGCCTAATAGCTAAGGTCTTAACTCTTACTCTGGCCTTCTGGTTAAGGTCTTAACTCTTACTCTGGCCTAATAGCTAGGGTCTTATACTCGTACTCTGGCCAAATGGTTAAGGTCTTAACTCTTACTCTGGCCTAATAGCTAAGGTCTTAGACTCGTACTATGGCCTACAGGTTAAGGTCTTAACTCTTACTCTGGCCTACTGGTAAAGGTCGTAACTCTTACTCTGGCCTAATAGCTAAGGTCTTAACTCTTACTCTGGCCTAATAGCTAAGGTCTTAACTCTTACTCTGGCCTACTGGTTAAGGTTTTAACTCTTACTCTGGCCTAATAGCTAAGGTCTTAGACTCGTACTCTGGCCTAATGGTTAAGGTCTTAACTCTTACCCTGGCCTAATAGCTAAGGTCTTAACTCTTATCCTGGCCTAATGGTTAAGGTCTTAACTCTTACTCTGGCCTAATAGCTAAGGTCTTAGACTCGTACTATGGCCTACAGGTTAAGGTCTTAACTCTTACTCTGGCCTACTGGTAAAGGTCGTAACTCTTACTCTGGCCTACTGGTTAAGGTCTTAACTCTTACTCTGGCCTAATAGTTAAGGTCTTAGACTCATACTCTGGCCTAATAGCTAAGGTCTTAACTCTTACTCTGGCCTAATAGCTAAGGTCTTAGACTCGTACTCTGGCCTAATGGTTAAGGTCTTAACTCTTACTCTGGCCTAATAGCTAAGGTCTTAACACTTACTCTGGCCTAATAGCTAAGGTCTTAGACTCCTACTATGGCCTACAGGTTAAGGTCTTAACTCTTGCTCTGGCCTACTGGTTAAGGTCTTAACTCTTACTCTGGCCCAAATGCTAAGGTCTTAGACTCTTACTCTGGCCTACTGGGTAAGGTCTTAACTATTACTCTGGCCTACTGGTTAAGGGATTAACTCTTACTATGGCCTAATAGCTAAGGTCTTAACTCTTACTCTGGCCTACTGGTTAAGGTCTTAGACTCATACTCTGGCCTAATGGTTAAGGTCTTAACTCTTACTCTGGACTAATAGCTAAGGTTTTAGACTCGTACTCTGGCCTACTGGTTAAGGTCTTAACTCTTACTCTGGCCTAATAGCTGAGGTCTTAACTCTTTCTCTGGCCTAATAGCTAAGGTCTTAACTCTTACTCTGGCCTGATATCTAAGGCCTTAGACTTGTACTCTGGCCTAATAGCTAAGGTCTTAGACTTGTACTCTGGCCTAATGGTTAAGGTCTTAACTCTTACTCTGGCCTAATAGCTAAGGTCTTAGACTCGTCCTGTGGCCTAATGGTTAAGGTCTTAACTCTTACTCTGGCCTACAGGTTAAGGTCTTAACTCTTACTCTGGCCTAATAGCTAAGGTCTTAGACTCTTACTCTGGCCTAATATCTAAGGTCTTATACTCGTACTCTGGCCTAATGGTTAAGGTCTAAACTCTTACTCTGGCCTAATAGCTAAGGTCTTGGACTCGTACTATGGCCAACAGGTTAAGGTCTTAACTCTTACTCTGGCCTACTGGTTAAGGTCTTAACTCTTACTCTGGCCTAATAACTAAGGTCTTAGACTCGTACTATGGCCTACTGGTTAGGGTCTTAAGTCTTACTCTGGCCTACTGGTTAAGGTCTTAACTCTTACTCTGGCCTACTGCTTAAGGTCTTAACTCTTACTCTGGCCTAATAGCTAAGGTCTTTACTCTTACTCTGGCCTAATAGCTAAGGTCTTAACTCTTACGCTGGCCTAATAGCTAAGGTCTTAACTCTTACTCTGGCCTTATAGCTAAGGTCTTAACTCTTACTCTGGCCTACTGGTTAAGGTCTTAACTCTTATTCTGGCCTAATAGCTAAGGTCTTAACTCTTTCTCTGGCCTAACAGCTAAGATCTTAACTCTTACTCTTGCCTGATAGCTAAGGTCTTAGACGCGTACTCTGGCCTAATAGCTAAGGTCTTAGACTCGTACTCTGGCCTAATGGTTAAGGTCTTAACTCTTACTCTGGCCTAATAGCTAAGGTCTTAGACTCGTACTCTGGCCTAATAGCTAAGGTCTTAGACTCGTACTCTGGCCTAATGGTTAACGTCTTAACTCTTACTCTGGCCTACAGGTTAAGGTCTTAACTCTTACTCTGGCCTAATAGCTAAGGTCTTAGACTCGTACTCTGGCCTAATGGTTAAGGTCTTAACTCTTACTCAGGCCTAATGATTAAGGTCTAGACTCTTACTCTGGCCTAATGGTTAAGGTCTAGACTTTTAGTCTGGCCTAATGGTTAAGGTCTTAACTCTTACTGTGGCCTAATAGCTAAGGTCTTAACTCTTACTCTGGCCTAATAGCTAACGTCTTAGACTCGTACTCTGTACTCTGGCCTACAGGTTAAGGTCTTAACTCTTACTCTGGTCTAATAGCTAAGGTCTTAACTCTTACTCTGGCCTAATAGCTAACGTCTTAGACTCGTACTCTGGCCTACAGGTTAAGGTCTTAACTCTTACTCTGGCCTACAGGTTAAGGTCTTAACTCTTACTCTGGCCTACTGGTTAAGGTCTTAACTCTTACTCTGGCCTAATAGCTAAGGTCTTAACTCTTACTCTGGCATTATAGCTAAGGTCTTAACTCTTACTCTGGCCTACTGGTTAAGGTCTTAACTCTTACTCAGGCCTAATAGCTAAGGTCTTAACTCTTACTCTGGCCTAATAGTTAAGGTCTTAACTCCTACTCTGGCCTAATAGCTAAGGTCTTAGACTCGTACTCTGGCCTAATGGTTAAGGTCTTAACTCTTACTCTGGACTAATAGCTAAGGTTTTAGACTCGTACTCTGGCCTACTGGTTAAGGTCTTAACTCTTACTCTGGCCTAATAGCTAAGGTCTTAACTCTTACTCTGGCCTGATAGCTAAGGTCTTAGACTTGTACTCTGGCCTAATAGCTAAGGTCTTAGACTTGTACTCTGGCCTAATGGTTAAGGTCTTAACTCTTACTCTGGCCTAATAGCTAAGGTCTTAGACTCGTCCTGTGGCCTAATGGTTAAGGTCTTAACTCTTACTCTGGCCTACAGGTTAAGGTCTTAACTCTTACTCTGGCCTAATAGCTAAGGTCTTAACTCTAACTCTGGCCTAATAGCTAAGGTCTTAACTCTTACTCTGGCCTACGGGTTAAGGTCTTAACTCTTACTCTAGCCTAATAGCTAAGGTCTTAACTCTAACTCTGGCCTAATGGTTAAGGTCTTAACTATTACTCTGGCCTAATAGCTAAGGTCTTAACTCTTACTCTGGCCTTCTGGTTAAGGTCTTAACTCTTACTCTGGCCTAATAGCTAGGGTCTTATACTCGTACTCTGGCCTACTGGTTAAGGTCTTAACTCTTTCTCTGGCCTAATAGCTAAGGTCTTAACTCTTACTCTGGCCTGATAGCTAAGGTCTTAGACTTGTACTCTGGCCTAATAGCTAAGGTCTTAGACTTGTACTCTGGCCTAATGGTTAAGGTCTTAACTCTTACTCTGGCCTAATAGCTAAGGTCTTAGACTCGTCCTGTGGCCTAATGGTTAAGGTCTTAACTCTTACTCTGGCCTACAGGTTAAGGTCTTAACTCTTACTCTGGCCTAATAGCTAAGGTCTTAACTCTAACTCTGGCCTAATAGCTAAGGTCTTAACTCTTACTCTGGCCTACTGGTTAAGGTCTTAACTCTTAATCTGGTCTAATAGCTAAGGTCTTAGACTCGTACTCTGGCCTAATGGTTAAGGTCTTAACTCTTACTCTGGCCTAATAGCTAAGGTCTTAGACTCGTCCTGTGGCCTAATGGTTAAGGTCTTAACTCTTACTCTGGCCTACAGGTTAAGGTCTTAACTCTTACTCTGGCCTAATAGCTAAGGTCTTAACTCTAACTCTGGCCTAATAGCTAAGGTCTTAACTCTTACTCTGGCCTACGGGTTAAGGTCTTAACTCTTACTCTAGCCTAATAGCTAAGGTCTTAACTCTAACTCTGGCCTAATGGTTAAGGTCTTAACTATTACTCTGGCCTAATAGCTAAGGTCTTAACTCTTACTCTGGCCTTCTGGTTAAGGTCTTAACTCTTACTCTGGCCTAATAGCTAGGGTCTTATACTCGTACTCTGGCCTACTGGTTAAGGTCTTAACTCTTTCTCTGGCCTAATAGCTAAGGTCTTAACTCTTACTCTGGCCTGATAGCTAAGGTCTTAGACTTGTACTCTGGCCTAATAGCTAAGGTCTTAGACTTGTACTCTGGCCTAATGGTTAAGGTCTTAACTCTTACTCTGGCCTAATAGCTAAGGTCTTAGACTCGTCCTGTGGCCTAATGGTTAAGGTCTTAACTCTTACTCTGGCCTACAGGTTAAGGTCTTAACTCTTACTCTGGCCTATTAGCTAAGGTCTTAACTCTAACTCTGGCCTAATAGCTAAGGTCTTAACTCTTACTCTGGCCTACTGGTTAAGGTCTTAACTCTTAATCTGGTCTAATAGCTAAGGTCTTAGACTCGTACTCTGGCCTAATGGTTAAGGTCTTAACTCTTACTCTAGCCTAATAGCTAAGGTCTTAACTCTAACTCTGGCCTAATGGTTAAGGTCTTAACTCTAACTCTGGCCTAATAGCTAAGGTCTTAACTCTTACTCTGGCCTACTGGTTAAGGTCTTAACTCTTAATCTGGCCTAATAGCTAGGGTCTTATACTCGTACTCTGGCCTAATGGTTAAGGTCTTAACTCTTACTCTGGCCTAATAGCTAAGGTCTTAGACTCGTACTATGGCCTACAGGTTAAGGTCTTAACTCTTACTCTGGCCTAATAGCTAAGGTCTTAGACTCGTACTCTGGCCTACTGGTTAAGGTCTTAACTCTTACTCTGGCCTAATGGTTAAGGTCCTAACTCTTACTCTGGCCTAATAGCTAAGGTCTTAACTCTTACGCTGGCCTAATAGCTAAGGTCTTAACTCTTACTCTGGCCTTATAGCTAAGGTCTTAACTCTTACTCTGGCCTACTGGTTAAGGTCTTAACTCTTATTCTGGCCTAATAGCTAAGGTCTTAACTCTTTCTCTGGCCTAACAGCTAAGATCTTAACTCTTACTCTTGCCTGATAGCTAAGGTCTTAGACGCGTACTCTGGCCTAATAGCTAAGGTCTTAGACTCGTACTCTGGCCTAATGGTTAAGGTCTTAACTCTTACTCTGGCCTAATAGCTAAGGTCTTAGACTCGTACTCTGGCCTAATAGCTAAAGTCTTAGACTCGTACTCTGGCCTAATGGTTAACGTCTTAACTCTTACTCTGGCCTACAGGTTAAGGTCTTAACTCTTACTCTGGCCTAATAGCTAAGGTCTTAGACTCTTACTCTGGCCTACTGGTTAAGGTCTTAACTCTTTCTCTGGCCTAATAGCTAAGGTCTTATACTCGTACTCTGGCCTAATGGTTAAGGTCTTAACTCTTACTCAGGCCTAATGATTAAGGTCTAGACTCTTACTCTGGCCTAATGGTTAAGGTCTAGACTTTTAGTCTGGCCTAATGGTTAAGGTCTTAACTCTTACTGTGGCCTAATAGCTAAGGTCTTAACTCTTACTCTGGCCTACTGGTTAAGGTCTTAACTCTTTCTCTGGTCTAATAGCTAAGGTCTTAACTCTTACTCTGGCCTAATAGCTAACGTCTTAGACTCGTACTCTGGCCTACAGGTTAAGGTCTTAACTCTTACTCTGGCCTACTGGTTAAGGTCTTAACTCTTACTCTGGCCTAATAGCTAAGGTCTTAACTCTTACTCTGGCATTATAGCTAAGGTCTTAACTCTTACTCTGGCCTACTGGTTAAGGTCTTAACTCTTACTCTGGCCTAATAGCTAAGGTCTTATCTCTTACTCTGGCCTAATAGTTAAGGTCTTAACTCCTACTCTGGCCTAATAGCTAAGGTCTTAGACTCGTACTCTGGCCTAATGGTTAAGGTCTTAACTCTTACTCTGGACTAATAGCTAAGGTTTTAGACTCGTACTCTGGCCTACTGGTTAAGGTCTTAACTCTTACTCTGGCCTAATAGCTGAGGTCTTAACTCTTTCTCTGGCCTAATAGCTAATGTCTTAACTCTTACTCTGGCCTGATAGCTAAGGTCTTAGACTTGTACTCTGGCGTAATAGCTAAGGTCTTAGACTTGTACTCTGGCCTAATGGTTAAGGTCTTAACTCTTACTCTGGCCTAATAGCTAAGGTCTTAGACTCGTCCTGTGGCCTAATGGTTAAGGTCTTAACTCTTACTCTGGCCTACAGGTTAAGGTCTTAACTCTTACTCTGGCCTAATAGCTAAGGTCTTAACTCTAACTCTGGCCTAATAGCTAAGGTCTTAACTCTTACTCTGGCCTACTGGTTAAGGTCTTAACTCTTAATCTGGTCTAGTAGCTAAGGTCTTAGACTCGTACTCTGGCCTAATGGTTAAGGTCTTAACTCTTACTCTAGCCTAATAGCTAAGGTCTTAACTCTAACTCTGGCCTAATGGTTAAGGTCTTAACTCGTACTCTGGCCTACAGGTTAAGGTCTTAACTCTTACTCTGGCCTACTGGTTAAGGTCTTAACTCTTACTCTGGCCTAATAGCTAAGGTCTTAACTCGTACTCTGGCATTATAGCTAAGGTCTTAACTCTTACTCTGGCCTACTGGTTAAGGTCTTAACTCTTACTCTGGCCTAATAGCTAAGGTCTTATCTCTTACTCTGGCCTAATAGTTAAGGTCTTAGACTCGTACTCTTGCCTAATGGTTAAGGTCTTAACTCTTACTCTGGACTAATAGCTAAGGTTTTAGACTCGTACTCTGGCCTACTGGTTAAGGTCTTAACTCTTACTCTGGCCTAATAGCTGAGGTCTTAACTCTTTCTCTGGCCTAATAGCTAAGGTCTTAACTCTTACTCTGGCCTGATAGCTAAGGTCTTAGACTTGTACTCTGGCCTAATAGCTAAGGTCTTAGACTTGTACTCTGGCCTAATGGTTAAGGTCTTAACTCTTACTCTGGCCTAATAGCTAAGGTCTTAGACTCGTCCTGTGGCCTAATGGTTAAGGTCTTAACTCTTACTCTGGCCTACAGGTTAAGGTCTTAACTCTTACTCTGGCCTAATAGCTAAGGTCTTAACTCTAACTCTGGCCTAATAGCTAAGGTCTTAACTCTTACTCTGGCCTACTGGTTAAGGTCTTAACTCTTAATCTGGTCTAATAGCTAAGGTCTTAGACTCGTACTCTGGCCTAATGGTTAAGGTCTTAACTCTTACTCTAGCCTAATAGCTAAGGTCTTAACTCTAACTCTGGCCTAATGGTTAAGGTCTTAACTCTAACTCTGGCCTAATAGCTAAGGTCTTAACTCTTACTCTGGCCTACTGGTTAAGGTCTTAACTCTTAATCTGGCCTAATAGCTAGGGTCTTATACTCGTACTCTGGCCTAATGGTTAAGGTCTTAACTCTTACTCTGGCCTAATAGCTAAGGTCTTAGACTCGTACTATGGCCTACAGGTTAAGGTCTTAACTCTTACTCTGGCCTAATAGCTAAGGTCTTAGACTCGTCCTGTGGCCTAACGGTTAAGGTCTTAACTCTTACTCTGGCCTACAGGTTAAGGTCTTAACTCTTACTCTGGCCTAATAGCTAAGGTCTTAACTCTAACTCTGGCCTAATAGCTAAGGTCTTAACTCTTACTCTGGCCTACTGGTTAAGGTCTTAACTCTTAATCTGGTCTAATAGCTAAGGTCTTAGACTCGTACTCTGGCCTACTGGTTAAGGTCTTAACTCTTACTCTGGCCTAATGGTTAAGGTCCTAACTCTTACTCTGGCCTAATAGCTAAGGTCTTAACTCTTACTCTGGCCTAATCGCTAAGGTCTTAGACTCGTACTCTGGCCTACTGGTTAAGGTCTTAACTCTTACTCTGGTCTACTGGTTAAGGTCTTAACTCTTACTTTGGCCTACTGGTTAAGGTCTTAACACTTACTCTGGCCTAATAGCTAAGGTCTTAGACTCTTACTATGGCTTACAGGTTAAGGTCTTAACTCTTACTCTGGCCTACTGGTTAAGGTCTTAACTCTTACTCTGGCCTAATAGCTAAGGTCTTAGACTCGTATTCTTGCCTACTGGTTAAGGTCTTAACTCTTACTCTGGCCTAATAGCTAAGATCTTAACTCTTACTCTGGCCTAATAACTAAGGTCTTAACTCTTACTCTTGCCTAATAGCTAAGGTCTTAACTCTTACTCTGGCCTAATAGCTAAGATCTTAACTCTTACTCTGGCCTAATAGCTAAGGTCTTAGATTCGTACTCTAGCCTACTGGTTAAGGTCTTAACTCTTACTCTGTTCTAATAGCTAAGGTCTTAGACTCGTACTATGGCCTACAGGTTAAGGTCTTAACTCTTACTCTGGCCTAATAGCTAAGGTCTTAGACTCGTACTCTGGCCTACTGGTTAAGGTCTTAACTCTAACTCTGGCCTAATAGTTAAGGTCTTAACTCTTACTCTGGCCTAATAGCTAAGGTCTTAACTCTTACTCTGGCCTAATCGCTAAGGTCTTAGACTCGTACTCTGGCCTACTGGTTAAGGTCCTAACTCTTACTCTGGTCTACTGGTTAAGGTCTTAACTCTTACTCTGGCTTACTGGTTAAGGTCTTAACACTTACTCTGGCCTAATAGCTAAGGTCTTAGACTCGTACTATGGCCTACAGGTTAAGGTCTTAACTCTTACTCTGGCCTACTGGTTAAGGTCTTAACTCTTACTCTGGCCTAATAGCTAAGGTCTTAACTCTTACTCTGGCCTAATAGCTAAGGTCTTAACTCTTACTCTGGCCGAATAGCTAAGGTCTTAGACTCATACTCTGGCCTAATAGCTAAGGTCTTAACTCTTACTCTGGCCTAATAGCTAAGGTCTTAGACTTGTACTGTGGCCTACAGGTTAAGGTCTTAACTCTTACTTTGGCCTACTGGTTAAGGTCTTAACTCTTACTCTGGCCTAATAGCTAAGGTCTTAGACTCGTACTCTGGCCTACTGGTAAGGTCTTAACTCTTACTCTGGCCTAATAACTAAGGTCTTAGACTTGTACTATGGCCTACTGGTTAGGGTCTTAAGTCTTACTCTGGCCTACTGGTTAAGGTCTTAACTCTTACTCTGGCCTACTGCTTAAGGACTTAACTCTTACTCTGGCCTAATAGCTAAGGTCTTTACTCTTACTCTGGCCTAATAGCTAAGGTCTTAACTCTTACGCTGGCCTAATAGCTAAGGTCTTAACTCTTACTCTGGCCTTATAGCTAAGGTTTTAACTCTTACTCTGGCCTACTGGTTAAGGTCTTAACTCTTATTCTGGCCTAATAGCTAAGGTCTTAACTCTTTCTATGGCCTAACAGCTAAGATCTTAACTCTTACTCTTGCCTGATAGCTAAGGTCTTAGACGCGTACTCTGGCCTAATAGCTAAGGTCTTAGACTCGTACTCTGGCCTAATGGTTAAGGTCTTAACTCTTACTCTGGCCTAATAGCTAAGGTCTTAGACTCGTACTCTGGCCTAATAGCTAAGGTCTTAGACTTGTGCTCTGGCCTAATGGTTAACGTCTTAACTCTTACTCTGGCCTACAGGTTAAGGTCTTAACTCTTACTCTGGGCTAATAGCTAAGGTCTTAGACTCTTACTCTGGCCTACTGGTTAAGGTCTTAACTCTTTCTCTGGCCTAATAGCTAAGGTCTTATTCTCGTACTCTGGCCTAATGGTTAAGGTCTTAACTCTTACTCAGGCCTAATGATTAAGGTCTAGACTCTTACTCTGGCCTAATGGTTAAGGTCTAGACTTTTAGTCTGGCCTAATGGTTAAGGTCTTAACTCTTACTGTGGCCTAATAGCTAAGGTCTTAACTCTTACTCTGGCCTAATAGCTAACGTCTTAGACTCGTACTCTGGCCTACAGGTTAAGGTCTTAACTCTTACTCTGGTCTAATAGCTAAGGTCTTAACTCTTACTCTGGCCTAATAGCTAACGTCTTAGACTCGTACTCTGGCCTACAGGTTAAGGTCTTAACTCTTACTCTGGCCTACAGGTTAAGGTCTTAACTCTTACTCTGGCCTACTGGTTAAGGTCTTAACTCTTACTCTGGCCTAATAGCTAAGGTCTTAACTCTTACTCTGGCATTATAGCTAAGGTCTTAACTCTTACTCTGGCCTACTGGTTAAGGTCTTAACTCTTACTCTGGCCTAATAGCTAAGGTCTTAACTCTTACTCTGGCCTAATAGTTAAGGTCTTAACTCCTACTCTGGCCTAATAGCTAAGGTCTTAGACTCGTACTCTGGCCTAATGGTTAAGGTCTTAACTCTTACTCTGGCCTAATAGCTGAGGTCTTAACTCTTTCTCTGGCCTAATAGCTAAGGTCTTAACTCTTACTCTGGCCTGATAGCTAAGGTCTTAGACTTGTACTCTGGCCTAATAGCTAAGGTCTTAGACTTGTACTCTGGCCTAATGGTTAAGGTGTTAACTCTTACTCTGGCCTAATAGCTAAGGTCTTAGACTCGTCCTGTGGCCTAATAATTAAGATCTTAACTCTTACTCTGGCCTACAGGTTAAGGTCTTAACTCTTACTCTGGCCTAATAGCTAAGGTCTTAACTCTAACTCTGGCCTAATAGCTAAGGTCTTAACTCTTACTCTGGCCTACTGGTTAAGGTCTTAACTCTTAATTTGGTCTAATAGCTAAGGTCTTAGACTCGTACTCTGGCCTAATGGTTAAGGTCTTAACTCTTACTCTAGCCTAATAGCTAAGGTCTTAACTCTAACTCTGGCCTAATGGTTAAGGTCTTAACTCTTACTCTGGCCTAATAGCAAAGGTCTTAACTCTTACTCTGGCCTAATAGCTAGGGTCTTATACTCGTACTCTGGCCTAATGGTTAAGGTCTTAACTCTTACTCTGGCCTAATAGCTAAGGTCTTAGACTCGTACTATGGCCTACAGGTTAAGGTCTTAACTCTTACTCTGGCCTAATAGCTAAGGTCTTAGACTTGTACTCTGGCCTACTGGTTAAGGTCTTAACTCTTACTCTGGCCTAATGGTTAAGGTCCTAACTCTTACTCTGGCCTAATAGCTAAGGTCTTAACTCTTACGCTGGCCTAATAGCTAAGGTCTTAACTCTTACTCTGGCCTTATAGCTAAGGTCTTAACTCTTACTCTGGCCTACTGGTTAAGGTCTTAACTCCTATTCTGGCCTAATAGCTAAGGTCTTAACTCTTTCTCTGGCCTAACAGCTAAGATCTTAACTCTTACTCTTGCCTGATAGCTAAGGTCTTAGACGCATACTCTGGCCTAATAGCTAAGGTCTTAGACTCGTACTCTGGCCTAATGGTTAAGGTCTTAACTCTTACTCTGGCCTAATAGCTAATGTCTTAGACTCATACTCTGGCCTAATAGCTAAGGTCTTAGACTCGTACTCTGGCCTAATGGTTAACGTCTTAACTCTTACTCTGGCCTACAGGTTAAGGTCTTAACTCTTACTCTGGCCTAATAGCTAAGGTCTTAGACTCTTACTCTGGCCTACTGGTTAAGGTCTTAACTCTTTCTCTGGCCTAATAGCTAAGGTCTTATGCTCGTACTCTGGCCTAATGGTTAAGGTCTTAACTCTTACTCAGGCCTAATGATTAAGGTCTAGACTCTTACTCTGGCCTAATGGTTAAGGTCTAGACTTTTAGTCTGGCCTAATGGTTAAGGTCTTAACTCTTACTGTGGCCTAATAGCTAAGGTCTTAACTCTTACTCTGGCCTACTGGTTAAGGTCTTAACTCTTACTCTGGTCTAATAGCTAAGGTCTTAACTCTTACTCTGGCCTAATAGCTAACGTCTTAGACTCGTACTCTGGCCTACAGGTTAAGGTCTTAACTCTTACTCTGGCCTACTGGTTAAGGTCTTAACTCTTACTCTGGCCTAATAGCTAAGGTCTTAACTCTTACTCTGGCATTATAGCTAAGGTCTTAACTCTTACTCTGGCCTACTGGTTAAGGTCTTAACTCTTACTCTGGCCTAATAGCTAAGGTCTTAACTCTTACTCTGGCCTAATAGTTAAGGTCTTAACTCCTACTCTGGCCTAATAGCTAAGGTCTTAGACTCGTACTCTGGCCTAATGGTTAAGGTCTTAACTCTTACTCTGTGCTAATAGCTAAGGTTTTAGACTCGTACTCTGGCCTACTGGTTAAGGTCTTAACTCTTACTCTGGCCTAATAGCTGAGGTCTTAACTCTTTCTCTGGCCTAATAGCTAAGGTCTTAACTCTTACTCTGGCCTGATAGCTAAGGTCTTAGACTTGTACTCTGGCCTAATAGCTAAGGTCTTAGACTTGTACTCTGGCCTAATGGTTAAGGTCTTAACTCTTACTCTGGCCTAATAGCTAAGGTCTTAGACTCGTCCTGTGGCCTAATGGTTAAGGTCTTAACTCTTACTCTGGCCTACAGGTTAAGGTCTTAACTCTTACTCTGGCCTAATAGCTAAGGTCTTAACTCTAACTCTGGCCTAATAGCTAAGGTCTTAAGTCTTACTCTGGCCTACTGGTTAAGGTCTTAACTCTTAATCTGGTCTAATAGCTAAGGTCTTAGACTCGTACTCTGGCCTAATGGTTAAGGTCTTAACTCTTACTCTAGCCTAATAGCTAAGGTCTAACTCTAACTCTGGCCTAATGGTTAAGGTCTTAACTCTTACTCTGGCCTAATAGCTAAGGTCTTAACTCTTACTCTGGCCTTCTGGTTAAGGTCTTAACTCTTACTCTGGCCTAATAGCTAGGGTCTTATACTCGTACTCTGGCCTAATGGTTAAGGTCTTAACTCTTACTCTGGCCTAATAGCTAAGGTCTTAGACTCGTACTATGGCCTACTGGTTAAGGTCTTAACTCTTACTCTGGCCTAATGGTTAAGGTCCTAACTCTTACTCTGGCCTAATAGCTAAGGTCTTAACTCTTACTCTGGCCTAATCGCTAAGGTCTTAGACTCGTACTCTGGCCTACTGGTTAAGGTCTTAACTCTTACTCTGGTCTACTGGTTAAGGTCTTAACTCTTACTCTGGCTTACTGGTTAAGGTCTTAACACTTACTCTGGCCTAATAGCTAAGGTCTTAGACTCGTACTATGGCTTACAGGTTAAGGTCTTAACTCTTACTCTGGCCTACTGGTTAAGGTCTTAACTCTTACTCTGGCCTAATAGCTAAGGTCTTAACTCTTACTCTGGCCTACTAGCTAAGGTCTTAACTCTTACTCTGGCCTAATAGCTAAGGTCTTAGACTCATACTCTGGCCTAATAGCTAGGGTCTTAACTCTTACTCTGGCCTAATAGCTAAGGTCTTAGACTTGTACTATGGCCTACAGGTTAAGGTCTTAACTCTTACTCTGGCCTACTGGTTAAGGTCTTAACTCTTACTCTGGCCTAATAGCTAAGGTTTTAACTCTTACTCTGGCCTAATAGCTAAGGTCTTAGACTCTTACTCTGGCCTAATAGCTAAGGTCTTAGACTCGTACTCTGGCCTACTGGTTAAGGTCTTAACTCTTACTCTGGCCTAATAGCTAAGGTCTTAGACTCGTACTATGGCCTACGGGTTAAGGTCTTAAATCTTACTTTGGCCTACTGGTTAAGGTCTTAACTCTTACTCTGGCCTAATAGCTAAGGTCTTAGACTCGTACTCTGGCCTACTGGTAAGGTCTTAACTCTTACTCTGGCCTAATAACTAAGGTCTTAGACTCGTACTATGGCCTACTGGTTAGGGTCTTAAGTCTTACTCTGGCCTACTGGTTAAGGTCTTAACTCTTACTCTGGCCTACTGCTTAAGGTCTTAACTCTTACTCTGGCCTAATAGCTAAGGTCTTTACTCTTACTCTGGCCTAATAGCTAAGGTCTTAACTCTTACGCTGGCCTAATAGCTAAGGTCTTAACTCTTACTCTGGCCTTATAGCTAAGGTCTTAACTCTTACTCTGGCCTACTGGTTAAGGTCTTAACTCTTATTCTGGCCTAATAGCTAAGGTCTTAACTCTTTCTCTGGCCTAACAGCTAAGATCTTAACTCTTACTCTTGCCTGATAGCTAAGGTCTTAGACGCGTACTCTGGCCTAATAGCTAAGGTCTTAGACTCGTACTCTGGCCTAATGGTTAAGGTCTTAACTCTTACTCTGGCCTAATAGCTAAGGTCTTAGACTCATACTCTGGCTTAATAGCTAAGGTCTTAGACTCGTACTCTGGCCTAATGGTTAACGTCTTAACTCTTACTCTGGCCTACAGGTTAAGGTCTTAACTCTTACTCTGGCCTAATAGCTAAGGTCTTAGACTCTTACTCTGGCCTACTGGTTAAGGTCTTAACTCTTTCTCTGGCCTAATAGCTAAGGTCTTATACTCGTACTCTGGCCTAATGGTTAAGGTCTTAACTCTTACTCAGGCCTAATGATTAAGGTCTAGACTCTTACTCTGGCCTAATGGTTAAGGTCTAGACTTTTAGTCTGGCCTAATGGTTAAGGTCTTAACTCCTACTGTGGCCTAATAGCTAAGGTCTTAACTCTTACTCTGGCCTACTGGTTAAGGTCTTAACTCTTACTCTGGCCTATTAGCTAAGGTCTTAACTGTTACTCTGGTCTTCTGGTTAAGGTCTTAACTCTTACTCTGGCCTAATAGCTAGGGTCTTATACTCGTACTCTGGCCTAATGGTTAAGGTCTTAACTCTTCCTCTGGCCTAATAGCTAAGGTCTTAGACTCGTACTATGGCCTACAGGTTAAGGTCTTAACTCTTACTCTGGCCTACTGGTCAAGGTCGTAACTCTTACTCTGGCCTAATAGCTAAGGTCTTAACTCTTACTCTGGCCTAATAGCTAAGGTCTTAACTCTTACTCTGGCCTACTGGTTAAGGTCTTAACTCTTACTCTGGCCTACTGGTTAAGGTCTTAACTCTTACTCTGGCCTAATAGCTAAGGTCTTAGACTCGTTCTCTGGCCTAATGGTTAAGGTCTTAACTCTTACTCTGGCCTAATAGCTAAGGTCTTAGACTCATACTCTGGCCTAATAGCTAAGGTCTTAGACTCGTACTCTGGCCTAATGGTTAACGTCTTAACTCTTACTCTGGCCTACAGGTTAAGGTCTTAACTCTTACTCTGGCCTAATAGCTAAGGTCTTAGACTCTTACTCTGGCCTACTGGTTATGGTCTTAACTCTTTCTCTGGCCTAATAGCTAAGGTCTTATGCTCGTACTCTGGCCTAATGGTTAAGGTCTTAACTCTTACTCAGGCCTAATGATTAAGGTCTAGACTCTTACTCTGGCCTAATGGTTAAGGTCTAGACTTTTAGTCTGGCCTAATGGTTAAGGTCTTAACTCTTACTGTGGCCTAATAGCTAAGGTCTTAACTCTTACTCTGGCCTACTGGTTAAGGTCTTAACTCTTACTCTGGTCTAATAGCTAAGGTCTTAACTCTTACTCTGGCCTAATAGCTAACGTCTTAGACTCGTACTCTGGCCTACAGGTTAAGGTCTTAACTCTTACTCTGGCCTACTGGTTAAGGTCTTAACTCTTACTCTGGCCTAATAGCTAAGGTCTTAACTCTTACTCTGGCATTATAGCTAAGGTCTTAACTCTTACTCTGGCCTACTGGTTAAGGTCTTAACTCTTACTCTGGCCTAATAGCTAAGGTCTTAACTCTTACTCTGGCCTAATAGTTAAGGTCTTAACTCCTGCTCTGGCCTAATAGCTAAGGTCTTAGACTCGTACTCTGGCCTAATGGTTAAGGTCTTAACTCTTACTCTGGACTAATAGCTAAGGTTTTAGACTCGTACTCTGGCCTACTGGTTAAGGTCTTAACTCTTACTCTGGCCTAATAGCTGAGGTCTTAACTCTTTCTCTGGCCTAATAGCTAAGGTGTTAACTCTTACTCTGGCCTGATAGCTAAGGTCTTAGACTTGTACTCTGGCCTAATAGCTAAGGTCTTAGACTTGTACTCTGGCCTAATGGTTAAGGTCTTAACTCTTACTCTGGCCTAATAGCTAAGGTCTTAGACTCGTCCTGTGGCCTAATGGTTAAGGTCTTAACTCTTACTCTGGCCTACAGGTTAAGGTCTTAACTCTTACTCTGGCCTAATAGCTAAGGTCTTAACTCTAACTCTGGCCTAATAGCTAAGGTCTTAAGTCTTACTCTGGCCTACTGGTTAAGGTCTTAACTCTTAATCTGGTCTAATAGCTAAGGTCTTAGACTCGTACTCTGGCCTAATGGTTAAGGTCTTAACTCTTACTCTAGCCTAATAGCTAAGGTCTAACTCTAACTCTGGCCTAATGGTTAAGGTCTTAACTCTTACTCTGGCCTAATAGCTAAGGTCTTAACTCTTACTCTGGCCTTCTGGTTAAGGTCTTAACTCTTACTCTGGCCTAATAGCTAGGGTCTTATACTCGTACTCTGGCCTAATGGTTAAGGTCTTAACTCTTACTCTGGCCTAATAGCTAAGGTCTTAGACTCGTACTATGGCCTACTGGTTAAGGTCTTAACTCTTACTCTGGCCTAATGGTTAAGGTCCTAACTCTTACTCTGGCCTAATAGCTAAGGTCTTAACTCTTACTCTGGCCTAATCGCTAAGGTCTTAGACTCGTACTCTGGCCTACTGGTTAAGGTCTTAACTCTTACTCTGGTCTACTGGTTAAGGTCTTAACTCTTACTCTGGCTTACTGGTTAAGGTCTTAACACTTACTCTGGCCTAATAGCTAAGGTCTTAGACTCGTACTATGGCTTACAGGTTAAGGTCTTAACTCTTACTCTGGCCTACTGGTTAAGGTCTTAACTCTTACTCTGGCCTAATAGCTAAGGTCTTAACTCTTACTCTGGCCTACTAGCTAAGGTCTTAACTCTTACTCTGGCCTAATAGCTAAGGTCTTAGACTCATACTCTGGCCTAATAGCTAGGGTCTTAACTCTTACTCTGGCCTAATAGCTAAGGTCTTAGACTTGTACTATGGCCTACAGGTTAAGGTCTTAACTCTTACTCTGGCCTACTGGTTAAGGTCTTAACTCTTACTCTGGCCTAATAGCTAAGGTCTTAACTCTTACTCTGGCCTAATAGCTAAGGTCTTAGACTCTTACTCTGGCCTAATAGCTAAGGTCTTAGACTCGTACTCTGGCCTACTGGTTAAGGTCTTAACTCTTACTCTGGCCTAATAGCTAAGGTCTTAGACTCGTACTATGGCCTACGGGTTAAGGTCTTAACTCTTACTTTGGCCTACTGGTTAAGGTCTTAACTCTTACTCTGGCCTAATAGCTAAGGTCTTAGACTCGTACTCTGGCCTACTGGTAAGGTCTTAACTCTTACTCTGGCCTAATAACTAAGGTCTTAGACTCGTACTATGGCCTACTGGTTAGGGTCTTAAGTCTTACTCTGGCCTACTGGTTAAGGTCTTAACTCTTACTCTGGCCTACTGCTTAAGGTCTTAACTCTTACTCTGGCCTAATAGCTAAGGTCTTTACTCTTACTCTGGCCTAATAGCTAAGGTCTTAACTCTTACGCTGGCCTAATAGCTAAGGTCTTAACTCTTACTCTGGCCTTATAGCTAAGGTCTTAACTCTTACTCTGGCCTACTGGTTAAGGTCTTAACTCTTATTCTGGCCTAATAGCTAAGGTCTTAACTCTTTCTCTGGCCTAACAGCTAAGATCTTAACTCTTACTCTTGCCTGATAGCTAAGGTCTTAGACGCGTACTCTGGCCTAATAGCTAAGGTCTTAGACTCGTACTCTGGCCTAATGGTTAAGGTCTTAACTCTTACTCTGGCCTAATAGCTAAGGTCTTAGACTCATACTCTGGCTTAATAGCTAAGGTCTTAGACTCGTACTCTGGCCTAATGGTTAACGTCTTAACTCTTACTCTGGCCTACAGGTTAAGGTCTTAACTCTTACTCTGGCCTAATAGCTAAGGTCTTAGACTCTTACTCTGGCCTACTGGTTAAGGTCTTAACTCTTTCTCTGGCCTAATAGCTAAGGTCTTATACTCGTACTCTGGCCTAATGGTTAAGGTCTTAACTCTTACTCAGGCCTAATGATTAAGGTCTAGACTCTTACTCTGGCCTAATGGTTAAGGTCTAGACTTTTAGTCTGGCCTAATGGTTAAGGTCTTAACTCCTACTGTGGCCTAATAGCTAAGGTCTTAACTCTTACTCTGGCCTACTGGTTAAGGTCTTAACTCTTACTCTGGTCTAATAGCTAAGGTCTTAACTCTTACTCTGGCCTAATAGCTAACGTCTTAGACTCGTACTCTGGCCTACAGGTTAAGGTCTTAACTCTTACTCTGGCCTACTGGTTAAGGTCTTAACTCTTACTCTGGCCTAATAGCTAAGGTCTTAACTCTTACTCTGGCATTATAGCTAAGGTCTTAACTCTTACTCTGGCCTACTGGTTAAGGTCTTAACTCTTACTCTGGCCTAATAGCTAAGGTCTTAACTCTTACTCTGGCCTAATAGTTAAGGTCTTAACTCCTACTCTGGCCTAATAGCTAAGGTCTTAGACTCGTACTCTGGCCTAATGGTTAAGGTCTTAACTCTTACTCTGGACTAATAGCTAAGGTTTTAGACTCGTACTCTGGCCTACTGGTTAGGGTCTTAACTCTTACTCTGGCCTAATAGCTGAGGTCTTAACTCTTTCTCTGGCCTAATAGCTAAGGTCTTAACTCTTACTCTGGCCTGATAGCTAAGGTCTTAGACTTGTACTCTGGCCTAATAGCTAAGGTCTTAGACTTGTACTCTGGCCTAATGGTTAAGGTCTTAACTCTTACTCTGGCCTAATAGCTAAGGTCTTAGACTCGTCCTGTGGCCTAATGGTTAAGGTCTTAACTCTTACTCTGGCCTACAGGTTAAGGTCTTAACTCTTACTCTGGCCTAATAGCTAAGGTCTTAACTCTAACTCTGGCCTAATAGCTAAGGTCTTAACTCTTACTCTGGCCTACTGGTTAAGGTCTTAACTCTTAATCTGGTCTAATAGCTAAGGTCTTAGACTCGTACTCTGGCCTAATGGTTAAGGTCTTAACTCTTACTCTAGCCTGATAGCTAAGGTCTTAACTCTAACTCTGGCCTAATGGTTAAGGTCTTAACTCTTACTCTGGCCTAATAGCTAAGGTCTTAACTCTTACTCTGGCCTTCTGGTTAAGGTCTTAACTCTTACTCTGGCCTAATAGCTAGGGTCTTATACTCGTACTCTGGCCTAATGGTTAAGGTCTTAACTCTTACTCTGGCATAATAGCTAAGGTCTTAGACTCGTACTATGGCCTTCAGGTTAAGGTCTTAACTCTTACTCTGGCCTACTGGTAAAGGTCATAACTCTTACTCTGGCATAATAGCTAAGGTCTTAGACTCGTACTCTAGCCTACTGGTTAAGGTCTTAACTCTTACTCTGGCCTAATAGCTAAGGTCTTAGACTCGTACTCTGGCCTACTGGTTAAGGTCTTAACTCTTACTCTGGCCTAATGGTTAAGGTCTTAACTCTTACTCTGGCCTAATAGCTAAGGTCTTAACTCTTACTCTGGACTAATCGCTAAGGTCTTAGACTCGTACTCTGGCCTACTGGTTAAGGTCTTTACTCTTACTCTGGTCTACTGGTTAAGGTCTTAACTCTTACTCTGGCTTACTGGTTAAGGTCTTAACACTTACTCTGGCCTAATAGCTAAGGTCTTAGACTCGTACCATGGCCTACAGGTTAAGGTCTTAACTCTTACTCTGGCCTACTGGTTAAGGTCTTAACTCTTACTCTGGCCTAATAGCTAAGGTCTTAACTCTTACTCTGGCCTAATAGCTAAGGTCTTAACTCTTACTCTGGCCTAATAGCTAAGGTCTTAGACTCATACTCTAGCCTAATAGCTAAGGTCTTAACTCTTACTCTGGCCTAATAGCTAAGGTCTTAGACTCGTACTATGGCCTACAGGTTAAGGTCTTAACTCTTACTCTGGCCTACTGGTTAAGGTCTTAACTCTTACGCTGGCCTACTGGTTAAGGTCTTAACTCTTACTCTGGCCTAATAGCTAAGGTCTTAACTCTTAATCTGGCCTAATAGCTAAGGTCTTAGACTCTTACTCTGGCCTAATAGCTAAGGTCTTAGACTCGTACTCTGGCCTACTGGTTAAGGTCTTAACTCTTACTCTGGCCTAATAGCTAAGGTCTTAGACTCGTACTATGGCCTACAGGTTAAGGTCTTAACTCTTACTTTGGCCTACTGGTTAAGGTCTTAACTCTTACTCTGGCCTACTGGTTAAGGTCTTAACTCTTACTCTGGCCTAATAGCTAAGTTCTTAGACTCGTACTCTGGCCTACTGGTTAAGGTCTTAACTCTTACTCTGGCCTAATAACTAAGGTCTTAGACTCGTACTATGGCCTACTGGTTAGGGTCTTAAGTCTTACTCTGGCCTACTGGTTAAGGTCTTAAGTCTTACTCTGGCCTACTGCTTAAGGTCTTAACTCTTACTCTGGCCTAATAGCTAAGGTCTTAACTCTTACTCTGGCCTAATAGCTAAGGTCTTAGACTCTTACTCTGGCCTAATAGCTAAGGTCTTAGACTCGTACTCTGGCCTACTGGTTAAGGTCTTAACTCTTACTCTGGCCTAATAGCTAAGGTCTTAGACTCGTACTATGGCCTACGGGTTAAGGTCTTAACTCTTACTTTGGCCTACTGGTTAAGGTCTTAACTCTTACTCTGGCCTAATAGCTAAGGTCTTAGACTCGTACTCTGGCCTACTGGTAAGGTCTTAACTCTTACTCTGGCCTAATAACTAAGGTCTTAGACTCGTACTATGGCCTACTGGTTAGGGTCTTAAGTCTTACTCTGGCCTACTGGTTAAGGTCTTAACTCTTACTCTGGCCTACTGCTTAAGGTCTTAACTCTTACTCTGGCCTAATAGCTAAGGTCTTTACTCTTACTCTGGCCTAATAGCTAAGGTCTTAACTCTTACGCTGGCCTAATAGCTAAGGTCTTAACTCTTACTCTGGCCTTATAGCTAAGGTCTTAACTCTTACTCTGGCCTACTGGTTAAGGTCTTAACTCTTATTCTGGCCTAATAGCTAAGGTCTTAACTCTTTCTCTGGCCTAACAGCTAAGATCTTAACTCTTACTCTTGCCTGATAGCTAAGGTCTTAGACGCGTACTCTGGCCTAATAGCTAAGGTCTTAGACTCGTACTCTGGCCTAATGGTTAAGGTCTTAACTCTTACTCTGGCCTAATAGCTAAGGTCTTAGACTCATACTCTGGCTTAATAGCTAAGGTCTTAGACTCGTACTCTGGCCTAATGGTTAACGTCTTAACTCTTACTCTGGCCTACAGGTTAAGGTCTTAACTCTTACTCTGGCCTAATAGCTAAGGTCTTAGACTCTTACTCTGGCCTACTGGTTAAGGTCTTAACTCTTTCTCTGGCCTAATAGCTAAGGTCTTATACTCGTACTCTGGCCTAATGGTTAAGGTCTTAACTCTTACTCAGGCCTAATGATTAAGGTCTAGACTCTTACTCTGGCCTAATGGTTAAGGTCTAGACTTTTAGTCTGGCCTAATGGTTAAGGTCTTAACTCCTACTGTGGCCTAATAGCTAAGGTCTTAACTCTTACTCTGGCCTACTGGTTAAGGTCTTAACTCTTACTCTGGTCTAATAGCTAAGGTCTTAACTCTTACTCTGGCCTAATAGCTAACGTCTTAGACTCGTACTCTGGCCTACAGGTTAAGGTCTTAACTCTTACTCTGGCCTACTGGTTAAGGTCTTAACTCTTACTCTGGCCTAATAGCTAAGGTCTTAACTCTTACTCTGGCATTATAGCTAAGGTCTTAACTCTTACTCTGGCCTACTGGTTAAGGTCTTAACTCTTACTCTGGCCTAATAGCTAAGGTCTTAACTCTTACTCTGGCCTAATAGTTAAGGTCTTAACTCCTACTCTGGCCTAATAGCTAAGGTCTTAGACTCGTACTCTGGCCTAATGGTTAAGGTCTTAACTCTTACTCTGGACTAATAGCTAAGGTTTTAGACTCGTACTCTGGCCTACTGGTTAGGGTCTTAACTCTTACTCTGGCCTAATAGCTGAGGTCTTAACTCTTTCTCTGGCCTAATAGCTAAGGTCTTAACTCTTACTCTGGCCTGATAGCTAAGGTCTTAGACTTGTACTCTGGCCTAATAGCTAAGGTCTTAGACTTGTACTCTGGCCTAATGGTTAAGGTCTTAACTCTTACTCTGGCCTAATAGCTAAGGTCTTAGACTCGTCCTGTGGCCTAATGGTTAAGGTCTTAACTCTTACTCTGGCCTACAGGTTAAGGTCTTAACTCTTACTCTGGCCTAATAGCTAAGGTCTTAACTCTAACTCTGGCCTAATAGCTAAGGTCTTAACTCTTACTCTGGCCTACTGGTTAAGGTCTTAACTCTTAATCTGGTCTAATAGCTAAGGTCTTAGACTCGTACTCTGGCCTAATGGTTAAGGTCTTAACTCTTACTCTAGCCTGATAGCTAAGGTCTTAACTCTAACTCTGGCCTAATGGTTAAGGTCTTAACTCTTACTCTGGCCTAATAGCTAAGGTCTTAACTCTTACTCTGGCCTTCTGGTTAAGGTCTTAACTCTTACTCTGGCCTAATAGCTAGGGTCTTATACTCGTACTCTGGCCTAATGGTTAAGGTCTTAACTCTTACTCTGGCATAATAGCTAAGGTCTTAGACTCGTACTATGGCCTTCAGGTTAAGGTCTTAACTCTTACTCTGGCCTACTGGTAAAGGTCATAACTCTTACTCTGGCATAATAGCTAAGGTCTTAGACTCGTACTCTAGCCTACTGGTTAAGGTCTTAACTCTTACTCTGGCCTAATAGCTAAGGTCTTAGACTCGTACTCTGGCCTACTGGTTAAGGTCTTAACTCTTACTCTGGCCTAATGGTTAAGGTCTTAACTCTTACTCTGGCCTAATAGCTAAGGTCTTAACTCTTACTCTGGACTAATCGCTAAGGTCTTAGACTCGTACTCTGGCCTACTGGTTAAGGTCTTTACTCTTACTCTGGTCTACTGGTTAAGGTCTTAACTCTTACTCTGGCTTACTGGTTAAGGTCTTAACACTTACTCTGGCCTAATAGCTAAGGTCTTAGACTCGTACCATGGCCTACAGGTTAAGGTCTTAACTCTTACTCTGGCCTACTGGTTAAGGTCTTAACTCTTACTCTGGCCTAATAGCTAAGGTCTTAACTCTTACTCTGGCCTAATAGCTAAGGTCTTAACTCTTACTCTGGCCTAATAGCTAAGGTCTTAGACTCATACTCTAGCCTAATAGCTAAGGTCTTAACTCTTACTCTGGCCTAATAGCTAAGGTCTTAGACTCGTACTATGGCCTACAGGTTAAGGTCTTAACTCTTACTCTGGCCTACTGGTTAAGGTCTTAACTCTTACGCTGGCCTACTGGTTAAGGTCTTAACTCTTACTCTGGCCTAATAGCTAAGGTCTTAACTCTTAATCTGGCCTAATAGCTAAGGTCTTAGACTCTTACTCTGGCCTAATAGCTAAGGTCTTAGACTCGTACTCTGGCCTACTGGTTAAGGTCTTAACTCTTACTCTGGCCTAATAGCTAAGGTCTTAGACTCGTACTATGGCCTACAGGTTAAGGTCTTAACTCTTACTTTGGCCTACTGGTTAAGGTCTTAACTCTTACTCTGGCCTACTGGTTAAGGTCTTAACTCTTACTCTGGCCTAATAGCTAAGTTCTTAGACTCGTACTCTGGCCTACTGGTTAAGGTCTTAACTCTTACTCTGGCCTAATAACTAAGGTCTTAGACTCGTACTATGGCCTACTGGTTAGGGTCTTAAGTCTTACTCTGGCCTACTGGTTAAGGTCTTAAGTCTTACTCTGGCCTACTGCTTAAGGTCTTAACTCTTACTCTGGCCTAATAGCTAAGGTCTTTACTCTTACTCTGGCCTAATAGCTAAGGTCTTAACTCTTACGCTGGCCTAATAGCTAAGGTCTTAACTCTTACTCTGGCCTTATAGCTAAGGTCTTAACTCTTACTCTGGCCTACTGGTTAAGGTCTTAACTCTTATTCTGGCCTAATAGCTAAGGTCTTAACTCTTTCTCTGGCCTAACAGCTAAGATCTTAACTCTTACTCTTGCCTGATAGCTAAGGTCTTAGACGCGTACTCTGGCCTAATAGCCAAGTTCTTAGACTCGTACTCTGGCCTAATAGCTAAGGACTTAGACTCGTACTCTGGCCTAATGGTTAACGTCTTAACTCTTACTCTGGCCTACAGGTTAAGGTCTTAACTCTTACTCTGGCCTAATAGCTAAGGTCTTAGACTCTTACTCTGGCCTACTGGTTAAGGTCTTAACTCTTTCTCTGGCCTAATAGCTAAGGTCTTATACTCGTACTCTGGCCTAATGGTTAAGGTCCTAACTCTTACTCAGGCCTAATGATTAAGGTCTAGACTCTTACTCTGGCCTAATGGTTAAGGTCTAGACTTTTAGTCTGGCCTAATGGTTAAGGTCTTAACTCTTACTGTGGCCTAATAGCTAAGGTCTTAACTCTTACTCTGGCCTACTGGTTAAGGTCTTAACTCTTACTCTGGTCTAATAGCTAAGGTCTTAACTCTTACTCTGGCCTAATAGCTAACGTCTTAGACTCGTACTCTGGCCTACAGGTTAAGGTCTTAACTCTTACTCTGGCCTACTGGTTAAGGTCTTAACTCTTACTCTGGCCTAATAGCTAAGGTCTTAACTCTTACTCTGGCATTATAGCTAAGGTCTTAACTCTTACTCTGGCCTACTGGTTAAGGTCTTAACTCTTACTCTGGCCTAATAGCTAAGGTCTTAACTCTTACTCTGGCCTAATAGTTAAGGTCTTAACTCCTACTCTGGCCTAATAGCTAAGGTCTTAGACTCGTACTCTGGCCTAATGGTTAAGGTCTTAACTCTTACTCTGGACTAATAGCTAAGGTTTTAGACTCATACTCTGGCCTACTGGTTAAGGTCTTAACTCTTACTCTGGCCTAATAGCTGAGGTCTTAACTCTTTCTCTGGCCTAATATCTAAGGTCTTAACTCTTACTCTGGCCTGATAGCTAAGGTCTTAGACTTGTACTCTGGCCTAATAGCTAAGGTCTTAGACTTATACTCTGGCCTAATGGTTAAGGTCTTAACTCTTACTCTGGCCTAATAGCTAAGGTCTTAGACTCGTCCTGTGGCCTAATGGTTAAGGTCTTAACTCTTACTCTGGCCTACAGGTTAAGGTCTTAACTCTTACTCTGGCCTAATAGCTAAGGTCTTAACTCTAACTCTGGCCTAATAGCTAAGGTCTTAACTCTTACTCTGGCCTACTGGTTAAGGTCTTAACTCTTACTCTGGTCTAATAGCTAAGGTCTTAGACTCGTACTCTGGCCTAATGGTTAAGGTCTTAACTCTTACTCTAGCCTAATAGCTAAGGTCTTAACTCTAACTCTGGCCTAATGGTTAAGGTCTTAACTCTTACTCTGGCCTAATAGCTAAGGTCTTAACTCTTACTCTGGCCTTCTGGTTAAGGTCTTAACTCTTACTCTGGCCTAATAGCTAGGGTCTTATACTCGTACTCTGGCCTAATGGTTAAGGTCTTAACTCTTACTCTGGCCTAATAGCTAAGGTCTTAGACTCGTACTATGGCCTACAGGTTAAGGTCTTAACTCTTACTCTGGCCTACTGGTAAAGGTCGTAACTCTTACTCTGGCCTAATAGCTAAGGTCTTAACTCTTACTCTGGCCTAATAGCTAAGGTCTTAACTCTTACTCTGGCCTACCGGTTAAGGTCTTAACTCTTACTCTGGCCTAATAGCTAAGGTCTTAGACTCGTACTCTGGCCTAATGGTTAAAGTCTTAACTCTTACCCTGGCCTAATAGCTAAGGTCTTAACTCTTATCCTGGCCTAATGGTTAAGGTCTTAACTCTTACTCTGGCCTAATAGCTAAGGTCTTAACTCTTACTCTGGCCTACTGGTTAAGGTCTTAACTCTTACTCTGGCCTAATAGTTAAGGTCTTAGACTCATACTCTGGCCTAATAGCTAAGGTCTTAACTCTTACTCTGGCCTAATAGCTAAGGTCTTAGACTCGTACTCTGGCCTAATGGTTAAGGTCTTAACTCTTACTCTGGCCTAATAGCTAAGGTCTTAACTCTTACTCTGGCCTAATAGCTAAGGTCTTAGACTCCTACTATGGCCTACAGGTTAAGGTCTTAACTCTTTCTCTGGCCTAATAGCTAAGGTCTTATACTCGTACTCTGGCCTAATGGTTAAGGTCTTAACTCTTACTCTGGCCTTAACTCTTACTCTGGCCTAATAGCTAAGGTCTTAGACTCGTACTCTGGCCTACTGGTTAAGGTCTTAACTCTTACTCTGGCCTAATAGCTAAGGTCTTAGACTCATACTATGGCCTACTGGTTAAGGTCTTAACTCTTACTCTGGCCTACTGTTTAAGGTCTTAACTCTTACTCTGGCCTAATATCTAAGGTCTTAACTCTTACTCTGTCCTAATAGCTAAGGTCTTAGACTCGTACTATGGCCTACAGGTTAAGGTCTTAACTCTTACTCTGGCCTAATAGCTAAGGTCTTAGACTTGAACTCTGGCCTACTGGTTAAGGTCTTAACTCTTACTCTGGCCTAATGGGTAAGGTCTTAACTCTTACTCTGGCCTAATAGCTAAGGTCTTAACTCTTACTCTGGCCTAATAGAAAAGGTCTTAGACTCGTACTCTGGCCTACTGGTTAAGGTCTTAACTCTTACTCTGGCCTACTGGTTAAGGTATTAACTCTTACTCTGGCCTACTGGATAAGGTCTTAACACTTACTCTGGCCTAATAGCTAAGGTCTTAGACTCGTACTATGGCCTACAGGTTAAGGTCTTAACTCTTACTCTGGCCTAAATGCTAAGGTCTTAACTCATACTCTGGCCTAATTGTTAAGGTCTTAGACTCGTACTCTGGCCTAATGGTTAAGGTCTTAACTCTAACTCGGGCCTACTGGTTAAGGTCTTAACTCTTACTCTGGCCTAATAGCTAAGGTCTTAGACTTGTACTCAGGCCTACTGGCTAAGGTCTTAACTCTTACTCTGGCCTAATAGCTAAGGTCTTAGACTTTTACTCTGGCCTAATGGTTAAGGTGTTAACTCTTGCTCTGGCCTAATAGCTAAGGTCTTAACTCTTACTCTGGCCTAATAGCTAAGGTCTTAGACTCGTACTCTGGCCTACTGGTTAAGGTCTTAACTCTTACTCTGGCCTACTGGTTAAGGTCTTAACTCTTACTCTGGCCTACTGCTGAAGGTCTTAACTCTTACTCTGGACTAATAGCTAAGGTCTTAACTCTTACTCTGGCCTAATAGCTAAGGTCTAAACTCTTACTCTGGCATTATAGCTAAGGTCTTAACTCTTACTCTGGCCTACTGGTTAAGGTCTTAACTCTTACTCTGGCCTAATAGCTAAGGTCTTAGACTCGTACTCTGGCCTAATAGCTAAGGTCTTAACTCTTACTCTGGCCTAATAGCTAAGGTCTTAACTCTTACTCTGGCCTAATAGCTAAGGTCTTAGACTCGTACTATGGCCTACAGGTTAAGGTCTTAACTCTTACTCTGGCCTAATAGCTAAGGTCTTAGACTTGTACTCTGGCCTACTGGTTAAGGTCTTAACTCTTACTCTGGCCTAATAGCTAATGTCTTAGACTTTTACTCTGGCCTAATGGTTAAGGTCTTAACTCTTGCTCTGGCCTAATAGCTACGGTCCTAACTCTTACTCTGGCCTAATAGCTAAGGTCTTAGACTCGTACTCTGGCCTACTGGTTAAGGTCTTAACTCTTACTCTGGCCTACTGGTTAAGGTCTTAACTCTTACTCTGGCCTAATAGCTAAGGTCTTAACTCTTACTCTGGCCTAATAGCTAAGGTCTTAGACTCTTACTCTGGCCTAATAGCTAAGATCTTAGACTCGTACTCTGGCCTACTGGTTAAGGTCTTAACTCTTACTCTGGCCTAATAGTTAAGGTCTTAGACTCATACTCTGGCCTAATAGCTAAGGTCTTAACTCTTACTCTGGACTAATAGCTAAGGTTTTAGACTCGTACTCTGGCCTACTGGTTAAGGTCTTAACTCTTACTCTGGCCTAATAGCTGAGGTCTTAACTCTTTCTCTGGCCTAATATCTAAGGTCTTAACTCTTACTCTGGCCTGATAGCTAAGGTCTTAGACTTGTACTCTGGCCTAATAGCTAAGGTCTTAGACTCGTCCTGTGGCCTAATGGTTAAGGTCTTAACTCTTACTCTGGCCTACAGGTTAAGGTCTTAACTCTTACTCTGGCCTAATAGCTAAGGTCTTAACTCTAACTCTGGCCTAATAGCTAAGGTCTTAACTCTTACTCTGGCCTACTGGTTAAGGTCTTAACTCTTACTCTGGTCTAATAGCTAAGGTCTTAGACTCGTACTCTGGCCTAATAGCTAAGGTCTTAACTCTAACTCTGGCCTAATGGTTAAGGTCTTAACTCTTACTCTGGCCTAATAGCTAAGGTCTTAACTCTTACTCTGGCCTTCTGGTTAAGGTCTTAACTCTTACTCTGGCCTAATAGCTAGGGTCTTATACTCGTACTCTGGCCTAATGGTTAAGGTCTTAACTCTTACTCTGGCCTAATAGCTAAGGTCTTAGACTCGTACTATGGCCTACAGGTTAAGGTCTTAACTCTTACTCTGGCCTAATAGCTAAGGTCTTAGACTCGTACTCTGGCCTAATAGCTAAGGTCTTAACTCTTACTCTGGCCTAATAGCTAAGGTCTTAACTCTTACTCTGGCCTAATAGCTAAGGTCTTAGACTCGTACTATGGCCTACAGGTTAAGGTCTTAACTCTTACTCTGGCCTAATAGCTAAGGTCTTAGACTTGTACTCTGGCCTACTGGTTAAGGTCTTAACTCTTACTCTGGCCTAATAGCTAATGTCTTAGACTTTTACTCTGGCCTAATGGTTAAGGTCTTAACTCTTGCTCTGGCCTAATAGCTACGGTCTTAACTCTTACTCTGGCCTAATAGCTAAGGTCTTAGACTCTTACTCTGGCCTAATAGCTAAGGTCTTAGACTCGTACTCTGGCCTACTGGTTAAGGTCTTAACTCTTACTCTGGCCTAATAGCTAAGGTCTTAGACTCGTACTATGGCCTACGGGTTAAGGTCTTAAATCTTACTTTGGCCTACTGGTTAAGGTCTTAACTCTTACTCTGGCCTAATAGCTAAGGTCTTAGACTCGTACTCTGGCCTACTGGTAAGGTCTTAACTCTTACTCTGGCCTAATAACTAAGGTCTTAGACTCGTACTATGGCCTACTGGTTAGGGTCTTAAGTCTTACTCTGGCCTACTGGTTAAGGTCTTAACTCTTACTCTGGCCTACTGCTTAAGGTCTTAACTCTTACTCTGGCCTAATAGCTAAGGTCTTTTCTCTTACTCTGGCCTAATAGCTAAGGTCTTAACTCTTACGCTGGCCTAATAGCTAAGGTCTTAACTCTTACTCTGGCCTTATAGCTAAGGTCTTAACTCTTACTCTGGCCTACTGGTTAAGGTCTTAACTCTTATTCTGGCCTAATAGCTAAGGTCTTAACTCTTTCTCTGGCCTAACAGCTAAGATCTTAACTCTTACTCTTGCCTGATAGCTAAGGTCTTAGACGCGTACTCTGGCCTAATAGCTAAGGTCTTAGACTCGTACTCTGGCCTAATGGTTAAGGTCTTAACTCTTACTCTGGCCTAATAGCTAAGGTCTTAGACTCATACTCTGGCTTAATAGCTAAGGTCTTAGACTCGTACTCTGGCCTAATGGTTAACGTCTTAACTCTTACTCTGGCCTACAGGTTAAGGTCTTAACTCTTACTCTGGCCTAATAGCTAAGGTCTTAGACTCTTACTCTGGCCTACTGGTTAAGGTCTTAACTCTTTCTCTGGCCTAATAGCTAAGGTCTTATACTCGTACTCTGGCCTAATGGTTAAGGTCTTAACTCTTACTCAGGCCTAATGATTAAGGTCTAGACTCTTACTCTGGCCTAATGGTTAAGGTCTAGACTTTTAGTCTGGCCTAATGGTTAAGGTCTTAACTCCTACTGTGGCCTAATAGCTAAGGTCTTAACTCTTACTCTGGCCTACTGGTTAAGGTCTTAACTCTTACTCTGGCCTATTAGCTAAGGTCTTAACTGTTACTCTGGTCTTCTGGTTAAGGTCTTAACTCTTACTCTGGCCTAATAGCTAGGGTCTTATACTCGTACTCTGGCCTAATGGTTGAGGTCTTAACTCTTCCTCTGGCCTAATAGCTAAGGTCTTAGACTCGTACTATGGCCTACAGGTTAAGGTCTTAACTCTTACTCTGGCCTACTGGTCAAGGTCGTAACTCTTACTCTGGCCTAATAGCTAAGGTCTTAACTCTTACTCTGGCCTAATAGCTAAGGTCTTAACTCTTACTCTGGCCTACTGGTTAAGGTCTTAACTCTTACTCTGGCCTACTGGTTAAGGTCTTAACTCTTACTCTGGCCTAATAGCTAAGGTCTTAGACTCGTTCTCTGGCCTAATGGTTAAGGTCTTAACTCTTACTCTGGCCTAATAGCTAAGGTCTTAGACTCATACTCTGGCCTAATAGCTAAGGTCTTAGACTCGTACTCTGGCCTAATGGTTAACGTCTTAACTCTTACTCTGGCCTACAGGTTAAGGTCTTAACTCTTACTCTGGCCTAATAGCTAAGGTCTTAGACTCTTACTCTGGCCTACTGGTTATGGTCTTAACTCTTTCTCTGGCCTAATAGCTAAGGTCTTATGCTCGTACTCTGGCCTAATGGTTAAGGTCTTAACTCTTACTCAGGCCTAATGATTAAGGTCTAGACTCTTACTCTGGCCTAATGGTTAAGGTCTAGACTTTTAGTCTGGCCTAATGGTTAAGGTCTTAACTCTTACTGTGGCCTAATAGCTAAGGTCTTAACTCTTACTCTGGCCTACTGGTTAAGGTCTTAACTCTTACTCTGGTCTAATAGCTAAGGTCTTAACTCTTACTCTGGCCTAATAGCTAACGTCTTAGACTCGTACTCTGGCCTACAGGTTAAGGTCTTAACTCTTACTCTGGCCTACTGGTTAAGGTCTTAACTCTTACTCTGGCCTAATAGCTAAGGTCTTAACTCTTACTCTGGCATTATAGCTAAGGTCTTAACTCTTACTCTGGCCTACTGGTTAAGGTCTTAACTCTTACTCTGGCCTAATAGCTAAGGTCTTAACTCTTACTCTGGCCTAATAGTTAAGGTCTTAACTCCTACTCTGGCCTAATAGCTAAGGTCTTAGACTCGTACTCTGGCCTAATGGTTAAGGTCTTAACTCTTACTCTGGACTAATAGCTAAGGTTTTAGACTCGTACTCTGGCCTACTGGTTAAGGTCTTAACTCTTACTCTGGCCTAATAGCTGAGGTCTTAACTCTTTCTCTGGCCTAATAGCTAAGGTCTTAACTCTTACTCTGGCCTGATAGCTAAGGTCTTAGACTTGTACTCTGGCCTAATAGCTAAGGTCTTAGACTTGTACTCTGGCCTAATGGTTAAGGTCTTAACTCTTACTCTGGCCTAATAGCTAAGGTCTTAGACTCGTCCTGTGGCCTAATGGTTAAGGTCTTAACTCTTACTCTGGCCTACAGGTTAAGGTCTTAACTCTTACTCTGGCCTAATAGCTAAGGTCTTAACTCTAACTCTGGCCTAATAGCTAAGGTCTTAAGTCTTACTCTGGCCTACTGGTTAAGGTCTTAACTCTTAATCTGGTCTAATAGCTAAGGTCTTAGACTCGTACTCTGGCCTAATGGTTAAGGTCTTAACTCTTACTCTAGCCTAATAGCTAAGGTCTAACTCTAACTCTGGCCTAATGGTTAAGGTCTTAACTCTTACTCTGGCCTAATAGCTAAGGTCTTAACTCTTACTCTGGCCTTCTGGTTAAGGTCTTAACTCTTACTCTGGCCTAATAGCTAGGGTCTTATACTCGTACTCTGGCCTAATGGTTAAGGTCTTAACTCTTACTCTGGCCTAATAGCTAAGGTCTTAGACTCGTACTATGGCCTACTGGTTAAGGTCTTAACTCTTACTCTGGCCTAATGGTTAAGGTCCTAACTCTTACTCTGGCCTAATAGCTAAGGTCTTAACTCTTACTCTGGCCTAATCGCTAAGGTCTTAGACTCGTACTCTGGCCTACTGGTTAAGGTCTTAACTCTTACTCTGGTCTACTGGTTAAGGTCTTAACTCTTACTCTGGCTTACTGGTTAAGGTCTTAACACTTACTCTGGCCTAATAGCTAAGGTCTTAGACTCGTACTATGGCTTACAGGTTAAGGTCTTAACTCTTACTCTGGCCTACTGGTTAAGGTCTTAACTCTTACTCTGGCCTAATAGCTAAGGTCTTAACTCTTACTCTGGCCTACTAGCTAAGGTCTTAACTCTTACTCTGGCCTAATAGCTAAGGTCTTAGACTCATACTCTGGCCTAATAGCTAGGGTCTTAACTCTTACTCTGGCCTAATAGCTAAGGTCTTAGACTTGTACTATGGCCTACAGGTTAAGGTCTTAACTCTTACTCTGGCCTACTGGTTAAGGTCTTAACTCTTACTCTGGCCTAATAGCTAAGGTCTTAACTCTTACTCTGGCCTAATAGCTAAGGTCTTAGACTCTTACTCTGGCCTAATAGCTAAGGTCTTAGACTCGTACTCTGGCCTACTGGTTAAGGTCTTAACTCTTACTCTGGCCTAATAGCTAAGGTCTTAGACTCGTACTATGGCCTACGGGTTAAGGTCTTAACTCTTACTTTGGCCTACTGGTTAAGGTCTTAACTCTTACTCTGGCCTAATAGCTAAGGTCTTAGACTCGTACTCTGGCCTACTGGTAAGGTCTTAACTCTTACTCTGGCCTAATAACTAAGGTCTTAGACTCGTACTATGGCCTACTGGTTAGGGTCTTAAGTCTTACTCTGGCCTACTGGTTAAGGTCTTAACTCTTACTCTGGCCTACTGCTTAAGGTCTTAACTCTTACTCTGGCCTAATAGCTAAGGTCTTTACTCTTACTCTGGCCTAATAGCTAAGGTCTTAACTCTTACGCTGGCCTAATAGCTAAGGTCTTAACTCTTACTCTGGCCTTATAGCTAAGGTCTTAACTCTTACTCTGGCCTACTGGTTAAGGTCTTAACTCTTATTCTGGCCTAATAGCTAAGGTCTTAACTCTTTCTCTGGCCTAACAGCTAAGATCTTAACTCTTACTCTTGCCTGATAGCTAAGGTCTTAGACGCGTACTCTGGCCTAATAGCTAAGGTCTTAGACTCGTACTCTGGCCTAATGGTTAAGGTCTTAACTCTTACTCTGGCCTAATAGCTAAGGTCTTAGACTCATACTCTGGCTTAATAGCTAAGGTCTTAGACTCGTACTCTGGCCTAATGGTTAACGTCTTAACTCTTACTCTGGCCTACAGGTTAAGGTCTTAACTCTTACTCTGGCCTAATAGCTAAGGTCTTAGACTCTTACTCTGGCCTACTGGTTAAGGTCTTAACTCTTTCTCTGGCCTAATAGCTAAGGTCTTATACTCGTACTCTGGCCTAATGGTTAAGGTCTTAACTCTTACTCAGGCCTAATGATTAAGGTCTAGACTCTTACTCTGGCCTAATGGTTAAGGTCTAGACTTTTAGTCTGGCCTAATGGTTAAGGTCTTAACTCCTACTGTGGCCTAATAGCTAAGGTCTTAACTCTTACTCTGGCCTACTGGTTAAGGTCTTAACTCTTACTCTGGTCTAATAGCTAAGGTCTTAACTCTTACTCTGGCCTAATAGCTAACGTCTTAGACTCGTACTCTGGCCTACAGGTTAAGGTCTTAACTCTTACTCTGGCCTACTGGTTAAGGTCTTAACTCTTACTCTGGCCTAATAGCTAAGGTCTTAACTCTTACTCTGGCATTATAGCTAAGGTCTTAACTCTTACTCTGGCCTACTGGTTAAGGTCTTAACTCTTACTCTGGCCTAATAGCTAAGGTCTTAACTCTTACTCTGGCCTAATAGTTAAGGTCTTAACTCCTACTCTGGCCTAATAGCTAAGGTCTTAGACTCGTACTCTGGCCTAATGGTTAAGGTCTTAACTCTTACTCTGGACTAATAGCTAAGGTTTTAGACTCGTACTCTGGCCTACTGGTTAAGGTCTTAACTCTTACTCTGGCCTAATAGCTGAGGTCTTAACTCTTTCTCTGGCCTAATAGCTAAGGTCTTAACTCTTACTCTGGCCTGATAGCTAAGGTCTTAGACTTGTACTCTGGCCTAATAGCTAAGGTCTTAGACTTGTACTCTGGCCTAATGGTTAAGGTCTTAACTCTTACTCTGGCCTAATAGCTAAGGTCTTAGACTCGTCCTGTGGCCTAATGGTTAAGGTCTTAACTCTTACTCTGGCCTACAGGTTAAGGTCTTAACTCTTACTCTGGCCTAATAGCTAAGGTCTTAACTCTAACTCTGGCCTAATAGCTAAGGTCTTAACTCTTACTCTGGCCTACTGGTTAAGGTCTTAACTCTTAATCTGGTCTAATAGCTAAGGTCTTAGACTCATACTCTGGCCTAATGGTTAAGGTCTTAACTCTTACTCTAGCCTGATAGCTAAGGTCTTAACTCTAACTCTGGCCTAATGGTTAAGGTCTTAACTCTTACTCTGGCCTAATAGCTAAGGTCTTAACTCTTACTCTGGCCTTCTGGTTAAGGTCTTAACTCTTACTCTGGCCTAATAGCTAGGGTCTTATACTCGTACTCTGGCCTAATGGTTAAGGTCTTAACTCTTACTCTGGCATAATAGCTAAGGTCTTAGACTCGTTGTGAGAAGTTGGCCTGGCATATGCTGTTCCTAGGTATAGGGACACCTTGCACCAGTCCAATTCGACTCCTATTGATGGTAGGTTTAAGACAACCTTTAAAGAAAGCTATCCTAGTGGTAGCTGTGGAGAGCAGCCTTCAGGCTAAGTCTTGAAGGAGTGTTAAGCTTATTGTTTTACCATAATAACCTCTTGAATAACCAAATGAAAGAGTAGCCCACACAGGTATATATATAAAATATATGTATTTATTCTAGACAGAATCCCACAGTCACTTTATGTGGCTAGTGGCAAAGTTACAATTCAAACAAGCATTTCTAAACACAATAAATAGCACAGAAATCAATGGGCCCCAGGGGGGGACCTAACCATATACTAAAATAGTGGTATAAGAACCACGACAATTCTACAGGCAATGCCTAGGGCATTCAGGATCGCTGGCCCCTTAAGAATCCACCCACAGTTGAGAGGAAGGGGACCCACGGGAGGCGTGTGCAGTGCAAGAAGCTGCTGTCGGGATCGCAATGTTAGCCTATGGAGAATGTCGCGGTTGAATAATTAAGGTTTAAGGACACTTCTAACAACAGTACAAAGTTAAGGCTTGAGACTTAAGGCTTTGGAGAGCCCACCACCACGGGAGTACCGAAGTACCACTGTTACCTGCCCCAGGGAAGCCGGGTGCATAGGTCGATTCTGGTGTCGGGTCGCGGGCTGATTTTCTATGGAAAAGGAGTCCAAACTGCTGCTAGCTGGAAGTGTCGCTGAAGTCGTGAAGATTAAAGTTGAAGAAAAGACAAAGATGAACCTGAAAGCAGAGGGGACAGAGTCTGGGTCACAGTACAGTGACCAGGGAGCTCACAGGAAGGAGCTCGTGGATGTCGGGTGCTTCAGGTGTGGAAGGTACAGCTGGTCTCTGCAGTCACGGGCTCCGGGAGGCTTCAAGGAAGGCCAGCTTCTGGAGGGCGACTGTCCCACGTCGGCTGAGGGTCGCTGCGGTGTTAGTGTCCCGATTGGATCCACTAAGCATTGGCAACCGCAACCCACGCAAGATGAACAAAGCAGCTGCTGGTGCAGACCCACGAGGTCTGAGGGTGCTCTCCTTTGCAGGGAGCGTAGAGCAGGCCTGGAGCAACCAGGGGAACTCTTAGAAAGGAAGTTTGTCCTCCGTCAAGGCCCACAAGTCGAGGGACAAGGGACCGCGGAAGGCAGCAAAATGGAGTGCGTAAAAGGGCTCCCACGGGCCACCGGAGCGGGCCAGGGAGCTGAGAGTCGGCACAAATGCTGCTTGAAGGTTGGCTCAAGAATGGGCCAAAGCACAACTTCCCCACTGGTCGGGGTCGTGTGCTGGACAAGAGGTGGCCGGTGTCTCGGGGTATGCGGGGATCTCGACACCCACGTGGTCCAGGGTGCTCAGACTTGCTGGGCACACTCACAGGACGCTGGGATGCACTGGAGACCCACCTCGAGGTTGCTGGAAGGCGTCGAAGGTCGTGAGAGCAACGAAGTCCCAACCGGGTATCTTGTAGTCTTTTAGGTGCCTGCCAAGCAGGGGGATAACTCCTTTATCCCAAGGGAGATTTCTTCAGTCAGCTGGGCAGCAGCTCGTCGAAGGTCAGTTCTGTTAAGTCCTGTACGAATCTAAGGCTCTAGGGCAAAGTTATTCCCATATATCCCCAAGATTAGGGGATGGTCCAAAATAGAGCCTACCAATCAGAGTAGAGGCGGGAAAGGGTGGCTACACCCACTCCCCTTTGTGTGTTTCCCGCCTGGGCGAGGGGCAGGATGCCCCTGAACCGGTTCCAGGCGGTGTATGCAGAGTTGGGGCTCTGCAGCTGCCTACGTGCAACTCTGAATGGCCATTTGGTGCACCCACCCTGTTCCAATCCACATATCCTGTCTGGGGAGGTGCTGGCACCTCCCTGCCACGGGAGCCCTATTGTCCAGCTGGAGAGGCTGGGATTTTCCCCAGCAACAGCCAGCCAGAGTCGTGTAGGTGGCGAACAGTAGCCATTTTGTGGTACATGTGCACTTTTAAATTGGTGTCTAAAATATACCGCTTTTCCCATATCACCCTCCTAGCAAGGGGGAATCGTGCCCCCATGCCCATGGCTGGACTGGGGGTATGATTCCTTCATGTTTGACACCAAACACGATATGGTTCTGTGTAGCCAGTCCCAAGTTACAGCGATGACGCAATAACTTATAATGCGGTAGAGTATATGGTATGGCTACACTACAAACAACCCAGTAACGGTGTTACGAAGGTTGCAGAGAGGTCCTACTCATGTAGGGGTCCCCCCTCACACATACCTCAGCACCCAGCCCTGTAGGATTACCAGGGCCTGCCATAGGGGTGACCTATGAGAGTATATGTGTTGTAATGGTATGGGGCATAGGGTACCTACGTCCCTGTAAGGGGTGCTAGCACCACCTTACCCAGGCTACAGTAGTGGCCTGGTGGTGTCAGTTTGGGTGGCTGTCCCAGGGTGGCACAATAAGTGCTGCAGCCCTGGTAGGCCTACTGGGGGACCCATGCCCTGGGTACCTAGGGTACCATCTACAAGGGACTGGAAGGGCATGCCCAGCATCCAATTATGTTTGTACCTAGAGTACTCACAACAGTTTTAGGGAGAAAGCAGATAGGCTGGGGTCCTGGATAGCAGGACCCCAGCCAGACTAGTCAAAAACCACTTAAATACCAGGCAAAAAGTTGGGGGCAACCATTAGTCAGATTCCACTCTCCTACATAACCCCCCCCCAAACGAAAGGAGATAAGGCTAACCTTGTCCAGATAAGCCTTTATTTCCTGAGTGGCCATATAAGGAAGAACCTGTACTAACATGGTTGCTCCCTGTGTCATGGTCCACTTGGGAAATCCTACCCCAAGGGGTTCTAGAGTTTCTCCAAAGTCTAGGGAAATTACCTGTATTGGTTTTTGGGTCAGAGGTGGGCTGGTGGGGTGTCTGAGTCTGGAAGTGAGACCCTACTTGGGTTGGTCTCAACCTCCTCAGATCACTGGCCACTATGGAAGCCTTTCTGCCCAGGACGGTGTCATATCTGGCCCTAAGGGTCAACCTCTGGCTGCCTACAGCTGGGGGTTGGATCCCTTTGGCTGGAATAGTGGAGGGCACTGGAAGGTTTGGGGCAGCTAGGCCCCAGGTTTCCCTGTGCTCAACAACATCCATTTGAGGGGTGCCTATACCTAGGGGTAAGGGGGATCCCTCAGTTTGTAGAGGAATATTCACCTGGCTGAAACTACTCTGCTGGGTGTCCCTAATCTCTTGATGAGGGGGTGCCTCTGGACAGGGGCCCAGTAAGGGTCCACTGGCCTCCCTGACCTCTGCAGCCCTGGGCTGACTGAGGCAGGGTAGAGAGGGGCAGGATACCTGCTCCAGACTGGGTACCACCTTGGAAGGATCCCCTGCCATCAGAGAGGTGGGCAGGCCAAGCCTGTCCACTTCTGGGGCAGTTACTTCACAAGGGGCAGGGTCAGTTCCCTGAGAAACTGGACCTTTACCTGTAGTCTGGTGGGGGGAAGACTGCTCCTCCTCCCCTATGCTCTCTGTTTGTGTAGAGTGATCCATAGTTTCAGGCTTCACTCTTTCTATTTTCTCCTGGGGTGGAGGTGAGGCCCTCAGGGTCTCATCCACTCTCTCAGGAATTCCTACCATTTTCAAATGGGCCTTGTGGTCAACCTCAGCCCAGGCTGAGATTTCTAGATCATTCCCCAGTAAACAATCTACAGGCAAGTTTGGGGACACGGCCACCCTCTTGGGGCCAGTGACTCCTCCCCAGCTGAGATTTATCACTGCCATGGGATGATCTGTCCTGATTCCATCAATATTGGTCACCTGATAGCTAAACCCAGGTAAAAGCTGATCTAGGGGCACTAGCCTCTTGGTCACCATGGTGACAGTGGCCCCTGTGTCCTTATAGGCCACAGCCTTCTGACCATTGATTATTGGTTCTTGTCTGTACCTGCCCAGAATACTGGGGCTCATGGTAAAGTTGGCAAACCCCATGCCACCATCACAGACCATAGTTGCTAATGTAGGGGACCTGGCTAGGCCAGGGTCCACTGGTGTCCCCAAAGAGAACCCAACTAAGTTTTTGGGTGCACTCCCACCACCTGGGGGATTACTACTAGTAGTAACAGGAGGTGTTGGAGCAGGTTTTGGAGGAACATTTTCTTTATTGCCACTTTTAGGACAGCTGGAGTCAGTTTTCCAGTGGCCAGGTTTCTTACAGACATGGCAATAGGGTTTCTTGTTATTAGAGGAAGGATTTTGGGACCCACCCCCAGCACTGGTTTGTTGGGGCCCTTCAGATGACTTTTCTTGTTTATCATCCCCACCTTTCTCTTTGGGCTTAGTGGAATCCTTCTTCTGGTCACCAACTTGGTTCTTAGGCCTGATCCTGGTTCTGACCCATTTGTCTGCCTTCTTTCCCAATTCTTGGGGAGAGGTCAGATCAGAGTCCACCAGGTGCTGGTGTAAAAGTTGGTTCTGACAATTATTAAGAATCTGCTCCCTCATAATGAGATTATACAATCCTTGATAATCATTAACTTTACTGCCATTCAACCAACCTTCCAGTGCCTTGGTTGCACAATCCACAAAGTCTACCCAATCCTGATTTTGTGCTTTCTGGGTGTCTCTGAACTTAAGTCTGTATTGATCAGTGGTTAAGCCAAACCCATCTATTAAAGCATCTTTCAGGATATAATAATCATCAGCATCCTCTTCTCTTACAGAGAGGAGCTTGTCTCTCCCTTTATCTGAAAAGGAGAGCCACAGGATTGCTGCCCACTGCTCTACAGGGACCCTCTGTACTCTACAGGCCCTTTCAAGAGCAGATATCCATTTGTGAATATCATCCCCATTCTGATAGGGGGGCACAATCTTGTGGAGGTTCCTATTGTCAGGGACTCTCTCTCTAACTCTAGGGGTTTCATCACTGCCACCAGGGATCTCTAGACCCCATTTCTTTGAAGCTTTCTGAAGCTCCAGGGTTTCCCTGTCTAATGCTAACTGTTCTCTTTTAAGCTGAAGCTTAGCCTGCTCAAATTTGATCAGTCTGCATTTCCTCTCATGAGAGGATTCTCTTCTCTGAGAAGAGGCAGAGGACCCTTTGGATCCCTTAGAATGGTTGGATCCCACTGAGGGGGATCTGTTCCTTCTTGGACCCACCACTCTCCTTTTAAGGGTGGAAGGAGTGCCTCTTGGGCCATCACTTCCATGCTGTGAGTGGTTTGTGTCTTCCAGGTCAGGATTTTCATCCTCTTCCTGATCCTCTTCAGATTCCACTCTGGGAGTGTCCTCTTCTGAGGGGTGCCCACCCACGTTGTCCATCCCTCTGGATCCTATGGACTCCATAAAGTCTGCTATGAGCAGGATCTCTTTGAGACGTTTTGTGTTGGCACCTCTTTCTGTCTTCAGTTTCCTAAGGGTGCACATTTCCCTGAGCTCAGCAAAGGTGAAATTATCATACTTATCTACTGGGACCCTCTGGGGTCCTTCCATAGCCTTAGTGCCACTGGAAGACATGTTTAGTGTAGTGATGTATCTACCTACACTAAGTGTGGCCTACTGAACCCTCTCTTGAGTTGTAGTCAAGGTGTGCTAAACCCTCTACACACAACTCCAAGTTCAGTAGAACTTATTGTATTCTAGCTTGAATTTATATGTACCTTTGGTACCTTGTGGCTTCCACTTTAGAAATTCAATTTGTTATCTGGTAAAACAATGGCAAGCTTGAATCCCACCCGCTGCACACCAATGTGAGAAGTTGGCCTGGCATATGCTGTTCCTAGGTATAGGGACACCTTGCACCAGTCCAATTCGACTCCTATTGATGGTAGGTTTAAGACAACCTTTAAAGAAAGCTATCCTAGTGGTAGCTGTGGAGAGCAGCCTTCAGGCTAAGTCTTGAAGGAGTGTTAAGCTTATTGTTTTACCATAATAACCTCTTGAATAACCAAATGAAAGAGTAGCCCACACAGGTATATATATAAAATATATGTATTTATTCTAGACAGAATCCCACAGTCACTTTATGTGGCTAGTGGCAAAGTTACAATTCAAACAAGCATTTCTAAACACAATAAATAGCACAGAAATCAATGGGCCCCAGGGGGGGACCTAACCATATACTAAAATAGTGGTATAAGAACCACGACAATTCTACAGGCAATGCCTAGGGCATTCAGGATCGCTGGCCCCTTAAGAATCCACCCACAGTTGAGAGGAAGGGGACCCACGGGAGGCGTGTGCAGTGCAAGAAGCTGCTGTCGGGATCGCAATGTTAGCCTATGGAGAATGTCGCGGTTGAATAATTAAGGTTTAAGGACACTTCTAACAACAGTACAAAGTTAAGGCTTGAGACTTAAGGCTTTGGAGAGCCCACCACCACGGGAGTACCGAAGTACCACTGTTACCTGCCCCAGGGAAGCCGGGTGCATAGGTCGATTCTGGTGTCGGGTCGCGGGCTGATTTTCTATGGAAAAGGAGTCCAAACTGCTGCTAGCTGGAAGTGTCGCTGAAGTCGTGAAGATTAAAGTTGAAGAAAAGACAAAGATGAACCTGAAAGCAGAGGGGACAGAGTCTGGGTCACAGTACAGTGACCAGGGAGCTCACAGGAAGGAGCTCGTGGATGTCGGGTGCTTCAGGTGTGGAAGGTACAGCTGGTCTCTGCAGTCACGGGCTCCGGGAGGCTTCAAGGAAGGCCAGCTTCTGGAGGGCGACTGTCCCACGTCGGCTGAGGGTCGCTGCGGTGTTAGTGTCCCGATTGGATCCACTAAGCATTGGCAACCGCAACCCACGCAAGATGAACAAAGCAGCTGCTGGTGCAGACCCACGAGGTCTGAGGGTGCTCTCCTTTGCAGGGAGCGTAGAGCAGGCCTGGAGCAACCAGGGGAACTCTTAGAAAGGAAGTTTGTCCTCCGTCAAGGCCCACAAGTCGAGGGACAAGGGACCGCGGAAGGCAGCAAAATGGAGTGCGTAAAAGGGCTCCCACGGGCCACCGGAGCGGGCCAGGGAGCTGAGAGTCGGCACAAATGCTGCTTGAAGGTTGGCTCAAGAATGGGCCAAAGCACAACTTCCCCACTGGTCGGGGTCGTGTGCTGGACAAGAGGTGGCCGGTGTCTCGGGGTATGCGGGGATCTCGACACCCACGTGGTCCAGGGTGCTCAGACTTGCTGGGCACACTCACAGGACGCTGGGATGCACTGGAGACCCACCTCGAGGTTGCTGGAAGGCGTCGAAGGTCGTGAGAGCAACGAAGTCCCAACCGGGTATCTTGTAGTCTTTTAGGTGCCTGCCAAGCAGGGGGATAACTCCTTTATCCCAAGGGAGATTTCTTCAGTCAGCTGGGCAGCAGCTCGTCGAAGGTCAGTTCTGTTAAGTCCTGTACGAATCTAAGGCTCTAGGGCAAAGTTATTCCCATATATCCCCAAGATTAGGGGATGGTCCAAAATAGAGCCTACCAATCAGAGTAGAGGCGGGAAAGGGTGGCTACACCCACTCCCCTTTGTGTGTTTCCCGCCTGGGCGAGGGGCAGGATGCCCCTGAACCGGTTCCAGGCGGTGTATGCAGAGTTGGGGCTCTGCAGCTGCCTACGTGCAACTCTGAATGGCCATTTGGTGCACCCACCCTGTTCCAATCCACATATCCTGTCTGGGGAGGTGCTGGCACCTCCCTGCCACGGGAGCCCTATTGTCCAGCTGGAGAGGCTGGGATTTTCCCCAGCAACAGCCAGCCAGAGTCGTGTAGGTGGCGAACAGTAGCCATTTTGTGGTACATGTGCACTTTTAAATTGGTGTCTAAAATATACCGCTTTTCCCATATCACCCTCCTAGCAAGGGGGAATCGTGCCCCCATGCCCATGGCTGGACTGGGGGTATGATTCCTTCATGTTTGACACCAAACACGATATGGTTCTGTGTAGCCAGTCCCAAGTTACAGCGATGACGCAATAACTTATAATGCGGTAGAGTATATGGTATGGCTACACTACAAACAACCCAGTAACGGTGTTACGAAGGTTGCAGAGAGGTCCTACTCATGTAGGGGTCCCCCCTCACACATACCTCAGCACCCAGCCCTGTAGGATTACCAGGGCCTGCCATAGGGGTGACCTATGAGAGTATATGTGTTGTAATGGTATGGGGCATAGGGTACCTACGTCCCTGTAAGGGGTGCTAGCACCACCTTACCCAGGCTACAGTAGTGGCCTGGTGGTGTCAGTTTGGGTGGCTGTCCCAGGGTGGCACAATAAGTGCTGCAGCCCTGGTAGGCCTACTGGGGGACCCATGCCCTGGGTACCTAGGGTACCATCTACAAGGGACTGGAAGGGCATGCCCAGCATCCAATTATGTTTGTACCTAGAGTACTCACAACAGTTTTAGGGAGAAAGCAGATAGGCTGGGGTCCTGGATAGCAGGACCCCAGCCAGACTAGTCAAAAACCACTTAAATACCAGGCAAAAAGTTGGGGGCAACCATTAGTCAGATTCCACTCTCCTACACTCGTACTATGGCCTTCAGGTTAAGGTCTTAACTCTTACTCTGGCCTACTGGTAAAGGTCATAACTCTTACTCTGGCATAATAGCTAAGGTCTTAGACTCGTACTCTAGCCTACTGGTTAAGGTCTTAACTCTTACTCTGGCCTAATAGCTAAGGTCTTAGACTCGTACTCTGGCCTACTGGTTAAGGTCTTAACTCTTACTCTGGCCTAATGGTTAAGGTCTTAACTCTTACTCTGGCCTAATAGCTAAGGTCTTAACTCTTACTCTGGACTAATCGCTAAGGTCTTAGACTCGTACTCTGGCCTACTGGTTAAGGTCTTTACTCTTACTCTGGTCTACTGGTTAAGGTCTTAACTCTTACTCTGGCTTACTGGTTAAGGTCTTAACACTTACTCTGGCCTAATAGCTAAGGTCTTAGACTCGTACCATGGCCTACAGGTTAAGGTCTTAACTCTTACTCTGGCCTACTGGTTAAGGTCTTAACTCTTACTCTAGCCTAATACCTAAGGTCTTAACTCTTACTCTGGCCTAATAGCTAAGGTCTTAACTCTTACTCTGGCCTAATAGCTAAGGTCTTAGACTCATACTCTAGCCTAATAGCTAAGGTCTTAATTCTTACTCTGGCCTAATAGCTAAGGTCTTAGACTCGTACTATGGCCTACAGGTTAAGGTCTTAACTCTTACTCTGGCCTACTGGTTAAGGTCTTAACTCTTACGCTGGCCTACTGGTTAAGGTCTTAACTCTTACTCTGGCCTAATAGCTAAGGTCTTAACTCTTAATCTGGCCTAATAGCTAAGGTCTTAGACTCTTACTCTGGCCTAATAGCTAAGGTCTTAGACTCGTACTCTGGCCTACTGGTTAAGGTCTTAACTCTTACTCTGGCCTAATAGCTAAGGTCTTAGACTCGTACTATGGCCTACAGGTTAAGGTCTTAACTCTTACTTTGGCCTACTGGTTAAGGTCTTAACTCTTACTCTGGCCTACTGGTTAAGGTCTTAACTCTTACTCTGGCCTAATAGCTAAGTTCTTAGACTCGTACTCTGGCCTACTGGTTAAGGTCTTAATTCTTACTCTGGCCTAATAACTAAGGTCTTAGACTCGTACTATGGCCTACTGGTTAGGGTCTTAAGTCTTACTCTGGCCTACTGGTTAAGGTCTTAAGTCTTACTCTGGCCTACTGCTTAAGGTCTTAACTCTTACTCTGGCCTAATAGCTAAGGTCTTTACTCTTACTCTGGCCTAATAGCTAAGGTCTTAACTCTTACGCTGGCCTAATAGCTAAGGTCTTAACTCTTACTCTGGCCTTATAGCTAAGGTCTTAACTCTTACTCTGGCCTACTGGTTAAGGTCTTAACTCTTATTCTGGCCTAATAGCTGAGGTCTTAACTCTTTCTCTGGCCTAACAGCTAAGATCTTAACTCTTACTCTTGCCTGATAGCTAAGGTCTTAGACGCGTACTCTGGCCTAATAGCCAAGTTCTTAGACTCGTACTCTGGCCTAATAGCTAAGGACTTAGACTCGTACTCTGGCCTAATGGTTAACGTCTTAACTCTTACTCTGGCCTACAGGTTAAGGTCTTAACTCTTACTCTGGCCTAATAGCTAAGGTCTTAGACTCTTACTCTGGCCTACTGGTTAAGGTCTTAACTCTTTCTCTGGCCTAATAGCTAAGGTCTTATACTCGTACTCTGGCCTAATGGTTAAGGTCCTAACTCTTACTCAGGCCTAATGATTAAGGTCTAGACTCTTACTCTGGCCTAATGGTTAAGGTCTAGACTTTTAGTCTGGCCTAATGGTTAAGGTCTTAACTCTTACTGTGGCCTAATAGCTAAGGTCTTAACTCTTACTCTGGCCTACTGGTTAAGGTCTTAACTCTTACTCTGGTCTAATAGCTAAGGTCTTAACTCTTACTCTGGCCTAATAGCTAACGTCTTAGACTCGTACTCTGGCCTACAGGTTAAGGTCTTAACTCTTACTCTGGCCTACTGGTTAAGGTCTTAACTCTTACTCTGGCCTAATAGCTAAGGTCTTAACTCTTACTCTGGCATTATAGCTAAGGTCTTAACTCTTACTCTGGCCTACTGGTTAAGGTCTTAACTCTTACTCTGGCCTAATAGCTAAGGTCTTAACTCTTACTCTGGCCTAATAGTTAAGGTCTTAACTCCTACTCTGGCCTAATAGCTAAGGTCTTAGACTCGTACTCTGGCCTAATGGTTAAGGTCTTAACTCTTACTCTGGACTAATAGCTAAGGTTTTAGACTCATACTCTGGCCTACTGGTTAAGGTCTTAACTCTTACTCTGGCCTAATAGCTGAGGTCTTAACTCTTTCTCTGGCCTAATATCTAAGGTCTTAACTCTTACTCTGGCCTGATAGCTAAGGTCTTAGACTTGTACTCTGGCCTAATAGCTAAGGTCTTAGACTTATACTCTGGCCTAATGGTTAAGGTCTTAACTCTTACTCTGGCCTAATAGCTAAGGTCTTAGACTCGTCCTGTGGCCTAATGGTTAAGGTCTTAACTCTTACTCTGGCCTACAGGTTAAGGTCTTAACTCTTACTCTGGCCTAATAGCTAAGGTCTTAACTCTAACTCTGGCCTAATAGCTAAGGTCTTAACTCTTACTCTGGCCTACTGGTTAAGGTCTTAACTCTTACTCTGGTCTAATAGCTAAGGTCTTAGACTCGTACTCTGGCCTAATGGTTAAGGTCTTAACTCTTACTCTAGCCTAATAGCTAAGGTCTTAACTCTAACTCTGGCCTAATGGTTAAGGTCTTAACTCTTACTCTGGCCTAATAGCTAAGGTCTTAACTCTTACTCTGGCCTTCTGGTTAAGGTCTTAACTCTTACTCTGGCCTAATAGCTAGGGTCTTATACTCGTACTCTGGCCTAATGGTTAAGGTCTTAACTCTTACTCTGGCCTAATAGCTAAGGTCTTAGACTCGTACTATGGCCTACAGGTTAAGGTCTTAACTCTTACTCTGGCCTACTGGTAAAGGTCGTAACTCTTACTCTGGCCTAATAGCTAAGGTCTTAACTCTTACTCTGGCCTAATAGCTAAGGTCTTAACTCTTACTCTGGCCTACCGGTTAAGGTCTTAACTCTTACTCTGGCCTAATAGCTAAGGTCTTAGACTCGTACTCTGGCCTAATGGTTAAAGTCTTAACTCTTACCCTGGCCTAATAGCTAAGGTCTTAACTCTTATCCTGGCCTAATGGTTAAGGTCTTAACTCTTACTCTGGCCTAATAGCTAAGGTCTTAACTCTTACTCTGGCCTACTGGTTAAGGTCTTAACTCTTACTCTGGCCTAATAGTTAAGGTCTTAGACTCATACTCTGGCCTAATAGCTAAGGTCTTAACTCTTACTCTGGCCTAATAGCTAAGGTCTTAGACTCGTACTCTGGCCTAATGGTTAAGGTCTTAACTCTTACTCTGGCCTAATAGCTAAGGTCTTAACTCTTACTCTGGCCTAATAGCTAAGGTCTTAGACTCCTACTATGGCCTACAGGTTAAGGTCTTAACTCTTTCTCTGGCCTAATAGCTAAGGTCTTATACTCGTACTCTGGCCTAATGGTTAAGGTCTTAACTCTTACTCTGGCCTTAACTCTTACTCTGGCCTAATAGCTAAGGTCTTAGACTCGTACTCTGGCCTACTGGTTAAGGTCTTAACTCTTACTCTGGCCTAATAGCTAAGGTCTTAGACTCATACTATGGCCTACTGGTTAAGGTCTTAACTCTTACTCTGGCCTACTGTTTAAGGTCTTAACTCTTACTCTGGCCTAATATCTAAGGTCTTAACTCTTACTCTGTCCTAATAGCTAAGGTCTTAGACTCGTACTATGGCCTACAGGTTAAGGTCTTAACTCTTACTCTGGCCTAATAGCTAAGGTCTTAGACTTGAACTCTGGCCTACTGGTTAAGGTCTTAACTCTTACTCTGGCCTAATGGGTAAGGTCTTAACTCTTACTCTGGCCTAATAGCTAAGGTCTTAACTCTTACTCTGGCCTAATAGAAAAGGTCTTAGACTCGTACTCTGGCCTACTGGTTAAGGTCTTAACTCTTACTCTGGCCTACTGGTTAAGGTATTAACTCTTACTCTGGCCTACTGGATAAGGTCTTAACACTTACTCTGGCCTAATAGCTAAGGTCTTAGACTCGTACTATGGCCTACAGGTTAAGGTCTTAACTCTTACTCTGGCCTAAATGCTAAGGTCTTAACTCATACTCTGGCCTAATTGTTAAGGTCTTAGACTCGTACTCTGGCCTAATGGTTAAGGTCTTAACTCTAACTCGGGCCTACTGGTTAAGGTCTTAACTCTTACTCTGGCCTAACAGCTAAGGTCTTAGACTTGTACTCAGGCCTACTGGCTAAGGTCTTAACTCTTACTCTGGCCTAATAGCTAAGGTCTTAGACTTTTACTCTGGCCTAATGGTTAAGGTGTTAACTCTTGCTCTGGCCTAATAGCTAAGGTCTTAACTCTTACTCTGGCCTAATAGCTAAGGTCTTAGACTCGTACTCTGGCCTACTGGTTAAGGTCTTAACTCTTACTCTGGCCTACTGGTTAAGGTCTTAACTCTTACTCTGGCCTACTGCTGAAGGTCTTAACTCTTACTCTGGACTAATAGCTAAGGTCTTAACTCTTACTCTGGCCTAATAGCTAAGGTCTAAACTCTTACTCTGGCATTATAGCTAAGGTCTTAACTCTTACTCTGGCCTACTGGTTAAGGTCTTAACTCTTACTCTGGCCTAATAGCTAAGGTCTTAGACTCGTACTCTGGCCTAATAGCTAAGGTCTTAACTCTTACTCTGGCCTAATAGCTAAGGTCTTAACTCTTACTCTGGCCTAATAGCTAAGGTCTTAGACTCGTACTATGGCCTACAGGTTAAGGTCTTAACTCTTACTCTGGCCTAATAGCTAAGGTCTTAGACTTGTACTCTGGCCTACTGGTTAAGGTCTTAACTCTTACTCTGGCCTAATAGCTAATGTCTTAGACTTTTACTCTGGCCTAATGGTTAAGGTCTTAACTCTTGCTCTGGCCTAATAGCTACGGTCTTAACTCTTACTCTGGCCTAATAGCTAAGGTCTTAGACTCGTACTCTGGCCTACTGGTTAAGGTCTTAACTCTTACTCTGGCCTACTGGTTAAGGTCTTAACTCTTACTCTGGCCTAATAGCTAAGGTCTTAACTCTTACTCTGGCCTAATAGCTAAGGTCTTAGACTCTTACTCTGGCCTAATAGCTAAGATCTTAGACTCGTACTCTGGCCTACTGGTTAAGGTCTTAACTCTTACTCTGGCCTAATAGTTAAGGTCTTAGACTCATACTCTGGCCTAATAGCTAAGGTCTTAACTCTTACTCTGGACTAATAGCTAAGGTTTTAGACTCGTACTCTGGCCTACTGGTTAAGGTCTTAACTCTTACTCTGGCCTAATAGCTGAGGTCTTAACTCTTTCTCTGGCCTAATATCTAAGGTCTTAACTCTTACTCTGGCCTGATAGCTAAGGTCTTAGACTTGTACTCTGGCCTAATAGCTAAGGTCTTAGACTTGTACTCTGGCCTAATGGTTAAGGTCTTAACTCTTACTCTGGCCTAATAGCTAAGGTCTTAGACTCGTCCTGTGGCCTAATGGTTAAGGTCTTAACTCTTACTCTGGCCTACAGGTTAAGGTCTTAACTCTTACTCTGGCCTAATAGCTAAGGTCTTAACTCTAACTCTGGCCTAATAGCTAAGGTCTTAACTCTTACTCTGGCCTACTGGTTAAGGTCTTAACTCTTACTCTGGTCTAATAGCTAAGGTCTTAGACTCGTACTCTGGCCTAATAGCTAAGGTCTTAACTCTAACTCTGGCCTAATGGTTAAGGTCTTAACTCTTACTCTGGCCTAATAGCTAAGGTCTTAACTCTTACTCTGGCCTTCTGGTTAAGGTCTTAACTCTTACTCTGGCCTAATAGCTAGGGTCTTATACTCGTACTCTGGCCTAATGGTTAAGGTCTTAACTCTTACTCTGGCCTAATAGCTAAGGTCTTAGACTCGTACTATGGCCTACAGGTTAAGGTCTTAACTCTTACTCTGGCCTAATAGCTAAGGTCTTAGACTCGTACTCTGGCCTAATAGCTAAGGTCTTAACTCTTACTCTGGCCTAATAGCTAAGGTCTTAACTCTTACTCTGGCCTAATAGCTAAGGTCTTAGACTCGTACTATGGCCTACAGGTTAAGGTCTTAACTCTTACTCTGGCCTAATAGCTAAGGTCTTAGACTTGTACTCTGGCCTACTGGTTAAGGTCTTAACTCTTACTCTGGCCTAATAGCTAATGTCTTAGACTTTTACTCTGGCCTAATGGTTAAGGTCTTAACTCTTGCTCTGGCCTAATAGCTACGGTCTTAACTCTTACTCTGGCCTAATAGCTAAGGTCTTAGACTCGTACTCTGGCCTACTGGTTAAGGTCTTAACTCTTACTCTGGCCTACTGGTTAAGGTCTTAACTCTTACTCTGGCCTAATAGCTAAGGTCTTAACTCTTACTCTGGCCTAATAGCTAAGGTCTTAGACTCTTACTCTGGCCTAATAGCTAAGATCTTAGACTCGTACTCTGGCCTACTGGTTAAGGTCTTAACTCTTACTCTGGCCTAATAGTTAAGGTCTTAGACTCATACTCTGGCCTAATAGCTAAGGTCTTAACTCTTACTCTGGACTAATAGCTAAGGTTTTAGACTCGTACTCTGGCCTACTGGTTAAGGTCTTAACTCTTACTCTGGCCTAATAGCTGAGGTCTTAACTCTTTCTCTGGCCTAATATCTAAGGTCTTAACTCTTACTCTGGCCTGATAGCTAAGGTCTTAGACTTGTACTCTGGCCTAATAGCTAAGGTCTTAGACTTGTACTCTGGCCTAATGGTTAAGGTCTTAACTCTTACTCTGGCCTAATAGCTAAGGTCTTAGACTCGTCCTGTGGCCTAATGGTTAAGGTCTTAACTCTTACTCTGGCCTACAGGTTAAGGTCTTAACTCTTACTCTGGCCTAATAGCTAAGGTCTTAACTCTAACTCTGGCCTAATAGCTAAGGTCTTAACTCTTACTCTGGCCTACTGGTTAAGGTCTTAACTCTTACTCTGGTCTAATAGCTAAGGTCTTAGACTCGTACTCTGGCCTAATAGCTAAGGTCTTAACTCTAACTCTGGCCTAATGGTTAAGGTCTTAACTCTTACTCTGGCCTAATAGCTAAGGTCTTAACTCTTACTCTGGCCTTCTGGTTAAGGTCTTAACTCTTACTCTGGCCTAATAGCTAGGGTCTTATACTCGTACTCTGGCCTGATGGTTAAGGTCTTAACTCTTACTCTGGCCTAATAGCTAAGGTCTTAGACTCGTACTATGGCCTACAGGTTAAGGTCTTAACTCTTACTCTGGCCTACTGGTAAAGGTCGTAACTCTTACTCTGGCCTAATAGCTAAGGTCTTAACTCTTACTCTGGCCTAATAGCTAAGGTCTTAACTCTTACTCTGGCCTACCGGTTAAGGTTTTAACTCTTACTCTGGCCTAATAGCTAAGGTCTTAGACTCGTACTCTGGCCTAATGGTTAAGGTCTTAACTCTTACCCTGGCCTAATAGCTAAGGTCTTAACTCTTATCCTGGCCTAATGGTTAAGGTCTTAACTCTTACTCTGGCCTAATAGCTAAGGTCTTAACTCTTACTCTGGCCTACTGGTTAAGGTCTTAACTCTTACTCTGGCCTAATAGTTAAGGTCTTAGACTCATACTCTGGCCTAATAGCTAAGGTCTTAACTCTTACTCTGGCCTAATAGCTAAGGTCTTAGACTTGTTCTCTGGCCTAATGGTTAAGGTCTTAACTCTTACTCTGGCCTAATAGCTAAGGTCTTAACTCTTACTCTGGCCTAATAGCTAAGGTCTTAGACTCCTACTATGGCCTACAGGTTAAGGTCTTAACTCTTGCTCTGGCCTACTGGTTAAGGTCTTAACTCTTACTCTGGCCCAAATGCTAAGGTCTTAGACTCTTACTCTGGCCTACTGGGTAAGGTCTTAACTATTACTCTGGCCTACTGGTTAAGGGATTAACTCTTACTATGGCCTAATAGCTAAGGTCTTAACTCTTACTCTGGCCTACTGGTTAAGGTCTTAGACTCCTACTCTGGCCTAATAGCTAAGGTCTTAACTCTTTCTCTGACCTAATAGCCAAGGTCTTAACTCTTACTCTGGACTAATAGCTAAGGTCTTAACTCTTACTCTGGCCTAATAGCTAAGATCTTAACTCTTACTCTGGCCTAATAGCTAAGGTCTTAGACTCGTACTCTAGCCTACTGTTTAAGGTCTTAACTCTTACTCTGTTCTAATAGCTAAGGTCTTAGACTCGTACTATGGCCTACAGGTTAAGGTCTTAACTCTTACTCTGGCCTAATAGCTAAGGTCTTAGACTCGTACTCTGGCCTACTGGTTAAGGTCTTAACTCTTACTCTGGCCTAATGGTTAAGGTCTTAACTCTTACTCTGGCCTAATAGCTAAGGTCTTAACTCTTACTCTGGCCTAATCGCTAAGGTCTTAGACTCGTACTCTGGCCTACTGGTTAAGGTCTTAACTCTTACTCTGGTCTACTGGTTAAGGTCTTAACTCTTACTCTGGCTTACTGGTTAAGGTCTTAACACTTACTCTGGCCTAATAGCTAAGGTTTTAGACTCGTACTATGGCCTACAGGTTAAGGTCTTAACTCTTACTCTGGCCTACTGGTTAAGGTCTTAACTCTTACTCTGGCCTAATAGCTAAGGTCTTAACTCTTACTCTGGTATTATAGCTAAGGTCTTAACTCTTACTCTGGCCTACTGGTTAAGGTCTTAACTCTTACTCTGTCCTAATAGCTAAGGTCTTAACTCTTACTCTGGCCTAATAGTTAAGGTCTTAACTCCTACTCTGGCCTAATAGCTAAGGTCTTAGACTCGTACTCTGGCCTAATGGTTAAGGTCTTAACTCTTACTCTGGACTAATAGCTAAGGTTTTAGACTCGTACTCTGGTCTACTGGTTAAGGTCTTAACTCTTACTCTGTCCTAATAGCTGAGGTCTTAACTCTTACTCTGGCCTGATAGCTAAGGTCTTAGACTTGTACTCTGGCCTAATAGCTAACGTCTTAGACTTGTACTCTGGCCTAATGGTTAAGGTCTTAACTCTTACTCTGGCCTAATAGCTAAGGTCTTAGACTCGTCCTGTGGCCTAATGGTTAAGGTCTTAACTCTTACTCTGGCCTACAGGTTAAGGTCTTAACTCTTACTCTGGCCTAATAGCTAAGGTCTTATACTCGTACTCTGGCCTAATGGTTAAGGTCTTAACTCTTACTCTGGCCTAATAGCTAAGGTCTTAGACTCGTACTATGGCCTACAGGTTAAGGTCTTAACTCTTACTCTGGCCTACTGGTAAAGGTCGTAACTCTTACTCTGGCCTAATAGCTAAGGTCTTAACTCTTACTCTGGCCTAATAGCTAAGGTCTTAACTCTTACTCTGGCCTACTGGTTAAGGTCTTAACTCTTACTCTGGCCTACTGGTTAAGGTCTTAACTCTTACTCTGGCCTAATAGCTAAGGTCTTAGACTCGTACTCTGGCCTAATGGTTAAGGTCTTAACTCTTACTCTAGCCAAATAGCTAAGGTCTTAACTCTTACTCTGTCCTAATAGCTAAGGTCTTAGACTCGTACTATGGCCTACAGGTTAAGGTCTTAACTCTTACTCTGGCATAATAGCTAAGGTCTTAGACTTGAACTCTGGCCTACTGGTTAAGGTCTTAACTCTTACTCTGGGCTAATGGGTAAGGTCTTAACTCTTACTCTGGCCTAATAGCTAAGGTCTTAACTCTTACTCTGGCCTAATAGAAAAGGTCTTAGACTCGTACTCTGGCCTACTGGTTAAGGTCTTAACTCTTACTCTGGCCTACTGGTTAAGGTCTTAACACTTACTCTGGCCTAATAGCTTAGGTCTTAGACTCGTACTATGGCCTACAGGTTAAGGTCTTAACTCTTACTCTGGCCTAAATGCTAAGGTCTTAACTCATACTCTGGCCTAATGGTTAAGGTCTTAGACTCGTACTCTGGCCTAATGGTTAAGGTCTTAACTCTAACTCGGGCCTACTGGTTAAGGTCTTAACTCTTACTCTGGCCTAATAGCTAAGGTCTTAGGCTTGTACTCAGGCCTACTGGTTAAGGTCTTAACTCTTACTCTGGCCTAATAGCTAAGGTCTTAGACTTTTACTCTGGCCTAATGGTTAAGGTCTTAACTCTTGCTCTGGCCTAATAGCTAAGGTCTTAACTCTTACTCTGGCCTAATAGCTAAGGTCTTAGACTCGTACTCTGGCCTACTGGTTAAGGTCTTAACTCTTACTCTGGCCTACTGGTTAAGGTCTTAACTCTTACTATGGCCTACAGGTTAAGGTCTTAACTCTTACTCTGGCCTAATAGCTAAGGTCTTAGACTTGTACTCTGGCCTAATGGTTAAGGTCTTAACTCTTGCTCTGGCCTAATAGCTAAGGTCTTAACTCTTACTCTGGCCTAATAGCTAAGGTCTTAGACTCGTACTCTGGCCTACTGGTTAAGGTCTTAACTCTTACTCTGGCCTACTGGTTAAGGTCTTAACTCTTACTCTGGCCTAATAGCTAAGGTCTTAACTCTTACTCTGGCCTAATAGCTAAGGTCTTAAACTCTTACTCTGGCCTAATAGCTAAGATCTTAGACTCGTACTCTGGCCTACTGGTTAAGGTCTTAACTCTTACTCTGGCCTAATAGTTAAGGTCTTAGACTCATACTCTGGCCTAATAGCTATGGTCTTAACTCTTACTCTGGACTAATAGCTAAGGTTTTAGACTCGTACTCTGGCCTACTGGTTAAGGTCTTAACTCTTACTCTGGCCTAATAGCTGAGGTCTTAACTTTTTCTCTGGCCTAATATCTAAGGTCTTAACTCTTACTCTGGCCTGATAGCTAAGGTCTTAGACTTGTACTCTGGCCTAATAGCTAAGGTCTTAGACTTGTACTCTGGCCTAATGGTTAAGGTCTTAACTCTTACTCTGGCCTAATAGCTAAGGTCTTAACTCTTAATCTGGCCTAATAGCTAAGGTCTTAGACTCTTACTCTGGCCTAATAGCTAAGGTCTTAGACTCGTACTCTGGCCTACTGGTTAAGGTCTTAACTCTTACTCTGGCATAATAGCTAAGGTCTTAGACTTGAACTCTGGCCTACTGGTTAAGGTCTTAACTCTTACTCTGGGCTAATGGGTAAGGTCTTAACTCTTACTCTGGCCTAATAGCTAAGGTCTTAACTCTTACTCTGGCCTAATAGAAAAGGTCTTAGACTCGTACTCTGGCCTACTGGTTAAGGTCTTAACTCTTACTCTGGCCTACTGGTTAAGGTCTTAACACTTACTCTGGCCTAATAGCTAAGGTCTTAGACTCGTACTATGGCCTACAGGTTAAGGTCTTAACTCTTACTCTGGCCTAAATGCTAAGGTCTTAACTCATACTCTGGCCTAATGGTTAAGGTCTTAGACTCGTACTCTGGCCTAATGGTTAAGGTCTTAACTCTAACTCGGGCCTACTGGTTAAGGTCTTAACTCTTACTCTGGCCTAATAGCTAAGGTCTTAGGCTTGTACTCAGGCCTACTGGTTAAGGTCTTAACTCTTACTCTGGCCTAATAGCTAAGGTCTTAGACTTTTACTCTGGCCTAATGGTTAAGGTCTTAACTCTTGCTCTGGCCTAATAGCTAAGGTCTTAACTCTTACTCTGGCCTAATAGCTAAGGTCTTAGACTCGTACTCTGGCCTACTGGTTAAGGTCTTAACTCTTACTCTGGCCTACTGGTTAAGGTCTTAACTCTTACTATGGCCTACAGGTTAAGGTCTTAACTCTTACTCTGGCCTAATAGCTAAGGTCTTAGACTTGTACTCTGGCTTAATGGTTAAGGTCTTAACTCTTGCTCTGGCCTAATAGCTAAGGTCTTAACTCTTACTCTGGCCTAATAGCTAAGGTCTTAGACTCGTACTCTGGCCTACTGGTTAAGGTCTTAACTCTTACTCTGGCCTACTGGTTAAGGTCTTAACTCTTACTCTGGCCTAATAGCTAAGGTCTTAACTCTTACTCTGGCCTAATAGCTAAGGTCTTAAACTCTTACTCTGGCCTAATAGCTAAGATCTTAGACTCGTACTCTGGCCTACTGGTTAAGGTCTTAACTCTTACTCTGGCCTAATAGTTAAGGTCTTAGACTCATACTCTGGCCTAATAGCTAAGGTCTTAACTCTTACTCTGGACTAATAGCTAAGGTTTTAGACTCGTACTCTGGCCTACTGGTTAAGGTCTTAACTCTTACTCTGGCCTAATAGCTGAGGTCTTAACTTTTTCTCTGGCCTAATATCTAAGGTCTTAACTCTTACTCTGGCCTGATAGCTAAGGTCTTAGACTTGTACTCTGGCCTAATAGCTAAGGTCTTAGACTTGTACTCTGGCCTAATGGTTAAGGTCTTAACTCTTACTCTGGCCTAATAGCTAAGGTCTTAACTCTTAATCTGGCCTAATAGCTAAGGTCTTAGACTCTTACTCTGGCCTAATAGCTAAGGTCTTAGACTCGTACTCTGGCCTACTGGTTAAGGTCTTAACTCTTACTCTGGCCTAATAGCTAAGGTCTTAGACTTGTACTATGGCCTACAGGTTAAGGTCTTAACTCTTACTTTGGCCTACTGGTTAAGGTCTTAACTCTTACTCTGGCCTACTGGTTAAGGTCTTAACTCTTACTCTGGCCTAATAGCTAAGTTCTTAGACTCGTACTCTGGCCTACTGGTTAAGGTCTTAACTCTTACTCTGGCCTAATAACTAAGGTCTTAGACTCGTACTATGGCCTACTGGTTAGGGTCTTAAGTCTTACTCTGGCCTACTGGTTAAGGTCTTAAGTCTTACTCTGGCCTACTGCTTAAGGTCTTAACTCTTACTCTGGCCTAATAGCTAAGGTCTTTACTCTTACTCTGGCCTAATAGCTAAGGTCTTAACTCTTACGCTGGCCTAATAGCTAAGGTCTTAACTCTTACTCTGGCCTTATAGCTAAGGTCTTAACTCTTACTCTGGCCTACTGGTTAAGGTCTTAACTCTTTCTCTGGCCTAACAGCTAAGATCTTAACTCTTACTCTTGCCTGATAGCTAAGGTCTTAGACGCGTACTCTGGCCTAATAGCCAAGTTCTTAGACTTGTACTCTGGCCTAATAGCTAAGGTCTTAGACTCGTACTCTGGCCTAATGGTTAACGTCTTAACTCTTACTCTGGCCTACAGGTTAAGGTCTTAACTCTTACACTGGCCTAATAGCTAAGGTCTTAGACTCTTACTCTGGCCTACTGGTTAAGGTCTTAACTCTTTCTCTGGCCTAATAGCTAAGGTCTTAGACTTGTACTATGGCCTACAGGATAAGATCTTAACTCTTGCTCTGGCCTACTGGTTAAGGTCTTCACTCTTACTCTGGCCCAATTGCTAAGGTCTAAGACTCTTACTCTGGCCTACTGATTAAGGTCTTAACTATTACTCTGGCCTACTGGTTAAGGGATTAACTCTTACTCTGGCCTACTGGTTAAGGGATTAACTCTTACTCTGGCCTAATAGCTAAGGTCTTAACTCTTACTCTGGCCTACTGGTTAAGGTCTTAGACTCCTACTCTGGCCTAATAGCTAAGGTCTTAACTCTTTCTCGGGCCTAATAGCTAAGGTCTTAACTCTTACTCTGGCCTAATAGCTAAGGTCTTAGACTCGTACTATGGCCTACAGGTTAAGGTCTTAACTCTTGCTCTGGCCTACTGGTTAAGGTCTTAACTCTTACTCTGGCCTAATTGCTAAGGTCTTAGACTCTTACTCTGGCCTAATAGCTAAGGTCTTAATTCTTACTCTGGCCTAATAGCTAAGGTCTTAGACTCATACTCTGGCCTAATAGCTAAGGTCTTAACTCATACTCTGGCCTAATAGCTAAGGTCTTAGACTCGTACTACTGGCCTACAGTTTAAGGTCTTAACTCTTACTCTGGCCTAATAGCTAAGGTCTTAACTCTTACTCTGGCCTAATAGCTAAGGTCTTAGACTCTTACTCTGGCCTAATAGCTAAGATCTTAGACTCGTACTCTGGCCTACTGGTTAAGGTCTTAACTCTTACTCTGGCCTAATAGTTAAGGTCTTAGACTCATACTCTGGCCTAATAGCTAAGGTCTTAACTCTTACTCTGGACTAATAGCTAAGGTTTTAGACTCGTACTCTGGCCTACTGGTTAAGGTCTTAACTCTTACTCTGGCCTAATAGCTGAGGTCTTAACTCTTACTCTGGCCTGATAGCTAAGGTCTTAGACTTGTACTCTGGCCTAATAGCTAAGGTCTTAGACTTGTACTCTGGCCTAATGGTTAAGGTCTTAACTCTTACTCTGGCCTAATAGCTAAGGTCTTAGACTCGTCCTGTGGCCTAATGGTTAAGGTCTTAACTCTTACTCTGGCCTACAGGTTAAGGTCTTAACTCTTACTCTGGCCTAATAGCTAAGGTCTTAACTCTAACTCTGGCCTAATAGCTAAGGTCTTAACTCTTACTCTGGCCTACTGGTTAAGGTCTTAACTCTTACTCTGGTCTAATAGCTAAGGTCTTAGACTCGTACTCTGGCCTAATAGCTAAGGTCTTAACTCTAACTCTGGCCTAATGGTTAAGGTCTTAACTCTTACTCTGGCCTAATAGCTAAGGTCTTAACTCTTACTCTGGCCTTCTGGTTAAGGTCTTAACTCTTACTCTGGCCTAATAGCTAGGGTCTTATACTCGTACTCTGGCCTAATGGTTAAGGTCTTAACTCTTACTCTGGCCTAATAGCTAAGGTCTTAGACTCGTACTATGGCCTACAGGTTAAGGTCTTAACTCTTACTCTGGCCTACTGGTAAAGGTCGTAACTCTTACTCTGGCCTAATAGCTAAGGTCTTAACTCTTACTCTGGCCTAATAGCTAAGGTCTTAACTCTTACTCTGGCCTACCGGTTAAGGTTTTAACTCTTACTCTGGCCTAATAGCTAAGGTCTTAGACTCGTACTCTAGCCTAATGGTTAAGGTCTTAACTTTTACCCTGGCCTAATAGCTAAGGTCTTAACTCTTATCCTGGCCTAATGGTTAAGGTCTTAACTCTTACTCTGGCCTAATAGCTAAGGTCTTAACTCTTACTCTGGCCTACTGGTTAAGGTCTTAACTCTTACTCTGGCCTAATAGTTAAGGTCTTAGACTCATACTCTGGCCTAATAGCTAAGGTCTTAACTCTTACTCTGGCCTAATAGCTAAGGTCTTAGACTTGTACTCTGGCCTAATGGTTAAGGTCTTAACTCTTACTCTGGCCTAATAGCTAAGGTCTTAACTCTTACTCTGGCCTAATAGCTAAGGTCTTAGACTTTTACTCTGGCCTAATGGTTAAGGTCTTAACTCTTTCTCTGGCCTAATAGCTGAGGTCTTAACTCTTACTCTGGCCTGATAGCTAAGGTCTTAGACTTGTACTCTGGCCTAATAGCTAACGTCTTAGACTTGTACTCTGGCCTAATGGTTAAGGTCTTAACTCTTACTCTGGCCTAATAGCTAAGGTCTTAGACTCGTCCTGTGGCCTAATGGTTAAGGTCTTAACTCTTACTCTGGCCTACAGGTTAAGGTCTTAACTCTTACTCTGGCCTAATAGCTAAGGTCTTATACTCGTACTCTGGCCTAATGGTTAAGGTCTTAACTCTTACTCTGGCCTAATAGCTAAGGTCTTAGACTCGTACTATGGCCTACAGGTTAAGGTCTTAACTCTTACTCTGGCCTACTGGTAAAGGTCGTAACTCTTACTCTGGCCTAATAGCTAAGGTCTTAACTCTTACTCTGGCCTAATAGCTAAGGTCTTAACTCTTACTCTGGCCTACTGGTTAAGGTCTTAACTCTTACTCTGGCCTACTGGTTAAGGTCTTAACTCTTACTCTGGCCTAATGGCTAAGGTCTTAGACTCGTACTCTGGCCTAATGGTTAAGGTCTTAACTCTTACTCTAGCCAAATAGCTAAGGTCTTAACTCTTACTCTGTCCTAATAGCTAAGGTCTTAGACTCGTACTATGGCCTACAGGTTAAGGTCCTAACTCTTACTCTGGCATAATAGCTAAGGTCTTAGACTTGAACTCTGGCCTACTGATTAAGGTCTTAACTCTTACTCTGGGCTAATGGGTAAGGTCTTAACTCTTACTCTGGCCTAATAGCTAAGGTCTTAACTCTTACTCTGGCCTAATAGAAAAGGTCTTAGACTCGTACTCTGGCCTACTGGTTAAGGTCTTAACTCTTACTCTGGCCTACTGGTTAAGGTCTTAACACTTACTCTGGCCTAATAGCTAAGGTCTTAGACTCGTACTATGGCCTACAGGTTAAGGTCTTAACTCTTACTCTGGCCTAAATGCTAAGGTCTTAACTCATACTCTGGCCTAATGGTTAAGGTCTTAGACTCGTACTCTGGCCTAATGGTTAAGGTCTTAACTCTAACTCGGGCCTACTGGTTAAGGTCTTAACTCTTACTCTGGCCTAATAGCTAAGGTCTTAGGCTTGTACTCAGGCCTACTGGTTAAGGTCTTAACTCTTACTCTGGCCTAATAGCTAAGGTCTTAGACTTTTACTCTGGCCTAATGGTTAAGGTCTTAACTCTTGCTCTGGCCTAATAGCTAAGGTCTTAACTCTTACTCTGGCCTAATAGCTAAGGTCTTAGACTCGTACTCTGGCCTACTGGTTAAGGTCTTAACTCTTACTCTGGCCTACTGGTTAAGGTCTTAACTCTTACTATGGCCTACAGGTTAAGGTCTTAACTCTTACTCTGGCCTAATAGCTAAGATCTCAACTCTTACTCTGGCCTAATAGCTAAGGTCTTAGACTCGTACTCTAGCCTACTGGTTAAGGTCTTAACTCTTACTCTGTTCTAATAGCTAAGGTCTTAGACTCGTACTATGGCCTACAGGTTAAGGTCTTAACTCTTACTCTGGCCTAATAGCTAAGGTCTTAGACTCGTACTCTGGCCTACTGGTTAAGGTCTTAACTCTTACTCTGGCCTAATGGTTAAGGTCTTAACTCTTACTCTGGCCTAATAGCTAAGGTCTTAACTCTTACTCTGGCCTAATCGCTAAGGTCTTAGACTCATACTCTGGCCTACAGGTTAAGGTCTTAACTCTTACTCTGGCCTACTGGTTAAGGTCTTAACTCTTACTCTGGTCTAATAGCTAAGGTCTTAACTCTTACTCTGGCCTAATAGCTAAGGTCTTAGACTCGTACTCTGGCCTACAGGTTAAGGTCTTAACTCTTACTCTGGCCTACTGGTTAAGGTCTTAACTCTTACTCTGGCCTAATAGCTAAGGTCTTAACTCTTACTCTGGTATTATAGCTAAGGTCTTAACTCTTACTCTGGCCTACTGGTTAAGGTCTTAACTCTTACTCTGTCCTAATAGCTAAGGTCTTAACTCTTACTCTGGCCTAATAGTTAAGGTCTTAACTCCTACTCTGGCCTAATAGCTAAGGTCTTAGACTCGTACTCTGGCCTAATGGTTAAGGTCTTAACTCTTACTCTGGACTAATAGCTAAGGTTTTAGACTCGTACTCTGGCCTACTGGTTAAGGTCTTAACTCTTACTCTGTCCTAATAGCTGAGGTCTTAACTCTTTCTCTGGCCTAATAGCTAAGGTCTTAACTCTTACTCTGGCCTGATAGCTAAGGTCTTAGACTTGTACTCTGGCCTAATAGCTAACGTCTTAGACTTGTACTCTGGCCTAATGGTTAAGGTCTTAACTCTTACTCTGGCCTAATAGCTAAGGTCTTAGACTCGTACTCTGGCCTACTGGTTAAGGTCTTAACTCTTACTCTGGCCTAATGGTTAAGGTCTTAACTCTTACTCTGGCCTAATAGCTAAGGTCTTAACTCTTACTCTGGCCTAATCGCTAAGGTCTTAGACTCGTACTCTGGCCTACTGGTTAAGGTCTTAACTCTTACTCTGGTCTACTGGTTAAGGTCTTAACTCTTACTCTGGCTTACTGGTTAAGGTCTTAACACTTACTCTGGCCTAATAGCTAAGGTCTTAGACTCGTACTATGGCCTACAGGTTAAGGTCTTAACTCTTACTCTGGCCTACTGGTTAAGGTCTTAACTCTTACTCTGGTCTAATAGTTAAGGTCTTAACTCTTACTCTGGCCTAATAGCTAAGGTCTTAGACTCGTATTCTGGCCTACAGGTTAAGGTCTTAACTCTTACTCTGGCCTACTGGTTAAGGTCTTAACTCTTACTCTGGCCTAATAGCTAAGGTCTTAACTCTTACTCTGGTATTATAGCTAAGGTCTTAACTCTTACTCTGGCCTACTGGTTAAGGTCTTAACTCTTACTCTGTCCTAATAGCTAAGGTCTTAACTCTTACTCTGGCCTAATAGTTAAGGTCTTAACTCCTACTCTGGCCTAATAGCTAAGGTCTTAGACTCGTACTCTGGCCTAATGGTTAAGGTCTTAACTCTTACTCTGGACTAATAGCTAAGGTTTTAGACTCGTACTCTGGCCTACTGGTTAAGGTCTTAACTCTTACTCTGTCCTAATAGCTGAGGTCTTAACTCTTTCTCTGGCCTAATAGCTAAGGTCTTAACTCTTACTCTGGCCTGATAGCTAAGGTCTTAGACTTGTACTCTGGCCTAATAGCTAACGTCTTAGACTTGTACTCTGGCCTAATGGTTAAGGTCTTAACTCTTACTCTGGCCTAATAGCTAAGGTCTTAGACTCGTCCTGTGGCCTAATGGTTAAGGTCTTAACTCTTACTCTGGCCTACAGGTTAAGGTCTTAACTCTTACTCTGGCCTAATAGCTAAGGTCTTATACTCGTACTCTGGCCTAATGGTTAAGGTCTTAACTCTTACTCTGGCCTAATAGCTAAGGTCTTAACTCTTACTCTGGCCTACTGGTAAAGGTCGTAACTCTTACTCTGGCCTAATAGCTAAGGTCTTAACTCTTACTCTGGCCTAATAGCTAAGGTCTTAACTCTTACTCTGGCCTACTGGTTAAGGTCTTAACTCTTACTCTGGCCTACTGGTTAAGGTCTTAACTCTTACTCTGGCCTAATAGCTAAGGTCTTAGACTCATACTCTGGCCTAATGGTTAAGGTCTTAACTCTTACTCTAGCCTAATAGCTAAGGTCTTAACTCTAACTCTGGCCTAATGGTTAAGGTCTTAACTCTTACTCTGGCCTAATAGCTAAGGTCTTAGACTCGTACTATGGCCTACAGGTTAAGGTCTTAACTCTTACTCTGGCCTACTGGTAAAGGTCGTAACTCTTACTCTGGCCTAATAGCTAAGGTCTTAACTCTTACTCTGGCCTAATAGCTAAGGTCTTAACTCTTACTCTGGCCTACCGGTTAAGGTCTTAACTCTTACTCTGGCCTAATAGCTAAGGTCTTAGACTCGTACTCTGGCCTAATGGTTAAGGTCCTTAACTCTTACCCTGGCCTAATAGCTAAGGTCTTAACTCTTATCCTGGCCTAATGGTTAAGGTCTTAACTCTTACTCTGGCCTAATAGCTAAGGTCTTAACTCTTACTCTGGCCTACTGGTTAAGGTCTTAACTCTTACTCTGGCCTAATAGTTAAGGTCTTAGACTCATACTCTGGCCTAATAGCTAAGGTCTTAACTCTTACTCTGGCCTAATAGCTAAGGTCTTAGACTCGTACTCTGGCCTAATGGTTAAGGTCTTAACTCTTACTCTGGCCTAATAGCTAAGGTCTTAACTCTTACTCTGGCCTAATATCTAAGGTCTTAGACTCCTACTATGGCCTACAGGTTAAGGTCTTAACTCTTTCTCTGGCCTAATAGCTAAGGTCTTATACTCGTACTCTGGCCTAATGGTTAAGGTCTTAACTCTTACTCTGGCCTAATAGCTAAGGTCTTAACTCTTACTCTGGCCTACCGGTTAAGGTCTTAACTCTTACTCTGGCCTAATAGCTAAGGTCTTAGACTCGTACTCTGGCCTACTGGTTAAGGTCTTAACTCTTACTCTGGCCTAATAGCTAAGGTCTTAGACACATACTATGGCCTACTGGTTAAGGTCTTAACTCTTACTCTGGCCTACTGTTTAAGGTCTTAACTCTTACTCTGGCCTAATATCTAAGGTCTTAAGTCTTACTCTGTCCTAATAGCTAAGGTCTTAGACTCGTACTATGGCCTACAGGTTAAGGTCTTAACTCTTACTCTGGCCTAATAGCTAAGGTCTTAGACTTGAACTCTGGCCTACTGGTTAAGGTCTTAACTCTTACTCTGGCCTAATGGGTAAGGTCTTAACTCTTACTCTGGCCTAATAGCTAAGGTCTTAACTCTTACTCTGGCCTAATAGAAAAGGTCTTAGACTCGTACTCTGGCCTACTGGTTAAGGTCTTAACTCTTACTCTGGCCTACTGGTTAAGGTCTTAACTCTTACTCTGGCCTACTGGTTAAGGTCTTAACACTTACTCTGGCCTAATAGCTAAGGTCTTAGACTCGTACTATGGCCTACAGGTTAAGGTCTTAACTCTTACTCTGGCCTAAATGCTAAGGTCTTAACTCATACTCTGGCCTAATGGTTAAGGTCTTAGACTCGTACTCTGGCCTAATGGTTAAGGTCTTAACTCTAACTCGGGCCTACTGGTTAAGGTCTTAACTCTTACTCTGGCCTAATAGCTAAGGTCTTAGACTTGCACTCAGGCCTACTGGCTAAGGTCTTAACTCTTACTCTGGCCTAATAGCTAAGGTCTTAGACTTTTACTCTGGCCTAATGGTTAAGGTGTTAACTCTTGCTCTGGCCTAATAGCTAAGGTCTTAACTCTTACTCTGGCCTAATAGCTAAGGTCTTAGACTCGTACTCTGGCCTACTGGTTAAGGTCTTAACTCTTACTCTGGCCTACTGGTTAAGGTCTTAACTCTTACTCTGGCCTACTGCTTAAGGTCTTAACTCTTACTCTGGACTAATAGCTAAGGTCTTAACTCTTACTCTGGCCTAATAGCTAAGGTCTTAACTTTTACTCTGGCATTATAGCTAAGGTCTTAACTCTTACTCTGGCCTACTGGTTAAGGTCTTAACTCTTACTCTGGCCTAATAGCTAAGGTCTTAGACTCGTACTCTGGCCTAATAGCTAAGGTCTTAACTCTTACTCTGGCCTAATAGCTAAGGTCTTAACTCTTACTCTGGCCTAATAGCTAAGGTCTTAGACTCGTACTATGGCCTACAGGTTAAGGTCTTAACTCTTACTCTGGCCTAATAGCTAAGGTCTTAGACTTGTACTCTGGCCTACTGGTTAAGGTCTTAACTCTTACTCTGGCCTAATAGCTAAGGTCTTAGACTTTTACTCTGGCCTAATGGTTAAGGTCTTAACTCTTGCTCTGGCCTAATAGCTACGGTCTTAACTCTTACTCTGGCCTAATAGCTAAGGTCTTAGACTCGTACTCTGGCCTACTGGTTAAGGTCTTAACTCTTACTCTGGCCTACTGGTTAAGGTCTTAACTCTTACTCTGGCCTAATAGCTAAGGTCTTAACTCTTACTCTGGCCTAATAGCTAAGGTCTTAGACTCTTACTCTGGCCTAATAGCTAAGATCTTAGACTCGTACTCTGGCCTACTGGTTAAGGTCTTAACTCTTACTCTGGCCTAATAGTTAAGGTCTTAGACTCATACTCTGGCCTAATAGCTAAGGTCTTAACTCTTACTCTGGACTAATAGCTAAGGTTTTAGACTCGTACTCTGGCCTACTGGTTAAGGTCTTAACTCTTACTCTGGCCTAATAGCTGAGGTCTTAACTCTTTCTCTGGCCTAATATCTAAGGTCTTAACTCTTACTCTGGCCTGATAGCTAAGGTCTTAGACTTGTACTCTGGCCTAATAGCTAAGGTCTTAGACTTGTACTCTGGCCTAATGGTTAAGGTCTTAACTCTTACTCTGGACTAATAGCTAAGGTCTTAGACTCGTCCTGTGGCCTAATGGTTAAGGTCTTAACTCTTACTCTGGCCTACAGGTTAAGGTCTTAACTCTTACTCTGGCCTAATAGCTAAGGTCTTAACTCTAACTCTGGCCTAATAGCTAAGGTCTTAACTCTTACTCTGGCCTACTGGTTAAGGTCTTAACTCTTAATCTGGTCTAATAGCTAAGGTCTTAGACTCGTACTTTGGCCTAATGGTTAAGGTCTTAACTCTTACTCTAGCCTGATAGCTAAGGTCTTAACTCTAACTCTGGCCTAATGGTTAAGGTCTTAACTCTTACTCTGGCCTAATAGCTAAGGTCTTAACTCTTACTCTGGCCTTCTGGTTAAGGTCTTAACTCTTACTCTGGCCTAATAGCTAGGGTCTTATACTCGTACTCTGGCCTAATAGCTAAGGTCTTAACTCTAACTCTGGCCTAATAGCTAAGGTCTTAACTCTTACTCTGGCCTACTGGTTAAGGTCTTAACTCTTACTCTGGTCTAATAGCTAAGGTCTTAACTCTAACTCTGGCCTAATGGTTAAGGTCTTAACTCTTACTCTGGCCTAATAGCTAAGGTCTTAACTCTTACTCTGGCCTTCTGGTTAAGGTCTTAACTCTTACTCTGGCCTAATAGCTAGGGTCTTATACTCGTACTCTGGCCTAATGGTTAAGGTCTTAACTCTTACTCTGGCCTAATAGCTAAGGTCTTAGACTCGTACTATGGCCTACAGGTTAAGGTCTTAACTCTTACTCTGGCCTACTGGTAAAGGTCGTAACTCTTACTCTGGCCTAATAGCTAAGGTCTTAACTCTTACTCTGGCCTAATAGCTAAGGTCTTAACTCTTACTCTGGCCTACCGGTTAAGGTCTTAACTCTTACTCTGGCCTAATAGCTAAGGTCTTAGACTCGTACTCTGGCCTAATGGTTAAGGTCTTAACTCTTACCCTGGCCTAATAGCTAAGGTCTTAACTCTTATCCTGGCCTAATGGTTAAGGTCTTAACTCTTACTCTGGCCTAATAGCTAAGGTCTTAACTCTTACTCTGGCCTACTGGTTAAGGTCTTAACTCTTACTCTGGCCTAATAGTTAAGGTCTTAGACTCATACTCTGGCCTAATAGCTAAGGTCTTAACTCTTACTCTGGCCTAATAGCTAAGGTCTTAGACTTGTACTCTGGCCTAATGGTTAAGGTCTTAACTCTTACTCTGGCCTAATAGCTAAGGTCTTAACTCTTACTCTGGCCTAATAGCTAAGGTCTTAGACTCCTACTATGGCCTACAGGTTAAGGTCTTAACTCTTGCTCTGGCCTACTGGTTAAGGTCTTAACTCTTACTCTGGCCCAAATGCTAAGGTCTTAGACTCTTACTCTGGCCTACTGGGTAAGGTCTTAACTATTACTCTGGCCTACTGGTTAAGGGATTAACTCTTACTATGGCCTAATAGCTAAGGTCTTAACTCTTACTCTGGCCTACTGGTTAAGGTCTTAGACTCCTACTCTGGCCTAATAGCTAAGGTCTTAACTCTTTCTCTGACCTAATAGCCAAGGTCTTAACTCTTACTCTGGCCTAATAGCTAAGGTCTTAACTCTTACTCTGGCCTAATAGCTAAGATCTTAACTCTTACTCTGGCCTAATAGCTAAGGTCTTAGACTCGTACTCTAGCCTACTGGTTAAGGTCTTAACTCTTACTCCGTTCTAATAGCTAAGGTCTTAGACTCGTACTATGGCCTACAGGTTAAGGTCTTAACTCTTACTCTGGCCTAATAGTTAAGGTCTTAGACTCATACTCTGGCCTAATAGCTAAGGTCTTAACTCTTACTCTGGCCTAATAGCTAAGGTCTTAGACTTGTACTCTGGCCTAATAGCTAAGGTCTTAACTCTAACTCTGGCCTAATGGTTAAGGTCTTAACTCTTACTCTGGCCTAATAGCTAAGGTCTTAGACTCGTACTCTGGCCTACTGGTTAAGGTCTTAGACTCGTACTCTGGCCTACTGGTTAAGGTCTTAACTCTTACTCTGGCCTAATGGTTAAGGTCTTAACTCTTACTCTGGCCTAATAGCTAAGGTCTTAACTCTTACTCTGGCCTAATCGCTAAGGTCTTAGACTCGTACTCTGGCCTACTGGTTAAGGTCTTAACTCTTAGTCTGGTCTACTGGTTAAGGTCTTAACTCTTACTCTGGCTTACTGGTTAAGGTCTTAACACTTACTCTGGCCTAATAGCTAAGGTCTTAGACTCGTACTATGGCCTACAGGTTAAGGTCTTAACTCTTACTCTGTCCTACTGGTTAAGGTCTTAACTCTTACTCTGGTCTAATAGCTAAGGTCTTAACTCTTACTCTGGCCTAATAGCTAAGGTCTTAGACTCGTACTCTGGCCTACAGGTTAAGGTCTTAACTCTTACTCTGGCCTACTGGTTAAGGTCTTAACTCTTACTCTGGCCTAATAGCTAAGGTCTTAACTCTTACTCTGGTATTATAGCTAAGGTCTTAACTCTTACTCTGGCCTACTGGTTAAGGTCTTAACTCTTACTCTGTCCTAATAGCTAAGGTCTTAACTCTTACTCTGGCCTAATAGTTAAGGTCTTAAATCCTACTCTGGCCTAATAGCTAAGGTCTTAGACTCGTACTCTGGCCTAATGGTTAAGGTCTTAACTCTTACTCTGGACTAATAGCTAAGGTTTTAGACTCGTACTCTGGCCTACTGGTTAAGGTCTTAACTCTTACTCTGTCCTAATAGCTGAGGTCTTAACTCTTTCTCTGGCCTAATAGCTAAGGTCTTAACTCTTACTCTGGCCTGATAGCTAAGGTCTTAGACTTGTACTCTGGTCTAATAGCTAACGTCTTAGACTTGTACTCTGGCCTAATGGTTAAGGTCTTAACTCTTACTCTGGCCTAATAGCTAAGGTCTTAGACTCGTACTCTGGCCTACTGGTTAAGGTCTTAACTCTTACTCTGGCCTAATGGTTAAGGTCTTAACTCTTACTCTGGCCTAATAGCTAAGGTCTTAACTCTTACTCTGGCCTAATCGCTAAGGTCTTAGACTCGTACTCTGGCCTACTGGTTAAGGTCTTAACTCTTACTCTGGTCTACTGGTTAAGGTCTTAACTCTTACTCTGGCTTACTGGTTAAGGTCTTAACACTTACTCTGGCCTAATAGCTAAGGTCTTAGACTCGTACTATGGCCTACAGGTTAAGGTCTTAACTCTTACTCTGGCCTACTGGTTAAGGTCTTAACTCTTACTCTGGTCTAATAGCTAAGGTCTTAACTCTTACGCTGGCCTAATAGCTAAGGTCTTAGACTCGTACTCTGGCCTACAGGTTAAGGTCTTAACTCTTACTCTGGCCTACTGGTTAAGGTCTTAACTCTTACTCTGGCCTAATAGCTAAGGTCTTAACTCTTACTCTGGTATTATAGCTAAGGTCTTAACTCTTACTCTGGCCTACTGGTTAAGGTCTTAACTCTTACTCTGTCCTAATAGCTAAGGTCTTAACTCTTACTCTGGCCTAATAGTTAAGGTCTTAACTCCTACTCTGGCCTAATAGCTAAGGTCTTAGACTCGTACTCTGGCCTAATGGTTAAGGTCTTAACTCTTACTCTGGACTAATAGCTAAGGTTTTAGACTCGTACTCTGGCCTACTGGTTAAGGTCTTAACTCTTACTCTGTCCTAATAGCTGAGGTCTTAACTCTTTCTCTGGCCTAATAGCTAAGGTCTTAACTCTTACTCTGGCCTGATAGCTAAGGTCTTAGACTTGTACTCTGGCCTAATAGCTAACGTCTTAGACTTGTACTCTGGCCTAATGGTTAAGGTCTTAACTCTTACTCTGGCCTAATAGCTAAGGTCTTAGACTCGTCCTGTGGCCTAATGGTTAAGGTCTTAACTCTTACTCTGGCCTACAGGTTAAGGTCTTAACTCTTACTCTGGCCTAATAGCTAAGGTCTTATACTCGTACTCTGGCCTAATGGTTAAGGTCTTAACTCTTACTCTGGCCTAATAGCTAAGGTCTTAACTCTTACTCTGGCCTACTGGTAAAGGTCGTAACTCTTACTCTGGCCTAATAGCTAAGGTCTTAACTCTTACTCTGGCCTAATAGCTAAGGTCTTAACTCTTACTCTGGCCTACTGGTTAAGGTCTTAACTCTTACTCTGGCCTACTGGTTAAGGTCTTAACTCTTACTCTGGCCTAATAGCTAAGGTCTTAGACTCGTACTCTGGCCTAATGGTTAAGGTCTTAACTCTTACTCTAGCCAAATAGCTAAGGTCTTAACTCTTACTCTGTCCTAATAGCTAAGGTCTTAGACTCGTACTATGGCCTACAGGTTAAGGTCTTAACTCTTACTCTGGCATAATAGCTAAGGTCTTAGACTTGAACTCTGGCCTACTGGTTAAGGTCTTAACTCTTACTCTGGCCTAATGGGTAAGGTCTTAACTCTTACTCTGGCCTAATAGCTAAGGTCTTAACTCTTACTCTGGCCTAATAGAAAAGGTCTTAGACTCGTACTCTGGCCTACTGGTTAAGGTCTTAACTCTTACTCTGGCCTACTGGTTAAGGTCTTAACTCTTACTCTGGCCTACTGGTTAAGATCTTAACACTTACTCTGGCCTAATAGCTAAGGTCTTAGACTCGTACTATGGCCTACAGGTTAAGGTCTTAACTCTTACTCTGGCCTAAATGCTAAGGTCTTAACTCATACTCTGGCCTAATGGTTAAGGTCTTAGACTCGTACTCTGGCCTAATGGTTAAGGTCTTAACTCTTACTCTGGCCTACCGGTTAAGGTCTTAACTCTTACTCTGGCCTAATAGCTAAGGTCTTAGACTCGTACTCTGGCCTAATGGTTAAGGTCTTAACTCTTACCCTGGCCTAATAGCTAAGGTCTTAACTCTTATCCTGGCCTAATGGTTAAGGTCTTAACTCTTACTCTGGCCTAATAGCTAAGGTCTTAACTCTTACTCTGGCCTACTGGTTAAGGTCTTAACTCTTACTCTGGCCTAATAGTTAAGGTCTTAGACTCATACTCTGGCCTAATAGCTAAGGTCTTAACTCTTACTCTGGCCTAATAGCTAAGGTTTTAGACTCGTACTCTGGCCTACTGGTTAAGGTCTTAACTCTTACTCTGTCCTAATAGCTGAGGTCTTAACTCTTTCTCTGGCCTAATAGCTAAGGTCTTAACTCTTACTCTGGCCTGATAGCTAAGGTCTTAGACTTGTACTCTGGCCTAATAGCTAACGTCTTAGACTTGTACTCTGGCCTAATGGTTAAGGTCTTAACTCTTACTCTGGCCTAATAGCTAAGGTCTTAGACTCGTACTCTGGCCTACTGGTTAAGGTCTTAACTCTTACTCTGGCCTAATGGTTAAGGTCTTAACTCTTACTCTGGCCTAATAGCTAAGGTCTTAACTCTTACTCTGGCCTAATCGCTAAGGTCTTAGACTCGTACTCTGGCCTACTGGTTAAGGTCTTAACTCTTACTCTGGTCTACTGGTTAAGGTCTTAACTCTTACTCTGGCTTACTGGTTAAGGTCTTAACACTTACTCTGGCCTAATAGCTAAGGTCTTAGACTCGTACTATGGCCTACAGGTTAAGGTCTTAACTCTTACTCTGGCCTACTGGTTAAGGTCTTAACTCTTACTCTGGTCTAATAGCTAAGGTCTTAACTCTTACTCTGGCCTAATAGCTAAGGTCTTAGACTCGTACTCTGGCCTACAGGTTAAGGTCTTAACTCTTACTCTGGCCTACTGGTTAAGGTCTTAACTCTTACTCTGGCCTAATAGCTAAGGTCTTAACTCTTACTCTGGTATTATAGCTAAGGTCTTAACTCTTACTCTGGCCTACTGGTTAAGGTCTTAACTCTTACTCTGTCCTAATAGCTAAGGTCTTAACTCTTACTCTGGCCTAATAGTTAAGGTCTTAACTCCTACTCTGGCCTAATAGCTAAGGTCTTAGACTCGTACTCTGGCCTAATGGTTAAGGTCTTAACTCTTACTCTGGACTAATAGCTAAGGTTTTAGACTTGTACTCTGGCCTACTGGTTAAGGTCTTAACTCTTACTCTGTCCTAATAGCTGAGGTCTTAACTCTTTCTCTGGCCTAATAGCTAAGGTCTTAACTCTTACTCTGGCCTGATAGCTAAGGTCTTAGACTTGTACTCTGGCCTAATAGCTAACGTCTTAGACTTGTACTCTGGCCTAATGGTTAAGGTCTTAACTCTTACTCTGGCCAAATAGCTAAGGTCTTAGACTCGTCCTGTGGCCTAATGGTTAAGGTCTTAACTCTTACTCTGGCCTACAGGTTAAGGTCTTAACTCTTACTCTGGCCTAATAGCTAAGGTCTTATACTCGTACTCTGGCCTAATGGTTAAGGTCTTAACTCTTACTCTGGCCTAATAGCTAAGGTCTTAACTCTTACTCTGGCCTACTGGTAAAGGTCGTAACTCTTACTCTGGCCTAATAGCTAAGGTCTTAACTCTTACTCTGGCCTAATAGCTAAGGTCTTAACTCTTACTCTGGCCTACTGGTTAAGGTCTTAACTCTTACTCTGGCCTACTGGTTAAGGTCTTAACTCTTACTCTGGCCTAATAGCTAAGGTCTTAGACTCGTACTCTGGCCTAATGGTTAAGGTCTTAACTCTTACTCTAGCCAAATAGCTAAGGTCTTAACTCTTACTCTGTCCTAATAGCTAAGGTCTTAGACTCGTACTATGGCCTACAGGTTAAGGTCTTAACTCTTACTCTGGCATAATAGCTAAGGTCTTAGACTTGAACTCTGGCCTACTGGTTAAGGTCTTAACTCTTACTCTGGCCTAATGGGTAAGGTCTTAACTCTTACTCTGGCCTAATAGCTAAGGTCTTAACTCTTACTCTGGCCTAATAGAAAAGGTCTTAGACTCGTACTCTGGCCTACTGGTTAAGGTCTTAACTCTTACTCTGGCCTACTGGTTAAGGTCTTAACTCTTACTCTGGCCTACTGGTTAAGGTCTTAACACTTACTCTGGCCTAATAGCTAAGGTCTTAGACTCGTACTATGGCCTACAGGTTAAGGTCTTAACTCTTACTCTGGCCTAAATGCTAAGGTCTTAACTCATACTCTGGCCTAATGGTTAAGGTCTTAGACTCGTACTCTGGCCTAATGGTTAAGGTCTTAACTCTTACTCTGGCCTACCGGTTAAGGTCTTAACTCTTACTCTGGCCTAATAGCTAAGGTCTTAGACTCGTACTCTGGCCTAATGGTTAAGGTCTTAACTCTTACCCTGGCCTAATAGCTAAGGTCTTAACTCTTATCCTGGCCTAATGGTTAAGGTCTTAACTCTTACTCTGGCCTAATAGCTAAGGTCTTAACTCTTACTCTGGCCTACTGGTTAAGGTCTTAACTCTTACTCTGGCCTAATAGTTAAGGTCTTAGACTCATACTCTGGCCTAATAGCTAAGGTCTTAACTCTTACTCTGGCCTAATAGCTAAGGTCTTAGACTTGTACTCTGGCCTAATGGTTAAGGTCTTAACTCTTACTCTGGCCTAATAGCTAAGGTCTTAACTATTACTCTGGCCTAATAGCTAAGGTCTTAGACTCCTACTATGGCCTACAGGTTAAGGTCTTAACTCTTGCTCTGGCCTACTGGTTAAGGTCTTAACTCTTACTCTGGCCCAAATGCTAAGGTCTTAGACTCTTACTCTGGCCTACTGGGTAAGGTCTTAACTATTACTCTGGCCTACTGGTTAAGGGATTAACTCTTACTATGGCCTAATAGCTAAGGTCTTAACTCTTACTCTGGCCTACTGGTTAAGGTCTTAGACTCCTACTCTGGCCTAATAGCTAAGGTCTTAACTCTTTCTCTGACCTAATAGCCAAGGTCTTAACTCTTACTCTGGCCTAATAGCTAAGGTCTTAACTCTTACTCTGGCCTAATAGCTAAGATCTTAACTCTTACTCTGGCCTAATAGCTAAGGTCTTAGACTCGTACTCTAGCCTACTGGTTAAGGTCTTAACTCTTACTCTGTTCTAATAGCTAAGGTCTTAGACTCGTACTATGGCCTACAGGTTAAGGTCTTAACTCTTACTCTGGCCTAATAGCTAAGGTCTTAGACTCGTACTCTGGCCTACTGGTTAAGGTCTTAACTCTTACTCTGGCCTAATGGTTAAGGTCTTACCTCTTACTCTGGCCTAATAGCTAAGGTCTTAACTCTTACTCTGGCCTAATCGCTAAGGTCTTAGACTCGTACTCTGGCCTACTGGTTAAGGTCTTAACTCTTAGTCTGGTCTACTGGTTAAGGTCTTAACTCTTACTCTGGCCTAATAGCTAAGGTCTTAACTCTTACTCTGGTATTATAGCTAAGGTCTTAACTCTTACTCTGGCCTACTGGTTAAGGTCTTAACTCTTACTCTGTCCTAATAGCTAAGGTCTTAACTCTTACTCTGGCCTAATAGTTAAGGTCTTAACTCCTACTCTGGCCTAATAGCTAAGGTCTTAACTCTTACTCTGGCCTAATAGCTAAGGTCTTAGACTCGTACTCTGGCCTACAGGTTAAGGTCTTAACTCTTACTCTGGCCTACTGGTTAAGGTCTTAACTCTTACTCTGGCCTAATAGCTAAGGTCTTAACTTTTACTCTGGTATTATAGCTAAGGTCTTAACTCTTACTCTGGCCTACTGGTTAAGGTCTTAACTCTTACTCTGTCCTAATAGCTAAGGTCTTAACTCTTACTCTGGCCTAATAGTTAAGGTCTTAACTCCTACTCTGGCCTAATAGCTAAGGTCTTAGACCCGTACTCTGGCCTAATGGTTAAGGTCTTAACTCTTACTCTGGACTAATAGCTAAGGTTTTAGACTCGTACTCTGGCCTACTGGTTAAGGTCTTAACTCTTACTCTGTCCTAATAGCTGAGGTCTTAACTCTTTCTCTGGCCTAATAGCTAAGGTCTTAACTCTTACTCTGGCCTGATAGCTAAGGTCTTAGACTTGTACTCTGGCCTAATAGCTAACGTCTTAGACTTGTACTCTGGCCTAATGGTTAAGGTCTTAACTCTTACTCTGGCCTAATAGCTAAGGTCTTAGACTCGTACTCTGGCCTACTGGTTAAGGTCTTAACTCTTACTCTGGCCTAATGGTTAAGGTCTTAACTCTTACTCTGGCCTAATAGCTAAGGTCTTAACTCTTACTCTGGCCTAATCGCTAAGGTCTTAGACTCGTACTCTGGCCTACTGGTTAAGGTCTTAACTCTTACTCTGGTCTACTGGTTAAGGTCTTAACTCTTACTCTGGCTTACTGGTTAAGGTCTTAACACTTACTCTGGCCTAATAGCTAAGGTCTTAGACTCGTACTATGGCCTACAGGTTAAGGTCTTAACTCTTACTCTGGCCTACTGGTTAAGGTCTTAACTCTTACTCTGGTCTAATAGCTAAGGTCTTAACTCTTACTCTGGCCTAATAGCTAAGGTCTTAACTCTTACTCTGGCCTAATAGTTAAGGTCTTAACTCCTACTCTGGCCTAATAGCTAAGGTCTTAGACTCGTACTCTGGCCTAATGGTTAAGGTCTTAACTCTTACTCTGGACTAATAGCTAAGGTTTTAGACTTGTACTCTGGCCTACTGGTTAAGGTCTTAACTCTTACTCTGTCCTAATAGCTGAGGTCTTAACTCTTTCTCTGGCCTAATAGCTAAGGTCTTAACTCTTACTCTGGCCTGATAGCTAAGGTCTTAGACTTGTACTCTGGCCTAATAGCTAACGTCTTAGACTTGTACTCTGGCCTAATGGTTAAGGTCTTAACTCTTACTCTGGCCTAATAGCTAAGGTCTTAGACTCGTCCTGTGGCCTAATGGTTAAGGTCTTAACTCTTACTCTGGCCTACAGGTTAAGGTCTTAACTCTTACTCTGGCCTAATAGCTAAGGTCTTATACTCGTACTCTGGCCTAATGGTTAAGGTCTTAACTCTTACTCTGGCCTAATAGCTAAGGTCTTAACTCTTACTCTGGCCTACTGGTAAAGGTCGTAACTCTTACTCTGGCCTAATAGCTAAGGTCTTAACTCTTACTCTGGCCTAATAGCTAAGGTCTTAACTCTTACTCTGGCCTACTGGTTAAGGTCTTAACTCTTACTCTGGCCTACTGGTTAAGGTCTTAACTCTTACTCTGGCCTAATAGCTAAGGTCTTAGACTCGTACTCTGGCCTAATGGTTAAGGTCTTAACTCTTACTCTAGCCAAATAGCTAAGGTCTTAACTCTTACTCTGTCCTAATAGCTAAGGTCTTAGACTCGTACTATGGCCTACAGGTTAAGGTCTTAACTCTTACTCTGGCATAATAGCTAAAGTCTTAGACTTGAACTCTGGCCTACTGGTTAAGGTCTTAACTCTTACTCTGGCCTAATGGGTAAGGTCTTAACTCTTACTCTGGCCTAATAGCTAAGGTCTTAACTCTTACTCTGGCCTAATAGAAAAGGTCTTAGACTCGTACTCTGGCCTACTGGTTAAGGTCTTAACTCTTACTCTGGCCTACTGGTTAAGGTCTTAACTCTTACTCTGGCCTACTGGTTAAGGTCTTAACACTTACTCTGGCCTAATAGCTAAGGTCTTAGACTCGTACTATGGCCTACAGGTTAAGGTCTTAACTCTTACTCTGGCCTAAATGCTAAGGTCTTAACTCATACTCTGGCCTAATGGTTAAGGTCTTAGACTCGTACTCTGGCCTAATGGTTAAGGTCTTAACTCTTACTCTGGCCTACCGGTTAAGGTCTTAACTCTTACTCTGGCCTAATAGCTAAGGTCTTAGACTCGTACTCTGGCCTAATGGTTAAGGTCTTAACTCTTACCCTGGCCTAATAGCTAAGGTCTTAACTCTTATCCTGGCCTAATGGTTAAGGTCTTAACTCTTACTCTGGCCTAATAGCTAAGGTCTTAACTCTTACTCTGGCCTACTGGTTAAGGTCTTAACTCTTACTCTGGCCTAATAGTTAAGGTCTTAGACTCATACTCTGGCCTAATAGCTAAGGTCTTAACTCTTACTCTGGCCTAATAGCTAAGGTCTTAGACTTGTACTCTGGCCTAATGGTTAAGGTCTTAACTCTTACTCTGGCCTAATAGCTAAGGTCTTAACTCTTACTCTGGCCTAATAGCTAAGGTCTTAGACTCCTACTATGGCCTACAGGTTAAGGTCTTAACTCTTGCTCTGGCCTACTGGTTAAGGTCTTAACTCTTACTCTGGCCCAAATGCTAAGGTCTTAGACTCTTACTCTGGCCTACTGGGTAAGGTCTTAACTATTACTCTGGCCTACTGGTTAAGGGATTAACTCTTACTATGGCCTAATAGCTAAGGTCTTAACTCTTACTCTGGCCTACTGGTTAAGGTCTTAGACTCCTACTCTGGCCTAATAGCTAAGGTCTTAACTCTTTCTCTGACCTAATAGCCAAGGTCTTAACTCTTACTCTGGCCTAATAGCTAAGGTCTTAACTCTTACTCTGGCCTAATAGCTAAGATCTTAACTCTTACTCTGGCCTAATAGCTAAGGTCTTAGACTCGTACTCTAGCCTACTGGTTAAGGTCTTAACTCTTACTCTGTTCTAATAGCTAAGGTCTTAGACTCGTACTATGGCCTACAGGTTAAGGTCTTAACTCTTACTCTGGCCTAATAGCTAAGGTCTTAGACTCGTACTCTGGCCTACTGGTTAAGGTCTTAACTCTTACTCTGGCCTAATGGTTAAGGTCTTAACTCTTACTCTGGCCTAATAGCTAAGGTCTTAACTCTTACTCTGGCCTAATCGCTAAGGTCTTAGACTCGTACTCTGGCCTACTGGTTAAGGTCTTAACTCTTAGTCTGGTCTACTGGTTCAGGTCTTAACTCTTACTCTGGCTTACTGGTTAAGGTCTTAACACTTACTCTGGCCTAATAGCTAAGGTCTTAGACTCGTACTATGGCCTACAGGTTAAGGTCTTAACTCTTACTCTGGCCTACTGGTTAAGGTCTTAACTCTTACTCTGGTCTAATAGCTAAGGTCTTAACTCTTACTCTGGCCTAATAGCTAAGGTCTTAGACTCGTACTCTGGCCTACAGGTTAAGGTCTTAACTCTTACTCTGGCCTACTGGTTAAGGTCTTAACTCTTACTCTGGCCTAATAGCTAAGGTCTTAACTCTTACTCTGGTATTATAGCTAAGGTCTTAACTCTTACTCTGGCCTACTGGTTAAGGTCTTAACTCTTACTCTGTCCTAATAGCTAAGGTCTTAACTCTTACTCTGGCCTAATAGTTAAGGTCTTAACTCCTACTCTGGCCTAATAGCTAAGGTCTTAGACTCGTACTCTGGCCTAATGGTTAAGGTCTTAACTCTTACTCTGGACTAATAGCTAAGGTTTTAGACTCGTACTCTGGCCTACTGGTTAAGGTCTTAACTCTTACTCTGTCCTAATAGCTGAGGTCTTAACTCTTTCTCTGGCCTAATAGCTAAGGTCTTAACTCTTACTCTGGCCTGATAGCTAAGGTCTTAGACTTGTACTCTGGCCTAATAGCTAACGTCTTAGACTTGTACTCTGGCCTAATGGTTAAGGTCTTAACTCTTACTCTGGCCTAATAGCTAAGGTCTTAGACTCGTACTCTGGCCTACTGGTTAAGGTCTTAACTCTTACTCTGGCCTAATGGTTAAGGTCTTAACTCTTACTCTGGCCTAATAGCTAAGGTCTTAACTCTTACTCTGGCCTAATCGCTAAGGTCTTAGACTCGTACTCTGGCCTACTGGTTAAGGTCTTAACTCTTACTCTGGTCTACTGGTTAAGGTCTTAACTCTTACTCTGGCTTACTGGTTAAGGTCTTAACACTTACTCTGGCCTAATAGCTAAGGTCTTAGACTCGTACTATGGCCTACAGGTTAAGGTCTTAACTCTTACTCTGGCCTACTGGTTAAGGTCTTAACTCTTACTCTGGTCTAATAGCTAAGGTCTTAACTCTTACTCTGGCCTAATAGCTAAGGTCTTAGACTCGTACTCTGGCCTACAGGTTAAGGTCTTAACTCTTACTCTGGCCTACTGGTTAAGGTCTTAACTCTTACTTTGGCCTAATAGCTAAGGTCTTAACTCTTACTCTGGTATTATAGCTAAGGTCTTAACTCTTACTCTGGCCTACTGGTTAAGGTCTTAACTCTTACTCTGTCCTAATAGCTAAGGTCTTAACTCTTACTCTGGCCTAATAGTTAAGGTCTTAACTCCTACTCTGGCCTAATAGCTAAGGTCTTAGACTCGTACTCTGGCCTAATGGTTAAGGTCTTAACTCTTACTCTGGACTAATAGCTAAGGTTTTAGACTCGTACTCTGGCCTACTGGTTAAGGTCTTAACTCTTACTCTGTCCTAATAGCTGAGGTCTTAACTCTTTCTCTGGCCTAATAGCTAAGGTCTTAACTCTTACTCTGGCCTGATAGCTAAGGTCTTAGACTTGTACTCTGGCCTAATAGCTAACGTCTTAGACTTGTACTCTGGCCTAATGGTTAAGGTCTTAACTCTTACTCTGGCCTAATAGCTAAGGTCTTAGACTCGTCCTGTGGCCTAATGGTTAAGGTCTTAACTCTTACTCTGGCCTACAGGTTAAGGTCTTAACTCTTACTCTGGCCTAATAGCTAAGGTCTTATACTCGTACTCTGGCCTAATGGTTAAGGTCTTAACTCTTACTCTGGCCTAATAGCTAAGGTCTTAACTCTTACTCTGGCCTACTGGTTAAGGTCTTAACTCTTACTCTGGCCTACTGGTTAAGGTCTTAACTCTTACTCTGGCCTACTGGTTAAGGTCTTAACACTTACTCTGGCCTAATAGCTAAGGTCTTAGACTCGTACTATGGCCTACAGGTTAAGGTCTTAACTCTTACTCTGGCCTAAATGCTAAGGTCTTAACTCATACTCTGGCCTAATGGTTAAGGTCTTAGACTCGTACTCTGGCCTAATGGTTAAGGTCTTAACTCTAACTCGGGCCTACTGGTTAAGGTCTTAACTCTTACTCTGGCCTAATAGCTAAGGTCTTAGACTTGTACTCAGGCCTACTGGTTAAGGTCTTAACTCTTACTCTGGCCTAATAGCTAAGGTCTTAGACTTTTACTCTGGCCTAATGGTTAAGGTCTTAACTCTTGCTCTGGCCTAATAGCTAAGGTCTTAACTCTTACTCTGGCCTAACAGCTAAGGTCTTAGACTCGTACTCTGGCCTACTGGTTAAGGTCTTAACTCTTACTCTGGCCTACTGGTTAAGGTCTTAACTCTTACTCTGGCCTAATAGCTAAGGTCTTAGTCTCGTCCTGTGGCCTAATGGTTAAGGTCTTAACTCTTACTTTGGCCTACAGGTTAAGGTCTTAACTCTTACTCTGGCCTAATAGCTAAGGTCTTAACTCTTACTCTGGCCTACTGGTTAAGGTCTTAACTCTAACTCTGGCCTAATGGTTAAGGTCTTAACTCTTACTCTGGCCTAATAGCTAAGGTCTTAGACTCGTACTCTGGCCTAATGGTTAAGGTCTTAACTCTTACTCTAGCCTAATAGCTAAGGTCTTAACTCTAACTCTGGCCTAATGGTTAAGGTCTTAACTCTTACTCTGGCCTAATAGCTAAGGTCTTAACTCTTACTCTGGCCTTCTGGTTAAGGTCTTAACTCTTACTCTGGCCTAATAGCTAGGGTCTTATACTCGTACTCTGGCCTAATGGTTAAGGTCTTAACTCTTACTCTGGCCTAATAGCTAAGGTCTTAGACTCGTACTATGGCCTAGAGGTTAAGGTCTTAACTCTTACTCTGGCCTACTGGTAAAGGTCGTAACTCTTACTCTGGCCTAATAGCTAAGGTCTTAACTCTTACTCTGGCCTAATAGCTAAGGTCTTAACTCTTACTCTGGCCTACCGGTTAAGGTCTTAACTCTTACTCTGGCCTAATAGCTAAGGTCTTAGACTCGTACTCTGGCCTAATGGTTAAGGTCTTAACTCTTACCCTGGCCTAATAGCTAAGGTCTTAACTCTTACTCTGGCCTAATAGCTAAGGTCTTAGACTCGTACTCTGGCCTACTGGTTAAGGTCTTAACTCTTACTCTGGCCTACTGGTTAAGGTCTTAACTCTTACTATGGCCTACAGGTTAAGGTCTTAACTCTTACTCTGGCCTAATAGCTAAGGTCTTAGACTCGTACTATGGCCTACAGGTTAAGGTCTTAACTCTTACTCTGGCCTACTGGTTAAGGTCTTAACTCTTACTCTGGTCTAATAGCTAAGGTCTTAACTCTTACTCTGGCCTAATAGCTAAGGTCTTAGACTCGTACTCTGGCCTACAGGTTAAGGTCTTAACTCTTACTCTGGCCTACTGGTTAAGGTCTTAACTCTTACTCTGGCCTAATAGCTAAGGTCTTAACTCTTACTCTGGTATTATAGCTAAGGTCTTAACTCTTACTCTGGCCTACTGGTTAAGGTCTTAACTCTTACTCTGTCCTAATAGCTAAGGTCTTAACTCTTACTCTGGCCTAATAGTTAAGGTCTTAACTCCTACTCTGGCCTAATAGCTAAGGTCTTAGACTCGTACTCTGGCCTAATGGTTAAGGTCTTAACTCTTACTCTGGACTAATAGCTAAGGTTTTAGACTTGTACTCTGGCCTACTGGTTAAGGTCTTAACTCTTACTCTGTCCTAATAGCTGAGGTCTTAACTCTTTCTCTGGCCTAATAGCTAAGGTCTTAACTCTTACTCTGGCCTGATAGCTAAGGTCTTAGACTTGTACTCTGGCCTAATAGCTAACGTCTTAGACTTGTACTCTGGCCTAATGGTTAAGGTCTTAACTCTTACTCTGGCCAAATAGCTAAGGTCTTAGACTCGTCCTGTGGCCTAATGGTTAAGGTCTTAACTCTTACTCTGGCCTACAGGTTAAGGTCTTAACTCTTACTCTGGCCTAATAGCTAAGGTCTTATACTCGTACTCTGGCCTAATGGTTAAGGTCTTAACTCTTACTCTGGCCTAATAGCTAAGGTCTTAACTCTTACTCTGGCCTACTGGTAAAGGTCGTAACTCTTACTCTGGCCTAATAGCTAAGGTCTTAACTCTTACTCTGGCCTAATAGCTAAGGTCTTAACTCTTACTCTGGCCTACTGGTTAAGGTCTTAACTCTTACTCTGGCCTACTGGTTAAGGTCTTAACTCTTACTCTGGCCTAATAGCTAAGGTCTTAGACTCGTACTCTGGCCTAATGGTTAAGGTCTTAACTCTTACTCTAGCCAAATAGCTAAGGTCTTAACTCTTACTCTGTCCTAATAGCTAAGGTCTTAGACTCGTACTATGGCCTACAGGTTAAGGTCTTAACTCTTACTCTGGCATAATAGCTAAGGTCTTAGACTTGAACTCTGGCCTACTGGTTAAGGTCTTAACTCTTACTCTGGCCTAATGGGTAAGGTCTTAACTCTTACTCTGGCCTAATAGCTAAGGTCTTAACTCTTACTCTGGCCTAATAGAAAAGGTCTTAGACTCGTACTCTGGCCTACTGGTTAAGGTCTTAACTCTTACTCTGGCCTACTGGTTAAGGTCTTAACTCTTACTCTGGCCTACTGGTTAAGGTCTTAACACTTACTCTGGCCTAATAGCTAAGGTCTTAGACTCGTACTATGGCCTACAGGTTAAGGTCTTAACTCTTACTCTGGCCTAAATGCTAAGGTCTTAACTCATACTCTGGCCTAATGGTTAAGGTCTTAGACTCGTACTCTGGCCTAATGGTTAAGGTCTTAACTCTTACTCTGGCCTACCGGTTAAGGTCTTAACTCTTACTCTGGCCTAATAGCTAAGGTCTTAGACTCGTACTCTGGCCTAATGGTTAAGGTCTTAACTCTTACCCTGGCCTAATAGCTAAGGTCTTAACTCTTATCCTGGCCTAATGGTTAAGGTCTTAACTCTTACTCTGGCCTAATAGCTAAGGTCTTAACTCTTACTCTGGCCTACTGGTTAAGGTCTTAACTCTTACTCTGGCCTAATAGTTAAGGTCTTAGACTCATACTCTGGCCTAATAGCTAAGGTCTTAACTCTTACTCTGGCCTAATAGCTAAGGTCTTAGACTTGTACTCTGGCCTAATGGTTAAGGTCTTAACTCTTACTCTGGCCTAATAGCTAAGGTCTTAACTCTTACTCTGGCCTAATAGCTAAGGTCTTAGACTCCTACTATGGCCTACAGGTTAAGGTCTTAACTCTTGCTCTGGCCTACTGGTTAAGGTCTTAACTCTTACTCTGGCCCAAATGCTAAGGTCTTAGACTCTTACTCTGGCCTACTGGGTAAGGTCTTAACTATTACTCTGGCCTACTGGTTAAGGGATTAACTCTTACTATGGCCTAATAGCTAAGGTCTTAACTCTTACTCTGGCCTACTGGTTAAGGTCTTAGACTCCTACTCTGGCCTAATAGCTAAGGTCTTAACTCTTTCTCTGACCTAATAGCCAAGGTCTTAACTCTTACTCTGGCCTAATAGCTAAGGTCTTAACTCTTACTCTGGCCTAATAGCTAAGATCTTAACTCTTACTCTGGCCTAATAGCTAAGGTCTTAGACTCGTACTCTAGCCTACTGGTTAAGGTCTTAACTCTTACTCTGTTCTAATAGCTAAGGTCTTAGACTCGTACTATGGCCTACAGGTTAAGGTCTTAACTCTTACTCTGGCCTAATAGCTAAGGTCTTAGACTCGTACTCTGGCCTACTGGTTAAGGTCTTAACTCTTACTCTGGCCTAATGGTTAAGGTCTTACCTCTTACTCTGGCCTAATAGCTAAGGTCTTAACTCTTACTCTGGCCTAATCGCTAAGGTCTTAGACTCGTACTCTGGCCTACTGGTTAAGGTCTTAACTCTTAGTCTGGTCTACTGGTTAAGGTCTTAACTCTTACTCTGGCCTAATAGCTAAGGTCTTAACTCTTACTCTGGTATTATAGCTAAGGTCTTAACTCTTACTCTGGCCTACTGGTTAAGGTCTTAACTCTTACTCTGTCCTAATAGCTAAGGTCTTAACTCTTACTCTGGCCTAATAGTTAAGGTCTTAACTCCTACTCTGGCCTAATAGCTAAGGTCTTAACTCTTACTCTGGCCTAATAGCTAAGGTCTTAGACTCGTACTCTGGCCTACAGGTTAAGGTCTTAACTCTTACTCTGGCCTACTGGTTAAGGTCTTAACTCTTACTCTGGCCTAATAGCTAAGGTCTTAACTTTTACTCTGGTATTATAGCTAAGGTCTTAACTCTTACTCTGGCCTACTGGTTAAGGTCTTAACTCTTACTCTGTCCTAATAGCTAAGGTCTTAACTCTTACTCTGGCCTAATAGTTAAGGTCTTAACTCCTACTCTGGCCTAATAGCTAAGGTCTTAGACCCGTACTCTGGCCTAATGGTTAAGGTCTTAACTCTTACTCTGGACTAATAGCTAAGGTTTTAGACTCGTACTCTGGCCTACTGGTTAAGGTCTTAACTCTTACTCTGTCCTAATAGCTGAGGTCTTAACTCTTTCTCTGGCCTAATAGCTAAGGTCTTAACTCTTACTCTGGCCTGATAGCTAAGGTCTTAGACTTGTACTCTGGCCTAATAGCTAACGTCTTAGACTTGTACTCTGGCCTAATGGTTAAGGTCTTAACTCTTACTCTGGCCTAATAGCTAAGGTCTTAGACTCGTACTCTGGCCTACTGGTTAAGGTCTTAACTCTTACTCTGGCCTAATGGTTAAGGTCTTAACTCTTACTCTGGCCTAATAGCTAAGGTCTTAACTCTTACTCTGGCCTAATCGCTAAGGTCTTAGACTCGTACTCTGGCCTACTGGTTAAGGTCTTAACTCTTACTCTGGTCTACTGGTTAAGGTCTTAACTCTTACTCTGGCTTACTGGTTAAGGTCTTAACACTTACTCTGGCCTAATAGCTAAGGTCTTAGACTCGTACTATGGCCTACAGGTTAAGGTCTTAACTCTTACTCTGGCCTACTGGTTAAGGTCTTAACTCTTACTCTGGTCTAATAGCTAAGGTCTTAACTCTTACTCTGGCCTAATAGCTAAGGTCTTAGACTCGTACTCTGGCCTACAGGTTAAGGTCTTAACTCTTACTCTGGCCTACTGGTTAAGGTCTTAACTCTTACTTTGGCCTAATAGCTAAGGTCTTAACTCTTACTCTGGTATTATAGCTAAGGTCTTAACTCTTACTCTGGCCTACTGGTTAAGGTCTTAACTCTTACTCTGTCCTAATAGCTAAGGTCTTAACTCTTACTCTGGCCTAATAGTTAAGGTCTTAACTCCTACTCTGGCCTAATAGCTAAGGTCTTAGACTCGTACTCTGGCCTAATGGTTAAGGTCTTAACTCTTACTCTGGACTAATAGCTAAGGTTTTAGACTCGTACTCTGGCCTACTGGTTAAGGTCTTAACTCTTACTCTGTCCTAATAGCTGAGGTCTTAACTCTTTCTCTGGCCTAATAGCTAAGGTCTTAACTCTTACTCTGGCCTGATAGCTAAGGTCTTAGACTTGTACTCTGGCCTAATAGCTAACGTCTTAGACTTGTACTCTGGCCTAATGGTTAAGGTCTTAACTCTTACTCTGGCCTAATAGCTAAGGTCTTAGACTCGTCCTGTGGCCTAATGGTTAAGGTCTTAACTCTTACTCTGGCCTACAGGTTAAGGTCTTAACTCTTACTCTGGCCTAATAGCTAAGGTCTTATACTCGTACTCTGGCCTAATGGTTAAGGTCTTAACTCTTACTCTGGCCTAATAGCTAAGGTCTTAACTCTTACTCTGGCCTACTGGTTAAGGTCTTAACTCTTACTCTGGCCTACTGGTTAAGGTCTTAACTCTTACTCTGGCCTACTGGTTAAGGTCTTAACACTTACTCTGGCCTAATAGCTAAGGTCTTAGACTCGTACTATGGCCTACAGGTTAAGGTCTTAACTCTTACTCTGGCCTAAATGCTAAGGTCTTAACTCATACTCTGGCCTAATGGTTAAGGTCTTAGACTCGTACTCTGGCCTAATGGTTAAGGTCTTAACTCTAACTCGGGCCTACTGGTTAAGGTCTTAACTCTTACTCTGGCCTAATAGCTAAGGTCTTAGACTTGTACTCAGGCCTACTGGTTAAGGTCTTAACTCTTACTCTGGCCTAATAGCTAAGGTCTTAGACTTTTACTCTGGCCTAATGGTTAAGGTCTTAACTCTTGCTCTGGCCTAATAGCTAAGGTCTTAACTCTTACTCTGGCCTAACAGCTAAGGTCTTAGACTCGTACTCTGGCCTACTGGTTAAGGTCTTAACTCTTACTCTGGCCTACTGGTTAAGGTCTTAACTCTTACTCTGGCCTAATAGCTAAGGTCTTAGTCTCGTCCTGTGGCCTAATGGTTAAGGTCTTAACTCTTACTCTGGCCTACAGGTTAAGGTCTTAACTCTTACTCTGGCCTAATAGCTAAGGTCTTAACTCTTACTCTGGCCTACTGGTTAAGGTCTTAACTCTAACTCTGGCCTAATGGTTAAGGTCTTAACTCTTACTCTGGCCTAATAGCTAAGGTCTTAGACTCGTACTCTGGCCTAATGGTTAAGGTCTTAACTCTTACTCTAGCCTAATAGCTAAGGTCTTAACTCTAACTCTGGCCTAATGGTTAAGGTCTTAACTCTTACTCTGGCCTAATAGCTAAGGTCTTAACTCTTACTCTGGCCTTCTGGTTAAGGTCTTAACTCTTACTCTGGCCTAATAGCTAGGGTCTTATACTCGTACTCTGGCCTAATGGTTAAGGTCTTAACTCTTACTCTGGCCTAATAGCTAAGGTCTTAGACTCGTACTATGGCCTAGAGGTTAAGGTCTTAACTCTTACTCTGGCCTACTGGTAAAGGTCGTAACTCTTACTCTGGCCTAATAGCTAAGGTCTTAACTCTTACTCTGGCCTAATAGCTAAGGTCTTAACTCTTACTCTGGCCTACCGGTTAAGGTCTTAACTCTTACTCTGGCCTAATAGCTAAGGTCTTAGACTCGTACTCTGGCCTAATGGTTAAGGTCTTAACTCTTACCCTGGCCTAATAGCTAAGGTCTTAACTCTTACTCTGGCCTAATAGCTAAGGTCTTAGACTCGTACTCTGGCCTACTGGTTAAGGTCTTAACTCTTACTCTGGCCTACTGGTTAAGGTCTTAACTCTTACTATGGCCTACAGGTTAAGGTCTTAACTCTTACTCTGGCCTAATAGCTAAGGTCTTAGACTCGTACTATGGCCTACAGGTTAAGGTCTTAACTCTTACTCTGGCCTACTGGTTAAGGTCTTAACTCTTACTCTGGTCTAATAGCTAAGGTCTTAACTCTTACTCTGGCCTAATAGCTAAGGTCTTAGACTCGTACTCTGGCCTACAGGTTAAGGTCTTAACTCTTACTCTGGCCTACTGGTTAAGGTCTTAACTCTTACTCTGGCCTAATAGCTAAGGTCTTAACTCTTACTCTGGTATTATAGCTAAGGTCTTAACTCTTACTCTGGCCTACTGGTTAAGGTCTTAACTCTTACTCTGTCCTAATAGCTAAGGTCTTAACTCTTACTCTGGCCTAATAGTTAAGGTCTTAACTCCTACTCTGGCCTAATAGCTAAGGTCTTAGACTCGTACTCTGGCCTAATGGTTAAGGTCTTAACTCTTACTCTGGACTAATAGCTAAGGTTTTAGACTTGTACTCTGGCCTACTGGTTAAGGTCTTAACTCTTACTCTGTCCTAATAGCTGAGGTCTTAACTCTTTCTCTGGCCTAATAGCTAAGGTCTTAACTCTTACTCTGGCCTGATAGCTAAGGTCTTAGACTTGTACTCTGGCCTAATAGCTAACGTCTTAGACTTGTACTCTGGCCTAATGGTTAAGGTCTTAACTCTTACTCTGGCCAAATAGCTAAGGTCTTAGACTCGTCCTGTGGCCTAATGGTTAAGGTCTTAACTCTTACTCTGGCCTACAGGTTAAGGTCTTAACTCTTACTCTGGCCTAATAGCTAAGGTCTTATACTCGTACTCTGGCCTAATGGTTAAGGTCTTAACTCTTACTCTGGCCTAATAGCTAAGGTCTTAACTCTTACTCTGGCCTACTGGTAAAGGTCGTAACTCTTACTCTGGCCTAATAGCTAAGGTCTTAACTCTTACTCTGGCCTAATAGCTAAGGTCTTAACTCTTACTCTGGCCTACTGGTTAAGGTCTTAACTCTTACTCTGGCCTACTGGTTAAGGTCTTAACTCTTACTCTGGCCTAATAGCTAAGGTCTTAGACTCGTACTCTGGCCTAATGGTTAAGGTCTTAACTCTTACTCTAGCCAAATAGCTAAGGTCTTAACTCTTACTCTGTCCTAATAGCTAAGGTCTTAGACTCGTACTATGGCCTACAGGTTAAGGTCTTAACTCTTACTCTGGCATAATAGCTAAGGTCTTAGACTTGAACTCTGGCCTACTGGTTAAGGTCTTAACTCTTACTCTGGCCTAATGGGTAAGGTCTTAACTCTTACTCTGGCCTAATAGCTAAGGTCTTAACTCTTACTCTGGCCTAATAGAAAAGGTCTTAGACTCGTACTCTGGCCTACTGGTTAAGGTCTTAACTCTTACTCTGGCCTACTGGTTAAGGTCTTAACTCTTACTCTGGCCTACTGGTTAAGGTCTTAACACTTACTCTGGCCTAATAGCTAAGGTCTTAGACTCGTACTATGGCCTACAGGTTAAGGTCTTAACTCTTACTCTGGCCTAAATGCTAAGGTCTTAACTCATACTCTGGCCTAATGGTTAAGGTCTTAGACTCGTACTCTGGCCTAATGGTTAAGGTCTTAACTCTTACTCTGGCCTACCGGTTAAGGTCTTAACTCTTACTCTGGCCTAATAGCTAAGGTCTTAGACTCGTACTCTGGCCTAATGGTTAAGGTCTTAACTCTTACCCTGGCCTAATAGCTAAGGTCTTAACTCTTATCCTGGCCTAATGGTTAAGGTCTTAACTCTTACTCTGGCCTAATAGCTAAGGTCTTAACTCTTACTCTGGCCTACTGGTTAAGGTCTTAACTCTTACTCTGGCCTAATAGTTAAGGTCTTAGACTCATACTCTGGCCTAATAGCTAAGGTCTTAACTCTTACTCTGGCCTAATAGCTAAGGTCTTAGACTTGTACTCTGGCCTAATGGTTAAGGTCTTAACTCTTACTCTGGCCTAATAGCTAAGGTCTTAACTCTTACTCTGGCCTAATAGCTAAGGTCTTAGACTCCTACTATGGCCTACAGGTTAAGGTCTTAACTCTTGCTCTGGCCTACTGGTTAAGGTCTTAACTCTTACTCTGGCCCAAATGCTAAGGTCTTAGACTCTTACTCTGGCCTACTGGGTAAGGTCTTAACTATTACTCTGGCCTACTGGTTAAGGGATTAACTCTTACTATGGCCTAATAGCTAAGGTCTTAACTCTTACTCTGGCCTACTGGTTAAGGTCTTAGACTCCTACTCTGGCCTAATAGCTAAGGTCTTAACTCTTTCTCTGACCTAATAGCCAAGGTCTTAACTCTTACTCTGGCCTAATAGCTAAGGTCTTAACTCTTACTCTGGCCTAATAGCTAAGATCTTAACTCTTACTCTGGCCTAATAGCTAAGGTCTTAGACTCGTACTCTAGCCTACTGGTTAAGGTCTTAACTCTTACTCTGTTCTAATAGCTAAGGTCTTAGACTCGTACTATGGCCTACAGGTTAAGGTCTTAACTCTTACTCTGGCCTAATAGCTAAGGTCTTAGACTCGTACTCTGGCCTACTGGTTAAGGTCTTAACTCTTACTCTGGCCTAATGGTTAAGGTCTTACCTCTTACTCTGGCCTAATAGCTAAGGTCTTAACTCTTACTCTGGCCTAATCGCTAAGGTCTTAGACTCGTACTCTGGCCTACTGGTTAAGGTCTTAACTCTTAGTCTGGTCTACTGGTTAAGGTCTTAACTCTTACTCTGGCCTAATAGCTAAGGTCTTAACTCTTACTCTGGTATTATAGCTAAGGTCTTAACTCTTACTCTGGCCTACTGGTTAAGGTCTTAACTCTTACTCTGTCCTAATAGCTAAGGTCTTAACTCTTACTCTGGCCTAATAGTTAAGGTCTTAACTCCTACTCTGGCCTAATAGCTAAGGTCTTAACTCTTACTCTGGCCTAATAGCTAAGGTCTTAGACTCGTACTCTGGCCTACAGGTTAAGGTCTTAACTCTTACTCTGGCCTACTGGTTAAGGTCTTAACTCTTACTCTGGCCTAATAGCTAAGGTCTTAACTTTTACTCTGGTATTATAGCTAAGGTCTTAACTCTTACTCTGGCCTACTGGTTAAGGTCTTAACTCTTACTCTGTCCTAATAGCTAAGGTCTTAACTCTTACTCTGGCCTAATAGTTAAGGTCTTAACTCCTACTCTGGCCTAATAGCTAAGGTCTTAGACCCGTACTCTGGCCTAATGGTTAAGGTCTTAACTCTTACTCTGGACTAATAGCTAAGGTTTTAGACTCGTACTCTGGCCTACTGGTTAAGGTCTTAACTCTTACTCTGTCCTAATAGCTGAGGTCTTAACTCTTTCTCTGGCCTAATAGCTAAGGTCTTAACTCTTACTCTGGCCTGATAGCTAAGGTCTTAGACTTGTACTCTGGCCTAATAGCTAACGTCTTAGACTTGTACTCTGGCCTAATGGTTAAGGTCTTAACTCTTACTCTGGCCTAATAGCTAAGGTCTTAGACTCGTACTCTGGCCTACTGGTTAAGGTCTTAACTCTTACTCTGGCCTAATGGTTAAGGTCTTAACTCTTACTCTGGCCTAATAGCTAAGGTCTTAACTCTTACTCTGGCCTAATCGCTAAGGTCTTAGACTCGTACTCTGGCCTACTGGTTAAGGTCTTAACTCTTACTCTGGTCTACTGGTTAAGGTCTTAACTCTTACTCTGGCTTACTGGTTAAGGTCTTAACACTTACTCTGGCCTAATAGCTAAGGTCTTAGACTCGTACTATGGCCTACAGGTTAAGGTCTTAACTCTTACTCTGGCCTACTGGTTAAGGTCTTAACTCTTACTCTGGTCTAATAGCTAAGGTCTTAACTCTTACTCTGGCCTAATAGCTAAGGTCTTAACTCTTACTCTGGCCTAATAGTTAAGGTCTTAACTCCTACTCTGGCCTAATAGCTAAGGTCTTAGACTCGTACTCTGGCCTAATGGTTAAGGTCTTAACTCTTACTCTGGACTAATAGCTAAGGTTTTAGACTTGTACTCTGGCCTACTGGTTAAGGTCTTAACTCTTACTCTGTCCTAATAGCTGAGGTCTTAACTCTTTCTCTGGCCTAATAGCTAAGGTCTTAACTCTTACTCTGGCCTGATAGCTAAGGTCTTAGACTTGTACTCTGGCCTAATAGCTAACGTCTTAGACTTGTACTCTGGCCTAATGGTTAAGGTCTTAACTCTTACTCTGGCCTAATAGCTAAGGTCTTAGACTCGTCCTGTGGCCTAATGGTTAAGGTCTTAACTCTTACTCTGGCCTACAGGTTAAGGTCTTAACTCTTACTCTGGCCTAATAGCTAAGGTCTTATACTCGTACTCTGGCCTAATGGTTAAGGTCTTAACTCTTACTCTGGCCTAATAGCTAAGGTCTTAACTCTTACTCTGGCCTACTGGTAAAGGTCGTAACTCTTACTCTGGCCTAATAGCTAAGGTCTTAACTCTTACTCTGGCCTAATAGCTAAGGTCTTAACTCTTACTCTGGCCTACTGGTTAAGGTCTTAACTCTTACTCTGGCCTACTGGTTAAGGTCTTAACTCTTACTCTGGCCTAATAGCTAAGGTCTTAGACTCGTACTCTGGCCTAATGGTTAAGGTCTTAACTCTTACTCTAGCCAAATAGCTAAGGTCTTAACTCTTACTCTGTCCTAATAGCTAAGGTCTTAGACTCGTACTATGGCCTACAGGTTAAGGTCTTAACTCTTACTCTGTCATAATAGCTAAAGTCTTAGACTTGAACTCTGGCCTACTGGTTAAGGTCTTAACTCTTACTCTGGCCTAATGGGTAAGGTCTTAACTCTTACTCTGGCCTAATAGCTAAGGTCTTAACTCTTACTCTGGCCTAATAGAAAAGGTCTTAGACTCGTACTCTGGCCTACTGGTTAAGGTCTTAACTCTTACTCTGGCCTACTGGTTAAGGTCTTAACTCTTACTCTGGCCTACTGGTTAAGGTCTTAACACTTACTCTGGCCTAATAGCTAAGGTCTTAGACTCGTACTATGGCCTACAGGTTAAGGTCTTAACTCTTACTCTGGCCTAAATGCTAAGGTCTTAACTCATACTCTGGCCTAATGGTTAAGGTCTTAGACTCGTACTCTGGCCTAATGGTTAAGGTCTTAACTCTTACTCTGGCCTACCGGTTAAGGTCTTAACTCTTACTCTGGCCTAATAGCTAAGGTCTTAGACTCGTACTCTGGCCTAATGGTTAAGGTCTTAACTCTTACCCTGGCCTAATAGCTAAGGTCTTAACTCTTATCCTGGCCTAATGGTTAAGGTCTTAACTCTTACTCTGGCCTAATAGCTAAGGTCTTAACTCTTACTCTGGCCTACTGGTTAAGGTCTTAACTCTTACTCTGGCCTAATAGTTAAGGTCTTAGACTCATACTCTGGCCTAATAGCTAAGGTCTTAACTCTTACTCTGGCCTAATAGCTAAGGTCTTAGACTTGTACTCTGGCCTAATGGTTAAGGTCTTAACTCTTACTCTGGCCTAATAGCTAAGGTCTTAACTCTTACTCTGGCCTAATAGCTAAGGTCTTAGACTCCTACTATGGCCTACAGGTTAAGGTCTTAACTCTTGCTCTGGCCTACTGGTTAAGGTCTTAACTCTTACTCTGGCCCAAATGCTAAGGTCTTAGACTCTTACTCTGGCCTACTGGGTAAGGTCTTAACTATTACTCTGGCCTACTGGTTAAGGGATTAACTCTTACTATGGCCTAATAGCTAAGGTCTTAACTCTTACTCTGGCCTACAGGTTAAGGTCTTAACTCTTACTCTGGCCTACTGGTTAAGGTCTTAACTCTTACTCTGGCCTACTGGTTAAGGTCTTAACTCTTACTCTGGCCTAATAGTTAAGGTCTTAACTCTTACTCTGGCCTACCGGTTAAGGTCTTAACTCTTACTCTGGCCTAATAGCTAAGGTCTTATACTCGTACTCTGGCCTAATGGTTAAGGTCTTAACTCTTACCCTGGCCTAATAGCTAAGGTCTTAACTCTTATCCTGGCCTAATGGTTAAGGTCTTAACTCTTACTCTGGCCTAATAGCTAAGGTCTTAACTCTTACTCTGGCCTACTGGTTAAGGTCTTAACTCTTACTCTGGCCTAATAGTTAAGGTCTTAGACTCATACTCTGGCCTAATAGCTAAGGTCTTAACTCTTACTCTGGCCTAATAGCTAAGGTCTTAGACTCGTACTCTGGCCTAATGGTTAAGGTCTTAACTCTAACTCGGGCCTACTGGTTAAGGTCTTAACTCTTACTCTGGCCTAATAGCTAAGGTCTTAGACTTGTACTCAGGCCTACTGGTTAAGGTCTTAACTCTTACTCTGGCCTAATAGCTAAGGTCTTAGACTTTTACTCTGGCCTAATGGTTAAGGTCTTAACTCTTGCTCTGGCCTAATAGCTAAGGTCTTAACTCTTACTCTGGCCTAATAGCTAAGGTCTTAGACTCGTACTCTGGCCTACTGGTTAAGGTCTTAACTCTTACTCTGGCCTACTGGTTAAGGTCTTAACTCTTACTATGGCCTACAGGTTAAGGTCTTAACTCTTACTCTGGCCTAATAGCTAAGGTCTTAGACTTGTACTCTGGCCTACTGGTTAAGGTCTTAACTCTTACTCTGGCCTAATAGCTAAGGTCTTAGACTTTTACTCTGGCCTAATGGTTAAGGTCTTAACTCTTGCTCTGGCCTAATAGCTAAGGTCTTAACTCTTACTCTGGCCTAATAGCTAAGGTCTTAGACTCGTACTCTGGCCTACTGGTTAAGGTCTTAACTCTTACTCTGGCCTACTGGTTAAGGTCTTAACTCTTACTCTGGCCTAATAGCTAAGGTCTTAACTCTTACTCTGGCCTAATAGCTAAGGTCTTAGACTCTTACTCTGGCCTAATAGCTAAGATCTTAGACTCGTACTCTGGCCTACTGGTTAAGGTCTTAACTCTTACTCTGGCCTAATAGTTAAGGTCTTAGACTCATACTCTGGCCTAATAGCTAAGGTCTTAACTCTTACTCTGGACTAATAGCTAAGGTTTTAGACTCGTACTCTGGCCTACTGGTTAAGGTCTTAACTCTTACTCTGGCCTAATAGCTGAGGTCTTAACTCTTTCTCTGGCCTAATATCTAAGGTCTTAACTCTTACTCTGGCCTGATAGCTAAGGTCTTAGACTTGTACTCTGGCCTAATAGCTAAGGTCTTAGACTTGTACTCTGGCCTAATGGTTAAGGTCTTAACTCTTACTCTGGCCTAATAGCTAAGGTCTTAGACTCGTCCTGTGGCCTAATGGTTAAGGTCTTAACTCTTACTCTGGCCTACAGGTTAAGGTCTTAACTCTTACTCTGGCCTAATAGCTAAGGTCTTAACTCTTACTCTGGCCTACTGGTTAAGGTCTTAACTCTTACTCTGGTCTAATAGCTAAGGTCTTAGACTCGTACTCTGGCCTAATGGTTAAGGTCTTAACTCTTACTCTAGCCTAATAGCTAAGGTCTTAACTCTAACTCTGGCCTAATGGTTAAGGTCTTAACTCTTACTCTGGCCTAATAGCTAAGGTCTTAACTCTTACTCTGGCCTTCTGGTTAAGGTCTTAACTCTTACTCTGGCCTAATAGCTAGGGTCTTATACTCGTACTCTGGCCTAATGGTTAAGGTCTTAACTCTTACTCTGGCCTAATAGCTAAGGTCTTAGACTCGTTCTATGGCCTACAGGTTAAGGTCTTAACTCTTACTCTGGCCTACTGGTAAAGGTCGTAACTCTTACTCTGGCCTAATAGCTAAGGTCTTAACTCTTACTCTGGCCTAATAGCTAAGGTCTTAACTCTTACTCTGGCCTACCGGTTAAGGTCTTAACTCTTACTCTGGCCTAATAGCTAAGGTCTTAGACTCGTACTCTGGCCTAATGGTTAAGGTCTTAACTCTTACCCTGGCCTAATAGCTAAGGTCTTAACTCTTATCCTGGCCTAATGGTGAAGGTCTTAACTCTTACTCTGGCCTAATAGCTAAGGTCTTAACTCTTACTCTGGCCTACTGGTTAAGGTCTTAACTCTTACTCTGGCCTAATAGTTAAGGTCTTAGACTCATACTCTGGCCTAATAGCTAAGGTCTTAACTCTTACTCTGGCCTAATAGCTAAGGTCTTAGACTCGTACTCTGGCCTAATGGTTAAGGTCTTAACTCTAACTCGGGCCTACTGGTTAAGGTCTTAACTCTTACTCTGGCCTAATAGCTAAGGTCTTAGACTTGTACTCAGGCCTACTGGTTAAGGTCTTAACTCTTACTCTGGCCTAATAGCTAAGGTCTTAGACTTTTACTCTGGCCTAATGGTTAAGGTCTTAACTCTTGCTCTGGCCTAATAGCTAAGGTCTTAACTCTTACTCTGGCCTAATAGCTAAGGTCTTAGACTCGTACTCTGGCCTACTGGTTAAGGTCTTAACTCTTACTCTGGCCTACTGGTTAAGGTCTTAACTCTTACTATGGCCTACAGGTTAAGGTCTTAACTCTTACTCTGGCCTAATAGCTAAGGTCTTAGACTTGTACTCTGGCCTACTGGTTAAGGTCTTAACTCTTACTCTGGCCTAATAGCTAAGGTCTTAGACTTTTACTCTGGCCTAATGGTTAAGGTCTTAACTCTTGCTCTGGCCTAATAGCTAAGGTCTTAACTCTTACTCTGGCCTAATAGCTAAGGTCTTAGACTCGTACTCTGGCCTACTGGTTAAGGTCTTAACTCTTACTCTGGCCTACTGGTTAAGGTCTTAACTCTTACTCTGGCCTAATAGCTAAGGTCTTAACTCTTACTCTGGCCTAATAGCTAAGGTCTTAGACTCTTACTCTGGCCTAATAGCTAAGATCTTAGACTCGTACTCTGGCCTACTGGTTAAGGTCTTAACTCTTACTCTGGCCTAATAGTTAAGGTCTTAGACTCATACTCTGGCCTAATAGCTAAGGTCTTAACTCTTACTCTGGACTAATAGCTAAGGTTTTAGACTCGTACTCTGGCCTACTGGTTAAGGTCTTAACTCTTACTCTGGCCTAATAGCTGAGGTCTTAACTCTTTCTCTGGCCTAATATCTAAGGTCTTAACTCTTACTCTGGCCTGATAGCTAAGGTCTTAGACTTGTACTCTGGCCTAATAGCTAAGGTCTTAGACTTGTACTCTGGCCTAATGGTTAAGGTCTTAACTCTTACTCTGGCCTAATGGCTAAGGTCTTAGACTCGTCCTGTGGCCTAATGGTTAAGGTCTTAACTCTTACTCTGGCCTACAGGTTAAGGTCTTAACTCTTACTCTGGCCTAATAGCTAAGGTCTTAACTCTTACTCTGGCCTACTGGTTAAGGTCTTAACTCTTACTCTGGTCTAATAGCTAAGGTCTTAGACTCGTACTCTGGCCTAATGGTTAAGGTCTTAACTCTTACTCTAGCCTAATAGCTAAGGTCTTAACTCTAACTCTGGCCTAATGGTTAAGGTCTTAACTCTTACTCTAGCCTAATAGCTAAGGTCTTAACTCTTACTCTGGCCTTCTGGTTAAGGTCTTAACTCTTACTCTGGCCTAATAGCTAGGGTCTTATACTCGTACTCTGGCCTAATGGTTAAGGTCTTAACTCTTACTCTGGCCTAATAGCTAAGGTCTTAGACTCGTACTATGGCCTACAGGTTAAGGTCTTAACTCTTACTCTGGCCTACTGGTAAAGGTCGTAACTCTTACTCTGGCCTAATAGCTAAGGTCTTAACTCTTACTCTGGCCTAATAGCTAAGGTCTTAACTCTTACTCTGGCCTACCGGTTAAGGTCTTAACTCTTACTCTGGCCTAATAGCTAAGGTCTTAGACTCGTACTCTGGCCTAATGGTTAAGGTCTTAACTCTTACCCTGGCCTAATAGCTAAGGTCTTAACTCTTATCCTGGCCTAATGGTTAAGGTCTTAACTCTTACTCTGGCCTAATAGCTAAGGTCTTAACTCTTACTCTGGCCTACTGGTTAAGGTCTTAACTCTTACTCTGGCCTAATAGTTAAGGTCTTAGACTCATACTCTGGCCTAATAGCTAAGGTCTTAACTCTTACTCTGGCCTAATAGCTAAGGTCTTAGACTCGTACTCTGGCCTAATGGTTAAGGTCTTAACTCTTACTCTGGCCTAATAGCTAAGGTCTTAACTCTCACTCTGGCCTAATAGCTAAGGTCTTAGACTCCTACTATGGCCTACAGGTTAAGGTCTTAACTCTTGCTCTGGCCTACTGGTTAAGGTCTTAACTCTTACTCTGGCCCAAATGCTAAGGTCTTAGACTCTTACTCTGGCCTACTGGGTAAGGTCTTAACTATTACTCTGGCCTACTGGTTAAGGGATTAACTCTTACTATGGCCTAATAGCTAAGGTCTTAACTCTTACTCTGGCCTACTGGTTAAGGTCTTAGACTCCTACTCTGGCCTAATAGCTAAGGTCTTAACTCTTTCTCTGACCTAATAGCCAAGGTCTTAACTCTTACTCTGGCCTAATAGCTAAGGTCTTAACTCTTACTCTGGCCTAATAGCTAAGATCTTAACTCTTACTCTGGCCTAATAGCTAAGGTCTTAGACTCGTACTCTAGCCTACTGGTTACGGTCTTAACTCTTACTCTGTTCTAATAGCTAAGGTCTTAGACTCGTACTATGGCCTACAGGTTAAGGTCTTAACTCTTACTCTGGCCTAATAGCTAAGGTCTTAGACTCGTACTCTGGCCTACTGGTTAAGGTCTTAACTCTTACTCTGGCCTAATGGTTAAGGTCTTAACTCTTAATCTGGCCTAATAGCTAAGGTCTTAACTCTTACTCTGGCCTAATCGCTAAGGTCTTAGACTCGTACTCTGGCCTACTGGTTAAGGTCTTAACTCTTACTCTGGTCTACTGGTTAAGGTCTTAACTCTTACTCTGGCTTACTGGTTAAGGTCTTAACACTTACTCTGGCCTAATAGCTAAGGTCTTAGACTCGTACTATGGCCTACAGGTTAAGGTCTTAACTCTTACTCTGGCCTACTGGTTAAGGTCTTAACTCTTACTCTGGTCTAATAGCTAAGGTCTTAACTCTTACTCTGGCCTAATAGCTAAGGTCTTAGACTCGTACTCTGGCCTACAGGTTAAGGTCTTAACTCTTACTCTGGCCTAATAGCTAAGGTCTTAACTCTTACTCTGGTATTATAGCTAAGGTCTTAACTCTTACTCTGGCCTACTGGTTAAGGTCTTAACTCTTACTCTGTCCTAATAGCTAAGGTCTTAACTCTTACTCTGGCCTAATAGTTAAGGTCTTAACTCCTACTCTGGCCTAATAGCTAAGGTCTTAGACTCGTACTCTGGCCTAATGGTTAAGGTCTTAACTCTTACTCTGGACTAATAGCTAAGGTTTTAGACTCGTACTCTGGCCTACTGGTTAAGGTCTTAACTCTTGCTCTGTCCTAATAGCTGAGGTCTTAACTCTTTCTCTGGCCTAATAGCTAAGGTCTTAACTCTTACTCTGGCCTGATAGCTAAGGTCTTAGACTTGTACTCTGGCCTAATAGCTAAGGTCTTAGACTTGTACTCTGGCCTAATGGTTAAGGTCTTAACTCTTACTATGGCCTAATAGCAAAGGTCTTAGACTCGTCCTGTGGCCTGATGGTTAAGGTCTTAACTCTTACTCTGGCCTACAGGTTAAGGTCTTAACGCTTACTCTGGCCTAATAGCTAAGGTCTTATACTCGTACTCTGGCCTAATGGTTAAGGTCTTAACTCTTACTCTGGCCTAATAGCTAAGGTCTTAGACTCGTACTAAGGCCTACAGGTTAAGGTCTTAACTCTTACTCTGGCCTACTGGTAAAGGTCGTAACTCTTACTCTGGCCTAATAGCTAAGGTCTTAACTCTTACTCTGGCCTAATAGCTAAGGTCTTAACTCTTACTCTGGCCTACTGGTTAAGGTCTTAACTCTTACTCTGGCCTACTGGTTAAGGTCTTAACTCTTACTCTGGCCTAATAGCTAAGGTCTTAGACTCGTACTCTGGCCTAATGGTTAAGGTCTTAACTCTTACTCTAGCCAAATAGCTAAGGTCTTAACTCTTACTCTGTCCTAATAGCTAAGGTCTTAGACTCGTACTATGGCCTACAGGTTAAGGTCTTAACTCTTACTCTGGCATAATAGCTAAGGTCTTAGACTTGAACTCTGACCTACTGGTTAAGGTCTTAACTCTTACTCTGGCCTAATGGGTAAGGTCTTAACTCTTACTCTGGCCTAATAGCTAAGGTCTTAACTCTTACTCTGGCCTAATAGAAAAGGTCTTAGACTCGTACTCTGGCCTACTGGTTAAGGTCTTAACTCTTACTCTGGCCTACTGGTTAAGGTCTTAACTCTTACTCTGGCCTACTGGTTAAGGTCTTAACACTTACTCTGGCCTAATAGCTAAGGTCTTAGACTCGTACTATGGCCTACAGGTTAAGGTCTTAACTCTTACTCTGGCCTAATAGCTAAGGTCTTAGTCTCGTCCTGTGGCCTAATGGTTAAGGTCTTAACTCTTACTCTGGCCTACAGGTTAAGGTCTTAACTCTTACTCTGGCCTAATAGCTAAGGTCTTAACTCTTACTCTGGCCTACTGGTTAAGGTCTTAACTCTAACTCTGGCCTAATGGTTAAGGTCTTAACTCTTACTCTGGCCTAATAGCTAAGGTCTTAGACTCGTACTCTGGCCTAATGGTTAAGGTCTTAACTCTTACTCTAGCCTAATAGCTAAGGTCTTAACTCTAACTCTGGCCTAATGGTTAAGGTCTTAACTCTTACTCTGGCCTAATAGCTAAGGTCTTAACTCTTACTCTGGCCTTCTGGTTAAGGTCTTAACTCTTACTCTGGCCTAATAGCTAGGGTCTTATACTCGTACTCTGGCCTAATGGTTAAGGTCTTAACTCTTACTCTGGCCTAATAGCTAAGGTCTTAGACTCGTACTATGGCCTACAGGTTAAGGTCTTAACTCTTACTCTGGCCTACTGGTAAAGGTCGTAACTCTTACTCTGGCCTAATAGCTAAGGTCTTAACTCTTACTCTGGCCTAATAGCTAAGGTCTTAACTCTTACTCTGGCCTACCGGTTAAGGTCTTAACTCTTACTCTGGCCTAATAGCTAAGGTCTTAGACTCGTACTCTGGCCTAATGGTTAAGGTCTTAACTCTTACCCTGGCCTAATAGCTAAGGTCTTAACTCTTACTCTGGCCTAATAGCTAAGGTCTTAGACTCGTACTCTGGCCTACTGGTTAAGGTCTTAACTCTTACTCTGGCCTACTGGTTAAGGTCTTAACTCTTACTATGGCCTACAGGTTAAGGTCTTAACTCTTACTCTGGCCTAATAGCTAAGGTCTTAGACTTGTACTCTGGCCTACTGGTTAAGGTCTTAACTCTTACTCTGGCCTAATAGCTAAGGTCTTAGACTTTTACTCTGGCCTAATGGTTAAGGTCTTAACTCTTGCTCTGGCCTAATAGCTAAGGTCTTAACTCTTACTCTGGCCTAATAGCTAAGGTCTTAGACTCGTACTCTGGCCTACTGGTTAAGGTCTTAACTCTTACTCTGGCCTACTGGTTAAGGTCTTAACTCTTACTCTGGCCTACTAGCTAAGGTCTTAACTCTTACTCTGGCCTAATAGCTAAGGTCTTAGACTCTTACTCTGGCCTAATAGCTAAGATCTTAGACTCGTACTCTGGCCTACTGGTTAAGGTCTTAACTCTTACTCTGGCCTAATAGCTGAGGTCTTAACTCTTTCTCTGGCCTAATATCTAAGGTCTTAACTCTTACTCTGGCCTAATAGCTAAGGTCTTAGACTCGTACTCTGGCCTACTGGTTAAGGTCTTAACTCTTACTCTGGCCTACTGGTTAAGGTCTTAACTCTTACTCTGGCCTACTAGCTAAGGTCTTAACTCTTACTCTGGCCTACTAGCTAAGGTCTTAACTCTTACTCTGGCCTAATAGCTAAGGTCTTAGACTCTTACTCTGGCCTAATAGCTAAGGTTTTAGACTCGTACTCTGGCCTACTGGTTAAGGTCTTAACTCTTACTCTGGCCTAATAGCTGAGGTCTTAACTCTTTCTCTGGCCTAATATCTAAGGTCTTAACTCTTACTCTGGCCTGATAGCTAAGGTCTTAGACTTGTACTCTGGCCTAATAGCTAAGGTCTTAGACTTGTACTCTGGCCTAAAGGTTAAGGTCTTAACTCTTACTCTGGCCTAATAGCTAAGGTCTTAGACTCGTCCTGTGGCCTAATGGTTAAGGTCTTAACTCTTACTCTGGCCTACAGGTTAAGGTCTTAACTCTTACTCTGGCCTAATAGCTAAGGTCTTAACTCTTACTCTGGCCTACTGGTTAAGGTCTTAACTCTTACTCTGGTCTAATAGCTAAGGTCTTAGACTCGTACTCTGGCCTAATGGTTAAGGTCTTAACTCTTACTCTAGCCTAATAGCTAAGGTCTTAACTCTAACTCTGGCCTAATGGTTAAGGTCTTAACTCTTACTCTGGCCTAATAGCTAAGGTCTTAACTCTTACTCTGGCCTTCTGGTTAAGGTCTTAACTCTTACTCTGGCCTAATAGCTAGGGTCTTATACTCGTACTCTGGCCTAATGGTTAAGGTCTTAACTCTTACTCTGGCCTAATAGCTAAGGTCTTAGACTCGTTCTATGGCCTACAGGTTAAGGTCTTAACTCTTACTCTGGCCTACTGGTAAAGGTCGTAACTCTTACTCTGGCCTAATAGCTAAGGTCTTAACTCTTACTCTGGCCTAATAGCTAAGGTCTTAACTCTTACTCTGGTCTACCGGTTAAGGTCTTAACTCTTACTCTGGCCTAATAGCTAAGGTCTTAGACTCGTACTCTGGCCTAATGGTTAAGGTCTTAACTCTTACCCTGGCCTAATAGCTAAGGTCTTAACTCTTATCCTGGCCTAATGGTTAAGGTCTTAACTCTTACTCTGGCCTAATAGCTAAGGCCTTAACTCTTACTCTGGCCTACTGGTTAAGGTCTTAACTCTTACTCTGGCCTAATAGTTAAGGTCTTAGACTCATACTCTGGCCTAATAGCTAAGGTCTTAACTCTTACTCTGGCCTAATAGCTAAGGTCTTAGACTCGTACTCTGGCCTAATGGTTAAGGTCTTAACTCTAACTCGGGCCTACTGGTTAAGGTCTTAACTCTTACTCTGGCCTAATAGCTAAGGTCTTAGACTTGTACTCAGGCCTACTGGTTAAGGTCTTAACTCTTACTCTGGCCTAATAGCTAAGGTCTTAGACTTTTACTCTGGCCTAATGGTTAAGGTCTTAACTCTTGCTCTGGCCTAATAGCTAAGGTCTTAACTCTTACTCTGGCCTAATAGCTAAGGTCTTAGACTCGTACTCTGGCCTACTGGTTAAGGTCTTAACTCTTACTCTGGCCTACTGGTTAAGGTCTTAACTCTTACTATGGCCTACAGGTTAAGGTCTTAACTCTTACTCTGGCCTAATAGCTAAGGTCTTAGACTTGTACTCTGGCCTACTGGTTAAGGTCTTAACTCTTACTCTGGCCTAATAGCTAAGGTCTTAGACTTTTACTCTGGCCTAATGGTTAAGGTCTTAACTCTTGCTCTGGCCTAATAGCTAAGGTCTTAACTCTTACTCTGGCCTAATAGCTAAGGTCTTAGACTCATACTCTGGCCTACTGGTTAAGGTCTTAACTCTTACTCTGGCCTACTGGTTAAGGTCTTAACTCTTACTCTGGCCTAATAGCTAAGGTCTTAACTCTTACTCTGGCCTAATAGCTAAGGTCTTAGACTCTTACTCTGGCCTAATAGCTAAGATCTTAGACTCGTACATTGGCCTACTGGTTAAGGTCTTAACTCTTACTCTGGCCTAATAGTTAAGGTCTTAGACTCATACTCTGGCCTAATAGCTAAGGTCTTAACTCTTACTCTGGACTAATAGCTAAGGTTTTAGACTCGTACTCTGGCCTACTGGTTAAGGTCTTAACTCTTACTCTGGCCTAATAGCTGAGGTCTTAACTCTTTCTCTGGCCTAATATCTAAGGTCTTAACTCTTACTCTGGCCTGATAGCTAAGGTCTTAGACTTGTACTCTGGCCTAATAGCTAAGGTCTTAGACTTGTACTCTGGCCTAATGGTTAAGGTCTTAACTCTTACTCTGGCCTAATGGCTAAGGTCTTAGACTCATCCTGTGGCCTAATGGTTAAGGTCTTAACTCTTACTCTGGCCTACAGGTTAAGGTCTTAACTCTTACTCTGGCCTAATAGCTAAGGTCTTAACTCTTACTCTGGCCTACTGGTTAAGGTCTTAACTCTTACTCTGGTCTAATAGCTAAGGTCTTAGACTCGTACTCTGGCCTAATGGTTAAGGTCTTAACTCTTACTCTAGCCTAATAGCTAAGGTCTTAACTCTAACTCTGGCCTAATGGTTAAGGTCTTAACTCTTACTCTGGCCTAATAGCTAAGGTCTTAACTCTTACTCTGGCCTTCTGGTTAAGGTTTTAACTCTTACTCTGGCCTAATAGCTAGGGTCTTATACTCATACTCTGGCCTAATGGTTAAGGTCTTAACTCTTACTCTGGCCTAATAGCTAAGGTCTTAGACTCGTACTATGGCCTACAGGTTAAGGTCTTAACTCTTACTCTGGCCTACTGGTAAAGGTCGTAACTCTTACTCTGGCCTAATAGCTAAGGTCTTAACTCTTACTCTGGCCTAATAGCTAAGGTCTTAACTCTTACTCTGGCCTACCGGTTAAGGTCTTAACTCTTACTCTGGCCTAATAGCTAAGGTCTTAGACTCGTACTCTGGCCTAATGGTTAAGGTCTTAACTCTTACCCTGGCCTAATAGCTAAGGTCTTAACTCTTATCCTGGCCTAATGGTTAAGGTCTTAACTCTTACTCTGGCCTAATAGCTAAGGTCTTAACTCTTACTCTGGCCTACTGGTTAAGGTCTTAACTCTTACTCTGGCCTAATAGTTAAGGTCTTAGACTCATACTCTGGCCTAATAGCTAAGGTCTTAACTCTTACTCTGGCCTAATAGCTAAGGTCTTAGACTCGTACTCTGGCCTAATGGTTAAGGTCTTAACTCTTACTCTGGCCTAATAGCTAAGGTCTTAACTCTTACTCTGGCCTAATAGCTAAGGTCTTAGACTCCTACTATGGCCTACAGGTTAAGGTCTTAACTCTTGCTCTGGCCTACTGGTTAAGGTCTTAACTCTTACTCTGGCCCAAATGCTAAGGTCTTAGACTCTTACTCTGGCCTACTGGGTAAGGTCTTAACTATTACTCTGGCCTACTGGTTAAGGGATTAACTCTTACTATGGCCTAATAGCTAAGGTCTTAACTCTTACTCTGGCCTACTGGTTAAGGTCTTAGACTCCTACTCTGGCCTAATAGCTAAGGTCTTAACTCTTTCTCTGACCTAATAGCCAAGGTCTTAACTCTTACTCTGGCCTAATAGCTAAGGTCTTAACTCTTACTCTGGCCTAATAGCTAAGATCTTAACTCTTACTCTGGCCTAATAGCTAAGGTCTTAGACTCGTACTCTAGCCTACTGGTTACGGTCTTAACTCTTACTCTGTTCTAATAGCTAAGGTCTTAGACTCGTACTATGGCCTACAGGTTAAGGTCTTAACTCTTACTCTGGCCTAATAGCTAAGGTCTTAGACTCGTACTCTGGCCTACTGGTTAAGGTCTTAACTCTTACTCTGGCCTAATGGTTAAAGTCTTAACTCTTAATCTGGCCTAATAGCTAAGGTCTTAACTCTTACTCTGGCCTAATCGCTAAGGTCTTAGACTCGTACTCTGGCCTACTGGTTAAGGTCTTAACTCTTACTCTGGTCTACTGGTTAAGGTCTTAACTCTTACTCTGGCTTACTGGTTAAGGTCTTAACACTTACTCTGGCCTAATAGCTAAGGTCTTAGACTCGTACTATGGCCTACAGGTTAAGGTCTTAACTCTTACTCTGGCCTACTGGTTAAGGTCTTAACTCTTACTCTGGTCTAATAGCTAAGGTCTTAACTCTTACTCTGGCCTAATAGCTAAGGTCTTAGACTCGTACTCTGGCCTACAGGTTAAGGTCTTAACTCTTACTCTGGCCTAATAGCTAAGGTCTTAACTCTTACTCTGGTATTATAGCTAAGGTCTTAACTCTTACTCTGGCCTACTGGTTAAGGTCTTAACTCTTACTCTGTCCTAATAGCTAAGGTCTTAACTCTTACTCTGGCCTAATAGTTAAGGTCTTAACTCCTACTCTGGCCTAATAGCTAAGGTCTTAGACTCGTACTCTGGCCTAATGGTTAAGGTCTTAACTCTTACTCTGGACTAATAGCTAAGGTTTTAGACTCGTACTCTGGCCTACTGGTTAAGGTCTTAACTCTTACTCTGTCCTAATAGCTGAGGTCTTAACTCTTTCTCTGGCCTAATAGCTAAGGTCTTAACTCTTACTCTGGCCTGATAGCTAAGGTCTTAGACTTGTACTCTGGCCTAATAGCTAAGGTCTTAGACTTGTACTCTGGCCTAATGGTTAAGGTCTTAACTCTTACTCTGGCCTAATAGCTAAGGTCTTAGACTCGTCCTGTGGCCTAATGGTTAAGGTCTTAACTCTTACTCTGGCCTACAGGTTAAGGTCTTAACGCTTACTCTGGCCTAATAGCTAAGGTCTTATACTCGTACTCTGGCCTAATGGTTAAGGTCTTAACTCTTACTCTGGCCTAATAGCTAAGGTCTTAGACTCGTACTAAGGCCTACAGGTTAAGGTCTTAACTCTTACTCTGGCCTACTGGTAAAGGTCGTAACTCTTACTCTGGCCTAATAGCTAAGGTCTTAACTCTTACTCTGGCCTAATAGCTAAGGTCTTAACTCTTACTCTGGCCTACTGGTTAAGGTCTTAACTCTTACTCTGGCCTACTGGTTAAGGTCTTAACTCTTACTCTGGCCTAATAGCTAAGGTCTTAGACTCGTACTCTGGCCTAATGGTTAAGGTCTTAACTCTTACTCTAGCCAAATAGCTAAGGTCTTAACTCTTACTCTGTCCTAATAGCTAAGGTCTTAGACTCGTACTATGGCCTACAGGTTAAGGTCTTAACTCTTACTCTGGCATAATAGCTAAGGTCTTAGACTTGAACTCTGGCCTACTGGTTAAGGTCTTAACTCTTACTCTGGCCTAATGGGTAAGGTCTTAACTCTTACTCTGGCCTAATAGCTAAGGTCTTAACTCTTACTCTGGCCTAATAGAAAAGGTCTTAGACTCGTACTCTGGCCTACTGGTTAAGGTCTTAACTCTTACTCTGGCCTACTGGTTAAGGTCTTAACTCTTACTCTGGCCTACTGGTTAAGGTCTTAACACTTACTCTTGCCTAATAGCTAAGGTCTTAGACTCGTACTATGGCCTACAGGTTAAGGTCTTAACTCTTACTCTGGCCTAAATGCTAAGGTCTTAACTCATACTCTGGCCTAATGGTTAAGGTCTTAGACTCGTACTCTGGCCTAATGGTTAAGGTCTTAACTCTAACTCGGGCCTACTGGTTAAGGTCTTAACTCTTACTCTGGCCTAATAGCTAAGGTCTTAGACTTGTACTCAGGCCTACTGGTTAAGGTCTTAACTCTTACTCTGGCCTAATAGCTAAGGTCTTAGACTTTTACTCTGGCCTAATGGTTAAGTTCTTAACTCTTACTCTGGCCTAATAGCTAAGGTCTTAGACTCATCCTGTGGCCTAATGGTTAAGGTCTTAACTCTTACTCTGGCCTACAGGTTAAGGTCTTAACTCTTACTCTGGCCTAATAGCTAAGGTCTTAACTCTTACTCTGGCCTACTGGTTAAGGTCTTAACTCTTACTCTGGTCTAATAGCTAAGGTCTTAGACTCGTACTCTGGCCTAATGGTTAAGGTCTTAACTCTTACTCTAGCCTAATAGCTAAGGTCTTAACTCTAACTCTGGCCTAATGGTTAAGGTCTTAACTCTTACTCTGGCCTAATAGCTAAGGTCTTAACTCTTACTCTGGCCTTCTGGTTAAGGTCTTAACTCTTACTCTGGCCTAATAGCTAGGGTCTTATACTCGTACTCTGGCCTAATGGTTAAGGTCTTAACTCTTACTCTGGCCTAATAGCTAAGGTCTTAGACTCGTTCTATGGCCTACAGGTTAAGGTCTTAACTCTTACTCTGGCCTACTGGTAAAGGTTGTAACTCTTACTCTGGCCTAATAGCTAAGGTCTTAACTCTTACTCTGGCCTAATAGCTAAGGTCTTAACTCTTACTCTGGTCTACCGGTTAAGGTCTTAACTCTTACTCTGGCCTAATAGCTAAGGTCTTAGACTCGTACTCTGGCCTAATGGTTAAGGTCTTAACTCTTACCCTGGCCTAATAGCTAAGGTCTTAACTCTTATCCTGGCCTAATGGTTAAGGTCTTAACTCTTACTCTGGCCTAATAGCTAAGGTCTTAACTCTTACTCTGGCCTACTGGTTAAGGTCTTAACTCTTACTCTGGCCTAATAGTTAAGGTCTTAGACTCATACTCTGGCCTAATAGCTAAGGTCTTAACTCTTACTCTGGCCTAATAGCTAAGGTCTTAGACTCGTACTCTGGCCTAATGGTTAAGGTCTTAACTCTAACTCGGGCCTACTGGTTAAGGTCTTAACTCTTACTCTGGCCTAATAGCTAAGGTCTTAGACTTGTACTCAGGCCCACTGGTTAAGGTCTTAACACTTACTCTGGCCTAATAGCTAAGGTCTTAGACTTTTACTCTGGCCTAATGGTTAAGGTCTTAACTCTTGCTCTGGCCTAATAGCTAAGGTCTTAACTCTTACTCTGGCCTAATAGCTAAGGTTTTAGACTCGTACTCTGGCCTACTGGTTAAGGTCTTAACTCTTACTCTGGCCTACTGGTTAAGGTCTTAACTCTTACTATGGCCTACAGGTTAAGGTCTTAACTCTTACTCTGGCCTAATAGCTAAGGTCTTAGACTTGTACTCTGGCCTACTGGTTAAGGTCTTAACTCTTACTCTGGCCTAATAGCTAAGGTCTTAGACTTTTACTCTGGCCTAATGGTTAAGGTCTTAACTCTTGCTCTGGCCTAATAGCTAAGGTCTTAACTCTTACTCTGGCCTAATAGCTAAGGTCTTAGACTCGTACTCTGGCCTACTGGTTAAGGTCTTAACTCTTACTCTGGCCTACTGGTTAAGGTCTTAACTCTTACTCTGGCCTAATAGCTAAGGTCTTAACTCTTACTCTGGCCTAATAGCTAAGATCTTAGACTCGTACTCTGGCCTACTGGTTAAGGTCTTAACTCTTACTCTGGCCTAATAGTTAAGGTCTTAGACTCATACTCTGGCCTAATAGCTAAGGTCTTAACTCTTACTCTGGACTAATAGCTAAGGTTTTAGACTCGTACTCTGGCCTACTGGTTAAGGTCTTAACTCTTACTCTGGCCTAATAGCTGAGGTCTTAACTCTTTCTCTGGCCTAATATCTAAGGTCTTAACTCTTACTCTGGCCTGATAGCTAAGGTCTTAGACTTGTACTCTGGCCTAATAGCTAAGGTCTTAGACTTGTACTCTGGCCTAATGGTTAAGGTCTTAACTCTTACTCTGGCCTAATAGCTAAGGTCTTAGACTCATCCTGTGGCCTAATGGTTAAGGTCTTAACTCTTACTCTGGCCTACAGGTTAAGGTCTTAACTCTTACTCTGGCCTAATAGCTAAGGTCTTAACTCTTACTCTGGCCTACTGGTTAAGGTCTTAACTCTTACTCTGGTCTAATAGCTAAGGTCTTAGACTCGTACTCTGGCCTAATGGTTAAGGTCTTAACTCTTACTCTAGCCTAATAGCTAAGGTCTTAACTCTTACTCTGGCCTTCTGGTTAAGGTTGTAACTCTTACTCTGGCCTAATAGCTAGGGTCTTATACTCGTACTCTGGCCTAATGGTTAAGGTCTTAACTCTTACTCTGGCCTAATAGCTAAGGTCTTAGACTCGTACTATGGCCTACAGGTTAAGGTCTTAACTCTTACTCTGGCCTACTGGTAAAGGTCGTAACTCTTACTCTGGCCTAATAGCTAAGGTCTTAACTCTTACTCTGGCCTAATAGCTAAGGTCTTAACTCTTACTCTGGCCTACCGGTTAAGGTCTTAACTCTTACTCTGGCCTAATAGCTAAGGTCTTAGACTCATACTCTGGCCTAATGGTTAAGGTCTTAACTCTTACCCTGGCCTAATAGCTAAGGTCTTAACTCTTATCCTGGCCTAATGGTTAAGGTCTTAACTCTTACTCTGGCCTAATAGCTAAGGTCTTAACTCTTACTCTGGCCTACTGGTTAAGGTCTTAACTCTTACTCTGGCCTAATAGTTAAGGTCTTAGACTCATACTCTGGCCTAATAGCTAAGGTCTTAACTCTTACTCTGGCCTAATAGCTAAGGTCTTAGACTCGTACTCTGGCCTAATGGTTAAGGTCTTAACTCTTACTCTGGCCTAATAGCTAAGGTCTTAACTCTTACTCTGGCCTAATAGCTAAGGTCTTAGACTCCTACTATGGCCTACAGGTTAAGGTCTTAACTCTTGCTCTGGCCTACTGGTTAAGGTCTTAACTCTTACTCTGGCCCAAATGCTAAGGTCTTAGACTCTTACTCTGGCCTACTGGGTAAGGTCTTAACTATTACTCTGGCCTACTGGTTAAGGGATTAACTCTTACTATGGCCTAATAGCTAAGGTCTTAACTCTTACTCTGGCCTACTGGTTAAGGTCTTAGACTCCTACTCTGGCCTAATAGCTAAGGTCTTAACTCTTTCTCTGACCTAATAGCCAAGGTCTTAACTCTTACTCTGGCCTAATAGCTAAGGTCTTAACTCTTACTCTGGCCTAATAGCTAAGATCTTAACTCTTACTCTGGCCTAATAGCTAAGGTCTTAGACTCGTACTCTAGCCTACTGGTTACGGTCTTAACTCTTACTCTGTTCTAATAGCTAAGGTCTTAGACTCGTACTATGGCCTACAGGTTAAGGTCTTAACTCTTACTCTGGCCTAATAGCTAAGGTCTTAGACTCGTACTCTGGCCTACTGGTTAAGGTCTTAACTCTTACTCTGGCCTAATGGTTAAGGTCTTAACTCTTAATCTGGCCTAATAGCTAAGGTCTTAACTCTTACTCTGGCCTAATCGCTAAGGTCTTAGACTCGTACTCTGGCCTACTGGTTAAGGTCTTAACTCTTACTCTGGTCTACTGGTTAAGGTCTTAACTCTTACTCTGGCTTACTGGTTAAGGTCTTAACACTTACTCTGGCCTAATAGCTAAGGTCTTAGACTCGTACTATGGCCTACAGGTTAAGGTCTTAACTCTTACTCTGGCCTACTGGTTAAGGTCTTAACTCTTACTCTGGTCTAATAGCTAAGGTCTTAACTCTTACTCTGGCCTAATAGCTAAGGTCTTAGACTCGTACTCTGGCCTACAGGTTAAGGTCTTAACTCTTACTCTGGCCTAATAGCTAAGGTCTTAACTCTTACTCTGGTATTATAGCTAAGGTCTTAACTCTTACTCTGGCCTACTGGTTAAGGTCTTAACTCTTACTCTGTCCTAATAGCTAAGGTCTTAACTCTTACTCTGGCCTAATAGTTAAGGTCTTAACTCCTACTCTGGCCTAATAGCTAAGGTCTTAGACTCGTACTCTGGCCTACTGGTTAAGGTCTTAACTCTTACTCTTGACTAATAGCTAAGGTTTTAGACTCGTACTCTGGCCTACTGGTTAAGGTCTTAACTCTTACTCTGTCATAATAGCTGAGGTCTTAACTCTTTCTCTGGCCTAATAGCTAAGGTCTTAACTCTTACTCTGGCCTGATAGCTAAGGTCTTAGACTTGTACTCTGGCCTAATAGCTAAGGTCTTAGACTTGTACTCTGGCCTAATGGTTAAGGTCTTAACTCTTACTCTGGCCTAATAGCTAAGGTCTTAGACTCGTCCTGTGGCCTAATGGTTAAGGTCTTAACTCTTACTCTGGCCTACAGGTTGAGGTCTTAACTCTTACTCTGGCCTAATAGCTAAGGTCTTATACTCGTACTCTGGCCTAATGGTTAAGGTCTTAACTCTTACTCTGGCCTAATAGCTAAGGTCTTAGACTCGTACGATGCCTACAGGTTAAGGTCTTAACTCTTACTCTGGCCTACTGGTAAAGGTCGTAACTCTTAATCTGGCCTAATAGCTAAGGTCTTAACTCTTACTCTGGCCTAATAGCTAAGGTCTTAACTCTTACTCTGGCCTACTGGTTAAGGTCTTAACTCTTACTCTGGCCTACTGGTTAAGGTCTTAACTCTTACTCTGGCCTAATAGCTAAGGTCTTAGACTCGTACTTTGGCCTAATGGTTAAGGTCTTAACTCTTACTCTAGCCTAATAGCTAAGGTCTTAACTCTTACTCTGGCCTAATGGTTAAGGTCTTAACTCTTACTCTGGCCTAATAGCTAAGGTCTTAACTCTTACTCTGGCCTTCTGGTTAAGGTCTTAACTCTTACTCTGGCCTAATAGCTAGGGTCTTATACTCGTACTCTGGCCTAATGGTTAAGGTCTTAACTCTTACTCTGGCCTAATAGCTAAGGTCTTAGACTCGTACTATGGCCTACAGGTTAAGGTCTTAACTCTTACTCTGGCCTACTGGTAAAGGTCGTAACTCTTACTCTGGCCTAATAGCTAAGGTCTTAACTCTTACTCTGGCCTAATAGCTAAGGTCTTAACTCTTACTCTGGCCTACTGGTTAAGGTCTTAACTCTTACTCTGTCCTAATAGCTAAGGTCTTAACTCTTACTCTGGCCTAATAGTTAAGGTCTTAACTCCTACTCTGGCCTAATAGCTAAGGTCTTAGACTCGTACTCTGGCCTAATGGTTAAGGTCTTAACTCTTACTCTGGACTAATAGCTAAGGTTTTAGACTCGTACTCTGGCCTACTGGTGAAGGTCTTAACTCTTACTCTGTCATAATAGCTGAGGTCTTAACTCTTTCTCTGGCCTAATAGCTAAGGTCTTAACTCTTACTCTGGCCTGATAGCTAAGGTCTTAGACTTGTACTCTGGCCTAATAGCTAAGGTCTTAGACTTGTACTCTGGCCTAATGGTTAAGGTCTTAACTCTTACTCTGGCCTAATAGCTAAGGTCTTAGACTCGTCCTGTGGCCTAATGGTTAAGGTCTTAACTCTTACTCTGGCCTACAGGTTAAGGTCTTAACTCTTACTCTGGCCTAATAGCTAAGGTCTTATACTCGTACTCTGGCCTAATGGTTAAGGTCTTAACTCTTACTCTGGCCTAATAGCTAAGGTCTTAGACTCGTACGATGGCCTACAGGTTAAGGTCTTAACTCTTACTCTGGCCTACTGGTAAAGGTCGTAACTCTTACTCTGGCCTAATAGCTAAGGTCTTAACTCTTACTCTGGCCTAATAGCTAAGGTCTTAACTCTTACTCTGGCCTACTGGTTAAGGTCTTAACTCTCACTCTGGCCTACTGGTTAAGGTCTTAACTCTTACTCTGGCCTAATAGCTAAGGTCTTAGACTCGTACTCTGGCCTAATGGTTAAGGTCTTAACTCTTACTCTAGCCTAATAGCTAAGGTCTTAACTCTTACTCTGGCCTAATGGTTAAGGTCTTAACTCTTACTCTGGCCTAATAGCTAAGGTCTTAACTCTTACTCTGGCCTTCTGGTTAAGGTCTTAACTCTTACTCTGGCCTAATAGCTAGGGTCTTATACTCGTACTCTGGCCTGATGGTTAAGGTCTTAACTCTTACTCTGGCCTAATAGCTAAGGTCTTAGACTCGTACTATGGCCTACAGGTTAAGGTCTTAACTCTTACTCTGGCCTACTGGTAAAGGTCGTAACTCTTACTCTGGCCTAATAGCTAAGGTCTTAACTCTTACTATGGCCTAATAGCTAAGGTCTTAACTCTTACTCTGGCCTACTGGTTAAGGTCTTAGACTCCTACTCTGGCCTAATAGCTAAGGTCTTAACTCTTGCTCTGGCCTACTGGTTAAGGTCTTAACTCCTACTCTTGCCTGATGGCTAAGGTCTTAGACGCGTACTCTGGCCTAATAGTTAAGGTCTTAGACTCATACTCTGGCCTAATAGCTAAGGTCTTAACTCTTACTCTGGCCTAATAGCTAAGGTCTTAGACTCGTACTCTGGCCTAATGGTTAAGGTCTTAACTCTTACTCTGGCCTAATAGCTAAGGTCTTAACTCTTACTCTGGCCTAATAGCTAAGGTCTTAGACTTCTACTATGGCCTACAGGTTAAGGTCTTAACTCTTGCTCTGGCCTACTGGTTAAGGTCTTAACTCTTACTCTGGCCCAAATGCTAAGGTCTTGGCTCTTACTCTGGCCTACTGGGTAAGGTCTTAACTATTACTCTGGCCTACTGGTTAAGGGATTAACTCTTACTATGGCCTAATAGCTAAGGTCTTAACTCTTACTCTGGCCTACTGGTTAAGGTCTTAGACTCCTACTCTGGCCTAATAGCTAAGGTCTTAACTCTTTCTATGACCTAATAGCTAAGGTCTTAACTCTTACTCTGGCCTAATAGCTAAGGTCTTAACTCTTACTCTGGCCTAATAGCTAAGATCTTAACTCTTACTCTGGCCTAATAGCTAAGGTCTTAGACTCGTACTCTAGCCTACTGGTTAAGGTCTTAACTCTTACTCTGTTCTAATAGCTAAGGTCTTAGACTCGTACTATGGCCTACAGGTTAAGGTCTTAACTCTTACTCTGGCCTAATAGCTAAGGTCTTAGACTCGTACTCTGGCCTACTGGTTAAGGTCTTAACTCTTACTCTGGCCTAATGGTTAAGGTCTTAACTCTTACTCTGGCCTAATAGCTAAGGTCTTAACTCTTACTCTGGCCTAATCGCTAAGGTCTTAGACTCGTACTGTGGCCTACTGGTTAAGGTCTTAACTCTTACTCTGGTCTACTGGTTAAGGTCTTAACTCTTACTCTGGCTTACTGGTTAAGGTCTTAACACTTACTCTGGCCTAATAGCTAAGGTCTTAGACTTGTACTATGTTCTACAGGTTAAGGTCTTAACTCTTACTCTGGCCTACTGGTTAAGGTCTTAACTCTTACTCTGGCCTAATAGCTAAGGTCTTAACTCTTACTCTGGCCTAATAGCTAAGGTCTTAACTCTTACTCTGGCCTAATAGCTAAGGTCTTAGACTCGTACTATGGCCTACAGGTTAAGGTCTTAACTCTTACTCTGGCCTACTGGTTAAGGTCTTAACTCTTACTCTGGCCTACTGGTTAAGGTCTTAACTCTTACTCTGGCCTAATAGCTAAGGTCTTAACTCTTACTCTGGCCTAATAGCTAAGGTCTTAGACTCTTACTCTGGCCTAATAGCTAAGGTCTTAGACTCGTACTCTGGCCTACTGGTTAAGGTCTTAACTCTTACTCTGGCCTAATAGATAAGGTCTAAGACTTGTACTATGGCCTACAGGTTAAGGTCTTAACTCTTACTTTGGCCTACTGGTTAAGGTCTTAACTCTTACTCTGGCCTACTGGTTAAGGTCTTAACTCTTACTCTGGCCTAATAGCTAAGGTCTTAGACTCGTACTCTGGCCTACTGGTTAAGGTCTTAACTCTTACTCTGGCCTAATAACTAAGGTCTTAGACTCGTACTATGGCCTACTGGTTAGGGTCTTAAGTCTTACTCTGGCCTACTGGTTAAGGTCTTAACTCTTACTGTGGCCTACTGCTTAAGGTCTTAACTCTTACTCTGGCCTAATAGCTAAGGTCTTTACTCTTACTCTGGCCTAATAGCTTAGGTCTTAACTCTTACGCTGGCCTAATAGCTAAGGTCTTAACTCTTACTCTGGCCTTATAGCTAAGGTCTTAACTCTTACTCTGGCCTACTGGTTAAGGTCTTAACTCTTATTCTGGCCTAAAAGCTAAGGTCTTAACTCTTTCTCTGGCCTAACAGCTAAGATCTTAACTCTTACTCTTGCCTGATAGCTAAGGTCTTAGACGCGTACTCTGGCCTAATAGCTAAGGTCTTAGACTTGTACTCTGGCCTAATGGTTAAGGTCTTAACTCTTACTCTGGCCTAATAGCTAAGGTCTTAGACTCGTACTCTGGCCTAATAGCTAAGGTCTTAGACTCGTACTCTGGCCTAATGGTTAACCTCTTAACTCTTACTCTGGCCTACAGGTTAAGGTCTTAACTCTTACTCTGGCCTAATAGCTAAGGTCTTAGACTCTTACTCTGGCCTACTGGTTAAGGTCTTAACTCTTTCTCTGGCCTAATAGCTAAGGTCTTATACTCGTACTCTGGCCTAATGGTTAAGGTCTTAACTCTTACTCAGGCCTAATGACTAAGGTCTAGACTCTTACTCTGGCCTAATGGTTAAGGTCTAGACTTTTAGTCTGGCCTACTGGTTAAGGTCTTAACTCTTACTCTGGCCTACTGGTTAAGGTCTTAACTCTTACTCTGGCCTAATAGCTAAGGTCTTAGACTCGTACTCTGGCCTACTGGTTAAGGTCTTAACTCTTAGTCTGGCCTAATAACTAAGGTCTTAGACTCGTACTATGGCCTACTGGTTAGGGTCATAAGTCTTACTCTGGCCTACTGGTTAAGGTCTTAACTCTTACTCTGGCCTACTGCTTAAGGTCTTAACTCTTACTCTGGCCTAATAGCTAAGGTCTTTACTCTTACTCTGGCCTAATAGCTAAGGTCTTAACTCTTACGCTGGCCTAATAGCTAAGGTCTTAACTCTTACTCTGGCCTAATAGCCAAGTTCTTAGACTCGTACTCTGGCCTAATAGCTAAGGTCTTAGACTCGTACTCTGGCCTAATGGTTAAGGTCTTAACTCTTACTCTGGCCTAATAGCTAAGGTCTTAGACTCTTACTCTGGCCTACTGGTTAAGGTCTTAACTCTTTCTCTGGCCTAATAGCTAAGGTCTTATACTCGTACTCTGGCCTAATGGTTAAGGTCTTAACTCTTACTCAGGCCTAATGATTAAGGTCTAGACTCTTACTCTGGCCTAATGGTTAAGGTCTAGACTTTTAGTCTGGCCTAATGGTTAAGGTCTTAACTCTTACTGTGGCCTAATAGCTAAGGTCTTAACTCTTACTCTGGCCTACTGGTTAAGGTCTTAACTCTTACTCTGGTCTAATAGCTAAGGTCTTAACTCTTACTCTGGCCTAATAGCTAACGTCTTAGACTCGTACTCTGGCCTACAGGTTAAGGTCTTAACTCTTAATCTGGACTACTGGTTAAGGTCTTAACTCTTACTCTGGCCTAATAGCTGAGGTCTTAACTCTTACTCTGGCATTATAGCTAAGGTCTTACCTCTTACTCTGGCCTACTGGTTAAGGTCTTAACTCTTACTCTGGCCTAATAGTTAAGGTCTTAACTCCTACTCTGGCCTAATAGCTAAGGTCTTAGACTCGTACTCTGGCCTAATGGTTAAGGTCTTAACTCTTACTCTGGCCTACTGGTAAAGGTCGTAACTCTTACTCTGGCCTAATAGCTAAGGTCTTAGACTCGTACTATGGCATACAGGTTAAGGTCTTAACTCTTACTCTGGCCTACTGGTAAAGGTCGTAACTCTTACTCTGGCCTAATAGCTAAGGTCTTAGACTCGTACTCTAGCCTACTGGTTAAGGTCTTAACTCTTACTCTGTTCTAATAGGTAAGGTCTTAGACTCGTACTATGGCCTACAGGTTAAGGTCTTAACTCTTACTCTGGCCTAATAGCTAAGGTCTTAGACTCGTACTCTGGCCTACTGGTTAAGGTCTTAACTCTTACTCTGGCCTAATGGTTAAGGTCTTAACTCTTACTCTGGCCTAATAGCTAAGGTCTTAACTCTTACTCTGGCCTAATCGCTAAGGTCTTAGACTTGTACTCTGGCCTACTGGTTAAGGTCTTAACTCTTACTCTGGTCTACTGGTTAAGGTCTTAACTCTTACTCTGGCTTACTGGTTAAGGTCTTAACACTTCCTCTGGCCTAATAGCTAAGGTCTTAGACTCGTACTATGGCCTACAGGTTAAGGTCTTAACTCTTACTCTGGCCTACTGGTTAAGGTCTTAACACTTACTCTGGCCTAATAGCTAAGGTCTTAGACTCGTACTATGGCCTACAGGTTAAGGTCTTAACTCTTACTCTGGCCTACTGGTTAAGGTCTTAACTCTTACTCTGGCCTAATAGCTAAGGTCTTAACTCTTACTCTGGCCTAATAGCTAAGGTCTTAGACTCGTACTCTGGCCTACTGGTTAAGGTCTTAACTCTTACTCTGGCCTACTGGTTAAGGTCTTAACTCTTACTCTGGCCTAATAGCTAAGGTCTTAACTCTTACTCTGGCCTAATAGCTAAGGTCTTAGACTCTTACTCTGGCCTAATAGCTAAGATCTTAGACTCGTACTCTGGCCTACTGGTTAAGGTCTTAACTCTTACTCTGGCCTAATAGTTAAGGTCTTAGACTCATACTCTGGCCTAATAGCTAAGGTCTTATCTCTTACTCTGGACTAATAGCTAAGGTTTTAGACTCGTACTCTGGCCTACTGGTTAAGGTCTTAACTCTTACTCTGGCCTAATAGCTGAGGTCTTAACTCTTTCTCTGGCCTAATATCTAAGGTCTTAACTCTTACTCTGGCCTGATAGCTAAGGTCTTAGACTTGTACTCTGGCCTAATAGCTAAGGTCTTAGACTTGTACTCTGGCCTAATGGTTAAGGTCTTAACTCTTACTCTGGCCTAATAGCTAAGGTCTTAGACTCGTCCTGTGGCCTAATGTTTAAGGTCTTAACTCTTACTCTGGCCTACAGGTTAAGGTCTTAACTCTTACTCTGGCCTAATTAGCTAAGGTCTTAACTCTAACTCTGGCCTAATAGCTAAGGTCTTAACTCTTACTCTGGCCTACTGGTTAAGGTCTTAACTCTTACTCTGGTCTAATAGCTAAGGTCTTAGACTCGTACTCTGGCCTAATGGTTAAGGTCTTAACTCTTACTCTAGCCTAATAGCTAAGGTCTTAACTCTAACTCTGGCCTAATGGTTAAGGTCTTAACTCTTACTCTGGCCTAATAGCTAAGGTCTTAACTCTTACTCTGGCCTTCTGGTTAAGGTCTTAACTCTTACTCTGGCCTAATAGCTAGGGTCTTATACTCGTACTCTGGCCTAATGGTTAAGGTCTTAACTCTTACTCTGGCCTAATTGCTAAGGTCTTAGACTCGTACTATGGCCTAGAGGTTAAGGTCTTAACTCTTACTCTGGCCTACTGGTAAAGGTCGTAACTCTTACTCTGGCCTAATAGCTAAGGTCTTAACTCTTACTCTGGCCTAATAGCTAAGGTCTTAACTCTTACTCTGGCCTACCGGTTAAGGTCTTAACTCTTACTCTGGCCTAATAGCTAAGGTCTTAGACTCGTACTCTGGCCTAATGGTTAAGGTCTTAACTCTTACCCTGGCCTAATAGCTAAGGTCTTAACTCTTATCCTGGCCTAATGGTTAAGGTCTTAACTCTTACTCTGGCCTAATAGCTAAGGTCTTAACTCTTACTCTGGCCTACTGGTTAAGGTCTTAACTCTTACTCTGGCCTAATAGTTAAGGTCTTAGACTCATACTCTGGCCTAATAGCTAAGGTCTTAACTCTTACTCTGGCCTAATAGCTAAGGTCTTAGACTCGTACTCTGGCCTAATGGTTAAGGTCTTAACTCTTACTCTGGCCTAATAGCTAAGGTCTTAACTCTTACTCTGGCCTAATAGCTAAGGTCTTAGACTCCTACTATGGCCTACAGGTTAAGGTCTTAACTCTTGCTCTGGCCTACTGGTTAAGGTCTTAACTCTTACTCTGGCCCAAATGCTAAGGTCTTAGACTCTTACTCTGGCCTACTGGGTAAGGTCTTAACTATTACTCTGGCCTACTGGTTAAGGGATTAACTCTTACTATGGCCTAATAGCTAAGGTCTTAACTCTTACTCTGGCCACTGGTTAAGGTCTTAGACTCCTACTCTGGCCTAATAGCTAAGGTCTTAACTCTTTCCCTGACCTAATAGCCAAGGTCTTAACTCTTACTCTGGCCTAATAGCTAAGATCTTAACTCTTACTCTGGCCTAATAGCTAAGATCTTAACTCTTACTCTGGCCTAATAGCTAAGGTCTTAGACTCGTACTCTAGCCTACTGGTTACGGTCTTAACTCTTACTCTGTTCTAATAGCTAAGGTCTTAGACTCGTACTATGGCCTGCAGGTTAAGGTCTTAACTCTTACTCTGGCCTAATAGCTAAGGTCTTAGACTCGTACTCTGGCCTACTGGTTAAGGTCTTAACTCTTACTCTGGCCTAATGGTTAATGTCTTAACTCTTACTCTGGCCTAATAGCTAAGGTCTTAACTCTTACTCTGGCCTAATCGCTAAGGTCTTAGACTCGTACTCTGGCCTACTGGTTAAGGTCTTAACTCTTACTCTGGTCTACTGGTTAAGGTCTTAACTCTTACTCTGGCTTACTGGTTAAGGTCTTAACACTTACTCTGGCCTAATAGCTAAGGTCTTAGACTCGTACTATGGCCTACAGGTTAAGGTCTTAACTCTTACTCTGGCCTACTGGTTAAGGTCTTAACTCTTACTCTGGTCTAATAGCTAAGGTCTTAACTCTTACTCTGGCCTAATAGCTAAGGTCTTAGACTCGTACTCTGGCCTACAAGTTAAGGTCTTAACTCTTACTCTGGCCTACTGGTTAAGGTCTTAACTCTTACTCTGGCCTAATAGCTAAGGTCTTAACTCTTACTCTGGTATTATAGCTAAGGTCTTAACTCTTACTCTGGCCACTGGTTAAGGTCTTAGACTCCTACTCTGGCCTAATAGCTACGGTCTTAACTCTTTCCCTGACCTAATAGCCAAGGTCTTAACTCTTACTCTGGCCTAATAGCTAAGGTCTTAACTCTTACTCTGGCCTAATAGCTAAGATCTTAACTCTTACTCTGGCCTAATAGCTAAGGTCTTAGACTCGTACTCTAGCCTACTGGTTAAGGTCTTAACTCTTACTCTGGCCTAATAGCTAAGGTCTTAACTCTTACTCTGGTATTATAGCTAAGGTCTTAACTCTTACTCTGGCCTACTGGTTAAGGTCTTAACTCTTACTCTGTCCTAATAGCTAAGGTCTTAACTCTTACTCTGGCCTAATAGTTAAGGTCTTAACTCCTACTCTGGCCTAATAGCTAAGGTCTTAGACTCGTACTCTGGCCTAATGGTTAAGGTCTTAACTCTTACTCTGGACTAATAGCTAAGGTTTTAGACTCGTACTCTGGCCTACTGGTTAAGGTCTTAACTCTTACTCTGTCATAATAGCTGAGGTCTTAACTCTTTCTCTGGCCTAATAGCTAAGGTCTTAACTCTTACTCTGGCCTGATAGCTAAGGTCTTAGACTTGTACTCTGGCCTAATAGCTAAGGTCTTAGACTTGTACTCTGGCCCAATGGTTAAGGTCTTAACTCTTACTCAGGCCTAATAGCTAAGGTCTTAGACTCGTCCTGTGGCCTAATGGTTAAGGTCTTAACTCTTACTCTGGCCTACAGGTTAAGGTCTTAACTCTTACTCTGGCCTAATAGCTAAGGTCTTATACTCGTACTCTGGCCTAATGGTTAAGGTCTTAACTCTTACTCTGGCCTAATAGCTAAGGTCTTAGACTCGTACGATGGCCTACAGGTTAAGGTCTTAACTCTTACTCTGGCCTACTGGTAAAGGTCGTAACTCTTACTCTGGCCTAATAGCTAAGGTCTTAACTCTTACTCTGTTCTAATAGCTAAGGTCTTAACTCTTACTCTGGCCTACTGGTTAAGGTCTTAACTCTTACTCTGGCCTAATAGCTAAGGTCTTAGACTCGTACTTTGGCCTAATGGTTAAGGTCTTAACTCTTACTCTAGCCTAATAGCTAAGGTCTTAACTCTTACTCTGGCCTAATGGTTAAGGTCTTAACTCTTACTCTGGCCTAATAGCTAAGGTCTTAACTCTTACTCTGGCCTTCTGGTTAAGGTCTTAACTCTTACTCTGGCCTAATAGCTAGGGTCTTATACTCGTACTCTGGCCTAATGGTTAAGGTCTTAACTCTTACTCTGGCCTAATAGCTAAGGTCTTAGACTCGTACTCTGGCCTACTGGTTAAGGTCTTAACTCTTACTCTGGCCTAATAGATAAGGTCTAAGACTCGTACTATGGCCTACAGGTTAAGGTCTTAACTCTTACTTTGGCCTACTGGTTAAGGTCTTAACTCTTACTCTGGCCTACTGGTTAAGGTCTTAACTCTTACTCTGGCCTAATAGCTAAGGTCTTAGACTCGTACTCTGGCCTACTGGTTAAGGTCTTAACTCTTACTCTGGCCTAATAACTAAGGTCTTAGACTCGCACTATGGCCTACTGGTTAGGGTCTTAAGTCTTACTCTGGCCTACTGGTTAAGGTCTTAACTCTTACTCTGGCCTACTGCTTAAGGTCTTAACTCTTACTCTGGCGTAATAGCTAAGGTCTTTACTCTTACTCTGGCCTAATAGCTAAGGTCTTAACTCTTACGCTGGCCTAATAGCTAAGGTCTTAACTCTTACTCTGGCCTTATAGCTAAGGTCTTAACTCTTACTCTGGCCTACTGGTTAAGGTCTTAACTCTTATTCTGGCCTAAAAGCTAAGGTCTTAACTCTTTCTCTGGCCTAACAGCTAAGATCTTAACTCTTACTCTTGCCTGATAGCTAAGGTCTTAGACGCGTACTCTGGCCTAATAGCTAAGGTCTTAGACTTGTACTCTGGCCTAATGGTTAAGGTCTTAACTCTTACTCTGGCCTAATAGCTAAGGTCTTAGACTCGTACTCTGGCCTAATAGCTAAGGTCTTAGACTCGTACTCTGGCCTAATGGTTAACCTCTTAACTCTTACTCTGGCCTACAGGTTAAGGTCTTAACTCTTACTCTGGCCTAATAGCTAAGGTCTTAGACTCTTACTCTGGCCTACTGGTTAAGGTCTTAACTCTTTCTCTTTCCTAATAGCTAAGGTCTTATACTCGTACTCTGGCCTAATGGTTAAGGTCTTAACTCTTACTTAGGCCTAATGACTAAGGTCTAGACTCTTACTCTGGCCTAATGGTTAAGGTCTAGACTTTTAGTCTGGCCTACTGGTTAAGGTCTTAACTCTTACTCTGGCCTACTGGTTAAGGTCTTAACTCTTATTCTGGCCTAATAGCTAAGGTCTTAGACTCATACTCTGGCCTACTGGTTAAGGTCTTAACTCTTAGTCTGGCCTAATAACTAAGGTCTTAGACTCGTACTATGGCCTACTGGTTAGGGTCATAAGTCTTACTCTGGCCTACTGGTTAAGGTCTTAACTCTTACTCTGGCCTACTGCTTAAGGTCTTAACTCTTACTCTGGCCTAATAGCTAAGGTCTTTACTCTTACTCTGGCCTAATAGCTAAGGTCTTAACTCTTACGCTGGCCTAATAGCTAAGGTCTTAACTCTTACTCTGGCCTAATAGCCAAGTTCTTAGACTCGTACTCTGGCCTAATAGCTAAGGTCTTAGACTCGTACTCTGGCCTAATGGTTAAGGTCTTAACTCTTACTCTGGCCTAATAGCTAAGGTCTTAGACTCTTACTCTGGCCTACTGGTTAAGGTCTTAACTCTTTCTCTGGCCTAATAGCTAAGGTCTTATACTCGTACTCTGGCCTAATGGTTAAGGTCTTAACTCTTACTCAGGCCTAATGATTAAGGTCTAGACTCTTACTCTGGCCTAATGGTTAAGGTCTAGACTTTTAGTCTGGCCTAATGGTTAAGGTCTTAACTCTTACTGTGGCCTAATAGCTAAGGTCTTAACTCTTACTCTGGCCTACTGGTTAAGGTCTTAACTCTTACTCTGGTCTAATAGCTAAGGTCTTAACTCTTACTCTGGCCTAATAGCTAACGTCTTAGACTCGTACTCTGGCCTACAGGTTAAGGTCTTAACTCTTACTCTGGCCTACTGGTTAAGGTCTTAACTCTTACTCTGGCCTAATAGCTGAGGTCTTAACTCTTACTCTGGCATTATAGCTAAGGTCTTACCTCTTACTCTGGCCTACTGGTTAAGGTCTTAACTCTTACTCTGGCCTAATAGTTAAGGTCTTAACTCCTACTCTGGCCTAATAGCTAAGCTCTTAGACTCGTACTCTGGCCTAATGGTTAAGGTCTTAACTCTTACTCTGGACTAATAGCTAAGGTTTTAGACTCGTACTCTGGCCTACTGGTTAAGGTCTTAACTCTTACTCTGGCCTAATAGCTGAGGTCTTAACTCTTTCTCTGGCCTAATAGCTAAGGTCTTAACTCTTACTCTGGCCTGATAGCTAAGGTCTTAGACTTGTACTCTGGCCTAATAGCTAAGGTATTAGACTTGTACTCTGGCCTAATGGTTAAGGTCTTAACTCTTACTCTGGCCTAATAGCTAAGGTCTTAGACTCGTCCTGTGGCCTTAGGGTTAAGGTCTTAACTCTTACTCTGGCCTACAGGTTAAGGTCTTAACTCTTACTCTGGCCTAATAGCTAAGGTCTTAACTCTAACTCTGGCCTAATAGCTAAGGTCTTAACTCTTACTCTGGCCTACTGGTTAAGGTCTTAACTCTTACTCTGGCCTAATAGCTAGGGTCTTATACTCGTAATCTGGCCTAATGGTTAAGGTCTTAACTCTTACTCTGGCCTACTGGTAAAGGTCGTAACTCTTACTCTGGCCTAATAGCTAAGGTCTTAGACTCGTACTATGGCATACAGGTTAAGGTCTTAACTCTTACTCTGGCCTACTGGTAAAGGTCGTAACTCTTACTCTAGCCTAATAGCTAAGGTCTTAGACTCGTACTCTAGCCTACTGGTTAAGGTCTTAACTCTTACTCTGTTCTAATAGCTAAGGTCTTAGACTCGTACTATGGCCTACAGGTTAAGGTCTTAACTCTTACTCTGGCCTAATAGCTAAGGTCTTAGACTCGTACTCTGGCCTACTGGTTAAGGTCTTAACTCTTACTCTGGCCTAATGGTTAAGGTCTTAACTCTTACTCTGGCCTAATAGCTAAGGTCTTAACTCTTACTCTGGCCTAATCGCTAAGGTCTTAGACTTGTACTCTGGCCTACTGGTTAAGGTCTTAACTCTTACTCTGGCTTACTGGTTAAGGTCTTAACACTTACTCTGGCCTAATAGCTAAGGTCTTAGACTCGTACTATGGCCTACAGGTTAAGGTCTTAACTCTTACTCTGGCCTACTGGTTAAGGTCTTAACTCTTACTCTGGCCTAATAGCTAAGGTCTTAACTCGTACTCTGGCCTAATAGCTAAGGTCTTAACTCTTACTCTGGCCTAATAGCTAAGGTCTTAGACTCGTACTATGGCCTACAGGTTAAGGTCTTAACTCTTACTCTGGCCCACTGGTTAAGGTCTTAACTCTTACTCTGGCCTACTGGTTAAGGTCTTAACTCTTACTCTGGCCTAATAGCTAAGGTCTTAACTCTTACTCTGGCCTAATAGCTAAGGTCTTAGACTCTTACTCTGGCCTAATAGCTAAGGTCTTAGACTCGTACTCTGGCCTACTGGTTAAGGTCTTAACTCTTACTCTGGCCTAATAGCTAAGGTCTTAGACTCGTACTATGGCCTACAGGTTAAGGTCTTAACTCTTACTTTGGCCTACTGGTTAAGGTCTTAACTCTTACTCTGGCCTACTGGTTAAGGTCTTAACTCTTACTCTGGCCTAATAGCTAAGGTCTTAGACTCGTACTATGGCCTACAGGTTAAGGTCTTAACTCTTACTCTGGCCTACTGGTTAAGGTCTTAACTCTTACTCTGGCCTAATAGCTAAGGTCTTAACTCTTACTCTGGTATTATAGCTAAGGTCTTAACTCTTACTCTGGCCTACTGGTTAAGGTCTTAACTCTTACTCTGTCCTAATAGCTAAGGTCTTAACTCTTACTCTGGCCTAATAGTTAAGGTCTTAACTCCTACTCTGGCCTAATACCTAAGGTCTTAGACTCGTACTCTGGCCTAATGGTTAAGGTCTTAACTCTTACTCTGGACTAATAGCTAAGGTTTTAGACTCGTACTCTGGCCTACTGGTTAAGGTCTTAACTCTTACTCTGTCCTAATAGCTGAGGTCTTAACTCTTTCTCTGGCCTAATAGCGAAGGTCTTAACTCTTACTCTGGCCTGATAGCTAAGGTCTTAGACTTGTACTCTGGCCTAATAGCTAAGGTCTTAGACTTGTACTCTGGCCTAATGGTTAAGGTCTTAACTCTTACTCTGGCCTAATAGCTAAGGTCTTAGACTCGTCCTGTGGCCTAATGGTTAAGGTCTTAACTCTTACTCTGGCCTACAGGTTAAGGTCTTAACTCTTACTCTGGCCTAATAGCTAAGGTCTTAGACTCTTACTCTGGTCTAATAGCTAAGGTCTTATACTCGTACTCTGGCCTAATGGTTAAGGTCTTAACTCTTACTCTGGCCTAATAGCTAAGGTCTTAGACTCGTACTATGGCCTACAGGTTAAGGTCTTAACTCTTACTCTGGCCTACTGGTAAAGGTCGTAACTCTTACTCTGGCCTAATAGCTAAGGTCTTAACTCTTACTCTGGCCTAATAGCTAAGGTCTTAACTCTTACTCTGGCCTACTGGTTAAGGTCTTAACTCTTACTCTGGCCTTCTGGTTAAGGTCTTAACTCTTACTCTGGCCTAATAGCTAAGGTCTTAGACTCGTACTCTGGCCTAATGGTTAAGGTCTTAACTCTTACTCTAGCCTAATAGCTAAGGTCTTAACTCTTACTCTGGCCTAATGGTTAAGGTCTTAACTCTTACTCTGGCCTAATAGCTAAGGTCTTAACTCTTACTCTGGCCTTCTGGTTAAGGTCTTAACTCTTACTCTGGCCTAATAGCTAGGGTCTTATACTCGTACTCTGGCCTAATGGTTAAGGTCTTAACTCTTACTCTGGCCTAATAGCTAAGGTCTTAGACTCGTACTATGGCCTACAGGTTAAGGTCTTAACTCTTACTCTGGCCTACTGGTAAAGGTCATAACTCTTACTCTGGCCTAATAGCTAAGGTCTTAACTCTTACTCTGGCCTAATAGCTAAGGTCTTAACTCTTACTCTGGCCTACTGGTTAAGGTCTTAACTCTTACTCTGGCCTAATAGCTAAGGTCTTAGACTCGTACTCTGGCCTAATGGTTAAGGTCTTAACTCTTACCCTGGCCTAATAGCTAAGGTCTTAACTCTTATCCTGGCCTAATGGTTAAGGTCTTAACTCTTACTCTGGCCTAATAGCTAAGGTCTTAACTCTTACTCTGGCCTACTGGTTAAGGTCTTAGACTCGTACTCTGGCCTAATGGTTAAGGTCTTAACTCTTACTCTGGCCTAATAACTAAGGTCTTAGACTCGTACTATGGCCTACTGGTTAGGGTCTTAAGTCTTACTCTGGCCTACTGGTTAAGGTCTTAACTCTTACTCTGGCCTACTGCTTAAGGTCTTAACTCTTACTCTGGCCTAATAGCTAAGGTCTTTACTCTTACTCTGGCCTAATAGCTAAGGTCTTAACTCTTACGCTGGCCTAATAGCTAAGGTCTTAACTCTTACTCTGGCCTTATAGCTAAGGTCTTAACTCTTACTCTGGCCTAGCGGTTAAGGTCTTAACTCTTATTCTGGCCTAAAAGCTAAGGTCTTAACTCTTTCTCTGGCCTAACAGCTAAGATCTTAACTCTTACTCTTGCCTGATAGCTAAGGTCTTAGACGCGTACTCTGGCCTAATAGCTAAGGTCTTAGACTCGTACTCTGGCCTAATGGTTAAGGTCTTAACTCTTACTCTGGCCTAATAGCTAAGGTCTTAGACTCGTACTCTGGCCTAATAGCTAAGGTCTTAGACTCGTACTCTGGCCTAATGGTTAACCTCTTAACTCTTACTCTGGCCTACAGGTTAAGGTCTTAACTCTTACTCTGGCCTAATAGCTAAGGTCTTAGACTCTTACTCTGGCCTACTGGTTAAGGTCTTAACTCTTTCTCTGGCCTAATAGCTAAGGTCTTATACTCGTACTCTGGCCTAATGGTTAAGGTCTTAACTCTTACTCAGGCCTAATGACTAAGGTCTAGACTCTTACTCTGGCCTAATGGTTAAGGTCTAGACTTTTAGTCTGGCCTAATGGTTAAGGTCTTAACTCTTACTGTGGCCTAATAGCTAAGGTCTTAACTCTTACTCTGGCCTACTGGTTAAGGTCTTAACTCTTACTCTGGTCTAATAGCTAAGGTCTTAACTCTTACTCTGGCCTAATAGCTAACGTCTTAGACTCGTACTCTGGCCTACAGTTTAAGGTCTTAACTCTTACTCTGGCCTACTGGTTAAGGTCTTAACTCTTACTCTGGCCTAATAGCTAAGGTCTTAACTCTTACTCTGGCATTATAGCTAAGGTCTTAACTCTTACTCTGGCCTACTGGTTAAGGTCTTAACTCTTACTCTGGCCTAATAGCTAAGGTCTTAACTCTTACTCTGGCCTAATAGTTAAGGTCTTAACTCCTACTCTGGCCTAATAGCTAAGGTCTTAGACTCGTACTCTGGCCTAATGGTTAAGGTCTTAACTCTTACTCTGGACTAATAGCTAAGGTTTTAGACTCGTACTCTGGCCTACTGGTTAAGGTCTTAACTCTTACTCTGACCTAATAGCTGAGGTCTTAACTCTTTCTCTGGCCTACTGGTTAAGGTCTTAACTCTTACTCTGGTCTAATAGCTAAGGTCTTAGACTCGTACTCTAGCCTACTGGTTAAGGTCTTAACTCTTACTCTGTTCTAATAGCTAAGGTCTTAGACTCGTACTATGGCCTACAGGTTAAGGTCTTAACTCTTACTCTGGCCTAATAGCTAAGGTCTTAGACTCGTACTCTGGCCTACTGGTTAAGGTCTTAACTCTTACTCTGGCCTAATGGTTAAGGTCTTAACTCTTACTATGGCCTAATAGCTAAGGTCTTAACTCTTACTCTGGCCTAATCGCTAAGGTCTTAGACTTGTACTCTGGCCTACTGGTTAAGGTCTTAACTCTTACTCTGGTCTACTGGTTAAGGACTTAACTCTTACTCTGGCTTACTGGTTAAGGTCTTAACACTTACTCTGGCCTAATAGCTAAGGTCTTAGACTCGTACTATGGCCTACAGGTTAAGGTCTTAACTCTTACTCTGGCCTACTGGTTAAGGTCTTAACTCTTACTCTGGCCTAATAGCTAAGGTCTTAACTCGTACTCTGGCCTAATAGCTAAGGTCTTAACTCTTACTCTGGCCTAATAGCTAAGGTCTTAGACTCGTACTATGGCCTATAGGTTAAGGTCTTAACTCTTACTCTGGCCTAATAGCTAAGGTCTTAACTCTTACTCTGGCCTAATAGCTAAGGTCTTAGACTCTTACTCTGGCCTAATAGCTAAGGTCTTAGACTCGTACTCTGGCCTACTGGTTAAGGTCTTAACTCTTACTCTGGCCTAATAGCTAAGGTCTTAGACTCGTACTATGGCCTACAGGTTAAGGTCTTAACTCTTACTTTGGCCTACTGGTTAAGGTCTTAACTCTTACTCTGGCCTACTGGTTAAGGTCTTAACTCTTACTCTGGCCTAATAGCTAAGGTCTTAGACTCGTACTCTGGCCTACTGGTTAAGGTCTTAACTCTTACTCTGGTCTACTGGTTAAGGTCTTAACTCTTACTCTGGCTTACTGGTTAAGGTCTTAACACTTACTCTGGCCTAATAGCTAAGGTCTTAAACTCGTACTATGGCCTACAGGTTAAGGTCTTAACTCTTACTCTGGCCTACTGGTTAAGGTCTTAACTCTTACTCTGGTCTAATAGCTAAGGTCTTAACTCTTACTCTGGCCTAATAGCTAAGGTCTTAGACTCGTACTCTGGCCTGCAGGTTAAGGTCTTAACTCTTACTCTGGCCTACTGGTTAAGGTCTTAACTCTTACTCTGGCCTAATAGCTAAGGTCTTAACTCTTACTCTGGTATTATAGCTAAGGTCTTAACTCTTACTCTGGCCTACTGGTTAAGGTCTTAACTCTTACTCTGTCCTAATAGCTAAGGTCTTAACTCTTACTCTGGCCTAATAGTTAAGGTCTTAACTCCTACTCTGGCCTAATACCTAAGGTCTTAGACTCGTACTCTGGCCTAATGGTTAAGGTCTTAACTCTTACTCTGGACTAATAGCTAAGGTTTTAGACTCGTACTCTGGCCTACTGGTTAAGGTCTTAACTCTTACTCTGTCCTAATAGCTGAGGTCTTAACTCTTTCTCTGGCCTAATAGCTAAGGTCTTAACTCTTACTCTGGCCTGATAGCTAAGGTCTTAGACTTGTACTCTGGCCTAATAGCTAAGGTCTTAGACTTGTACTCTGGCCTAATGGTTAAGGTCTTAACTCTTACTCTGGCCTAATAGCTAAGGTCTTAGACTCGTCCTGTGGCCTAATGGTTAAGGTCTTAACTCTTACTCTGGCCTACAGGTTAAGGTCTTAACTCTTACTCTGGCCTAATAGCTAAGGTCTTAGACTCTTACTCTGGCCTAATAGCTAAGGTCTTCTACTCGTACTCTGGCCTAATGGTTAAGGTCTTAACTCTTACTCTGGCCTAATAGCTAAGGTCTTAGACTCGTACTATGGCCTACAGGTTAAGGTCTTAACTCTTACTCTGGCCTACTGGTAAAGGTCGTAACTCTTACTCTGGCCTAATAGCTAAGGTCTTAACTCTTACTCTGGCCTAATAGCTAAGGTCTTAACTCTTACTCTGGCCTACTGGTTAAGGTCTTAACTCTTAATCTGGCCTACTGGTTAAGGTCTTAACTCTTACTCTGGCCTAATAGCTAAGGTCTTAGACTCGTACTCTGGCCTAATGGTTAAGGTCTTAACTCTTACTCTAGCCTAATAGCTAAGGTCTTAAATCTTACTCTTGCCTAATGGTTAAGGTCTTAACTCTTACTCTGGCCTAATAGCTAAGGTCTTAATTCTTACTCTGGCCTTCTGGTTAAGGTCTTAACTCTTACTCTGGCCTAATAGCTAGGGTCTTATACTCGTACTCTGGCCTAATGGTTAAGGTCTTAACTCTTACTCTGGCCTAATAGCTAAGGTCTTAGACTCGTACTATGGCCTACAGGTTAAGGTCTTAACTCTTACTCTGGCCTACTGGTAAAGGTCATAACTCTTACTCTGGCCTAATAGCTAAGGTCTTAACTCTTACTCTGGCCTAATAGCTAAGGTCTTAACTCTTACTCTGGCCTACTGGTTAAGGTCTTAACTCTTACTCTGGCCTAATAGCTAAGGTCTTAGACTCGTACTCTGGCCTAATGGTTAAGGTCTTAACTCTTACCCTGGCCTAATAGCTAAGGTCTTAACTCTTATCCTGGCCTAATGGTTAAGGTCTTAACTCTTACTCTGGCCTAATAGCTAAGGTCTTAACCCTTACTCTGGCCTACTGGTTAAGGTCTTAGACTCGTACTCTGGCCTAATGGTTAAGGTCTTAACTCTTACTCTGGCCTAATAACTAAGGTCTTAGACTCGTACTATGGCCTACTGGTTAGGGTCTTAAGTCTTACTCTGGCCTACTGGTTAAGGTCTTAACTCTTACTCTGGCCTACTGCTTAAGGTCTTAACTCTTACTCTGGCCTAATAGCTAAGGTCTTTACTCTTACTCTGGCCTAATAGCTAAGGTCTTAACTCTTACGCTGGCCTAATAGCTAAGGTCTTAACTCTTACTCTGGCCTTATAGCTAAGGTCTTAACTCTTACTCTGGCCTACTGATTAAGGTCTTAACTCTTATTCTGGCCTAAAAGCTAAGGTCTTAACTCTTTCTCTGGCCTAACAGCTAAGATCTTAACTCTTACTCTTGCCTGATAGCTAAGGTCTTAGACGCGTACTCTGGCCTAATAGCTAAGGTCTTAGACTCGTACTCTGGCCTAATGGTTAAGGTCTTAACTCTTACTCTGGCCTAATAGCTAAGGTCTTAGACTCGTACTCTGGCCTAATAGCTAAGGTCTTAGACTCGTACTCTGGCCTAATGGTTAACCTCTTAACTCTTACTCTGGCCTACAGGTTAAGGTCTTAACTCTTACTCTGGCCTAATAGCTAAGGTCTTAGACTCTTACTCTGGCCTACTGGTTAAGGTCTTAACTCTTTCTCTGGCCTAATAGCTAAGGTCTTATACTCGTACTCTGGCCTAATGGTTAAGGTCTTAACTCTTACTCAGGCCTAATGACTAAGGTCTAGACTCTTACTCTGGCCTAATGGTTAAGGTCTAGACTTTTAGTCTGGCCTAATGGTTAAGGTCTTAACTCTTACTGTGGCCTAATAGCTAAGGTCTTAACTCTTACTCTGGCCTACTGGTTAAGGTCTTAACTCTTACTCTGGTCTAATAGCTAAGGTCTTAACTCTTACTCTGGCCTAATAGCTAACGTCTTAGACTCGTACTCTGGCCTACAGTTTAAGGTCTTAACTCTTACTCTGGCCTACTGGTTAAGGTCTTAACTCTTACTCTGGCCTAATAGCTAAGGTCTTAACTCTTACTCTGGCATTATAGCTAAGGTCTTAACTCTTAGTCTGGCCTACTGGTTAAGGTCTTAACTCTTACTCTGGCCTAATAGCTAAGGTCTTAACTCTTACTCTGGCCTAATAGTTAAGGTCTTAACTCCTACTCTGGCCTAATAGCTAAGGTCTTAGACTCGTACTCTGGCCTAATGGTTAAGGTCTTAACTCTTACTCTGGACTAATAGCTAAGGTTTTAGACTCGTACTCTGGCCTTCTGGTTAAGGTCTTAACTCTTACTCTGGCCTAATAGCTGAGGTCTTAACTCTTTCTCTGGCCTACTGGTTAAGGTCTTAACTCTTACTCTGGTCTCATAGCTAAGGTCTTAGACTCGTACTCTAGCCTATTGGTTAAGGTCTTAACTCTTACTCTGTTCTAATAGCTAAGGTCTTAGACTCGTACTATGGTCTACAGGTTAAGGTCTTAACTCTTACTCTGGCCTAATAGCTAAGGTCTTAGACTCGTACTCTGGCCTACTGGTTAAGGTCTTAACTCTTACTCTGGCCTAATGGTTAAGGTCTTAACTCTTACTATGGCCTAATAGCTAAGGTCTTAACTCTTACTCTGGCCTAATCGCTAAGGTCTTAGACTTGTACTCTGGCCTACTGGTTAAGGTCTTAACTCTTACTCTGGTCTACTGGTTAAGGACTTAACTCTTACTCTGGCTTACTGGTTAAGGTCTTAACACTTACTCTGGCCTAATAGCTAAGGTCTTAGACTCGTACTATGGCCTACAGGTTAAGGTCTTAACTCTTACTCTGGCCTACTGGTTAAGGTCTTAACTCTTACTCTGGCCTAATAGCTAAGGTCTTAACTCTTACTCTGGCCTAATAGCTAAGGTCTTAATTCTTACTCTGGCCTAATAGCTAAGGTCTTAGACTCATACTCTGGCCTAATAGCTAAGGTCTTAACTCTTACTCTGGCCTAATAGCTAAGGTCTTAGACTCGTACTATGGCCTACAGGTTAAGGTCTTAACTCTTACTCTGGCCTACTGGTTAAGGTCTTAACTCTTACTCTGGCCTACTGGTTAAGGTCTTAACTCTTACTCTGGCCTAATAGCTAAGGTCTTAACTCTTACTCTGGCCTAATAGCTAAGGTCTTAGACTCTTACTCTGGCCTAATAGCTAAGGTCTTAGACTCGTACTCTGGCCTACTGGTTAAGGTCTTAACTCTTACTCTGGCCTAATAGCTAAGGTCTTAGACTCGTACTATGGCCTACAGGTTAAGGTCTTAACTTTTACTTTGGCCTACTGGTTAAGGTCTTAACTCTTACTCTGGCCTACTGGTTAAGGTCTTAACTCTTACTCTGGCCTAATAGCTAAGGTCTTAGACTCGTACTCTGGCCTACTGGTTAAGGTCTTAACTCTTACTCTGGCCTAATAACTAAGGTCGTAGACTCGTACTATGGCCTACTGGTTAGGGTCTTAAGTCTTACTCTGGCCTACTGGTTAAGGTCTTAACTCTTACTCTGGCCTACTGCTTAAGGTCTTAACTCTTACTCTGGCCTAATAGCTAAGGTCTTTACTCTTACTCTGGCCTAATAGCTAAGGTCTTAACTCTTACGCTGGCCTAATAGCTAAGGTCTTAACTCTTACTCTGGCCTAATAGCCAAGTTCTTAGACTCGTACTCTGGCCTAATAGCTAAGGTCTTAGACTCGTACTCTGGCCTAATGGTTAACCTCTTAACTCTTACTCTGGCCTACAGGTTAAGGTCTTAACTCTTACTCTGGCCTAATAGCTGAGGTCTTAACTCTTTCTCTGGCCTACTGGTTAAGGTCTTAACTCTTACTCTGGTCTAATAGCTAAGGTCTTAGACTCGTACTCTAGCCTACTGGTTAAGGTCTTAACTCTTACTCTGTTCTAATAGCTAAGGTCTTAGACTCGTACTATGGCCTACAGGTTAAGGTCTTAACTCTTACTCTGGCCTAATAGCTAAGGTCTTAGACTCGTACTCTGGCCTACTGGTTAAGGTCTTAACTCTTACTCTGGCCTAATGGTTAAGGTCTTAACTCTTACTATGGCCTAATAGCTAAGGTCTTAACTCTTACTCTGGCCTAATCGCTAAGGTCTTAGACTTGTACTCTGGCCTACTGGTTAAGGTCTTAACTCTTACTCTGGTCTACTGGTTAAGGACTTAACTCTTACTCTGGCTTACTGGTTAAGGTCTTAACACTTACTCTGGCCTAATAGCTAAGGTCTTAGACTCGTACTATGGCCTACAGGTTAAGGTCTTAACTCTTACTCTGGCCTACTGGTTAAGGTCTTAACTCTTACTCTGGCCTAATAGCTAAGGTCTTAACTCTTACTCTGGCCTAATAGCTAAGGTCTTAATTCTTACTCTGGCCTAATAGCTAAGGTCTTAGACTCATACTCTGGCCTAATAGCTAAGGTCTTAACTCTTACTCTGGCCTAATAGCTAAGGTCTTAGACTCGTACTATGGCCTACAGGTTAAGGTCTTAACTCTTACTCTGGCCTACTGGTTAAGGTCTTAACTCTTACTCTGGCCTACTGGTTAAGGTCTTAACTCTTACTCTGGCCTAATAGCTAAGGTCTTAACTCTTACTCTGGCCTAAAAGCTAAGGTCTTAGACTCTTACTCTGGCCTAATAGCTAAGGTCTTAGACTCGTACTCTGGCCTACTGGTTAAGGTCTTAACTCTTACTCTGGCCTAATAGCTAAGGTCTTAGACTCGTACTATGGCCTACAGGTTAAGGTCTTAACTCTTACTTTGGCCTACTGGTTAAGGTCTTAACTCTTACTCTGGCCTACTGGTTAAGGTCTTAACTCTTACTCTGGCCTAATAGCTAAGGTCTTAGACTCGTACTCTGGCCTACTGGTTAAGGTCTTAACTCTTACTCTGGCCTTATAACTAAGGTCTTAGACTCGTACTATGGCCTACTGGTTAGGGTCTTAAGTCTTACTCTGGCCTACTGGTTAAGGTCTTAACTCTTACTCTGGCCTACTGCTTAAGGTCTTAACTCTTACTCTGGCCTAATAGCTAAGGTCTTTACTCTTACTCTGGCCTAATAGCTAAGGTCTTAACTCTTACGCTGGCCTAATAGCTAAGGTCTTAACTCTTACTCTGGCCTAATAGCCAAGTTCTTAGACTCGTACTCTGGCCTAATAGCTAAGGTCTTAGACTCGTACTCTGGCCTAATGGTTAACCTCTTAACTCTTACTCTGGCCTACAGGTTAAGGTCTTAACTCTTTCTCTGGCCTAATAGCTAAGGTCTTATACTCGTACTCTGGCCTAATGGTTAAGGTCTTAACTCTTACTCAGGCCTAATGATTAAGGTCTAGACTCTTACTCTGGCCTAATGGTTAAGGTCTTAACTCTTTCTCTGGCCTAATAGCTAAGGTCTTATACTCATACTCTGGCCTAATGGTTAAGGTCTTAACTCTTACTCAGGCCTAATGATTAAGGTCTAGACTCTTACTCTGGCCTAATGGTTAAGGTCTAGACTTTTAGTCTGGCCTAATGGTTAAGGTCTTAACTCTTACTGTGGCCTAATAGCTAAGGTCTTAACTCTTACTCTGGCCTACTGGTTAAGGTCTTAACTCTTACTCTGGTCTAATAGCTAAGGTCTTAACTCTTACTCTGGCCTAATAGCTAACGTCTTAGACTCGTACTCTGGCCTACAGGTTAAGGTCTTAACTCTTACTCTGGCCTACTGGTTAAGGTCTTAACTCTTACTCTGGCCTAATAGCTGAGGTCTTAACTCTTACTCTGGCATTATAGCTAAGGTCTTACCTCTAACTCTGGCCTAATAGCTAAGGTCTTAACTCTTACTCTGGCCTACTGGTTAAGGTCTTAACTCTTACTCTGGCCTAATAGCTAACGTCTTAGACTCGTACTCTGGCCTACAGGTTAAGGTCTTAACTCTTACTCTGGCCTACTGGTTAAGGTCTTAACTCTTACTCTGGCCTACAGGTTAAGGTCTTAACTCTTACTCTGGCCTAATAGCTAAGGTCTTAACTCTAACTCTGGCCTAATAGCTAAGGTCTTAACTCTTACTCTGGGCTACTGGTTAAGGTCTTACCTCTTACTCTGGCCTAATAGTTAAGGTCTTAACTCCTACTCTGGCCTAATAGCTAAGGTCTTAGACTCGTACTCTGGCCTAATGGTTAAGGTCTTAACTCTTACTCTGGACTAATAGCTAAGGTTTTAGACTCGTACTCTGGCCTACTGGTTAAGGTCTTAACTCTTACTCTGGCCTAATAGCTGAGGTCTTAACTCTTTCTCTGGCCTAATAGCTAAGGTCTTAACTCTTACTCTGGCCTGATAGCTAAGGTCTTAGACTTGTACTCTGGCCTAATAGCTAAGGTATTAGACTTGTACTCTGGCCTAATGGTTAAGGTCTTAACTCTTACTCTGGCCTAATAGCTAAGGTCTTTGACTCGTCCTGTGGCCTTATGGTTAAGGTCTTAACTCTTACTCTGGCCTACAGGTTAAGGTCTTAACTCTTACTCTGGCCTAATAGCTAAGGTCTTAACTCTAACTCTGGCCTAATAGCTAAGGTCTTAACTCTTACTCTGGCCTACTGGTTAAGGTCTTAACTCTTACTCTGGCCTAATAGCTAGGGTCTTATACTCGTACTCTGGCCTAATGGTTAAGGTCTTAACTCTTACTCTGGCCTAATAGCTAAGGTCTTAGACTCGTACTATGGCATACAGGTTAAGGTCTTAACTCTTACTCTGGCCTACTGGTAAAGGTCGTAACTCTTACTCTGGCCTAATAGCTAAGGTCTTAGACTCGTACTCTAGCCTACTGGTTAAGGTCTTAACTCTTACTCTGTTCTAATAGCTAAGGTCTTAGACTCGTACTATGGCCTACAGGTTAAGGTCTTAACTCTTACTCTGGCCTAATAGCTAAGGTCTTAGACTCGTACTCTGGCCTACTGGTTAAGGTCTTAACTCTTACTCTGGCCTAATGGTTAAGGTCTTAACTCTTACTCTGGCCTAATAGCTAAGGTCTTAACTCTTACTCTGGCCTAATCGCTAAGGTCTTAGACTTGTACTCTGGCCTACTGGTTAAGGTCTTAACTCTTACTCTGGTCTACTGGTTAAGGTCTTAACTCTTACTCTGGCTTACTGGTTAAGGTCTTAACACTTACTCTGGCCTAATAGCTAAGGTCTTAGACTCGTACTATGGCCTACAGGTTAAGGTCTTAACTCTTACTCTGGCCTACTGGTTAAGGTCTTAACTCTTACTCTGGCCCAATAGCTAAGGTCTTAACTCTTACTCTGGCCTAATAGCTAAGGTCTTAACTCTTACTCTGGCCTAATAGCTAAGGTCTTAGACTCATACTCTGGCCTAATAGCTAAGGTCTTAACTCTTACTCTGGCCTAATAGCTAAGGTCTTAGACTCGTACTATGGCCTACAGGTTAAGGTCTTAACTCTTACTCTGGCCTACTGGTTAAGGTCTTAACTCTTACTCTGGCCTACTGGTTAAGGTCTTAACTCTTACTCTGGCCTAATAGCTAAGGTCTTAACTCTTACTCTGGCCTAATAGCTAAGGTCTTAGACTCTTACTCTGGCCTAATAGCTAAGGTCTTAGACTCGTACTCTGGCCTACTGGTTAAGGTCTTAACTCTTACTCTGGCCTAATAGCTAAGGTCTTAGACTCGTACTATGGCCTACAGGTTAAGGTCTTAACTCTTACTTTGGCCTACTGGTTAAGGTCTTAACTCTTACTCTGGCTTATTGGTTAAGGTCTTAACTCTTACTCTGGCCTAATAGCTAAGGTCTTAGACTCGTACTCTGGCCTACTGGTTAAGGTCTTAACTCTTACTCTGGTCTACTGGTTAAGGTCTTAACTCTTACTCTGGCTTACTGGTTAAGGTCTTAACACTTACTCTGGCCTAATAGCTAAGGTCTTAGACTCGTACTATGGCCTACAGGTTAAGGTCTTAACTCTTACTCTGGCCTACTGGTTAAGGTCTTAACTCTTACTCTGGTCTAATAGCTAAGGTCTTAACTCTTACTCTGGCCTAATAGCTAAGGTCTTAGACTCGTACTCTGGCCTGCAGGTTAAGGTCTTAACTCTTACTCTGGCCTACTGGTTAAGGTCTTAACTCTTACTCTGGCCTAATAGCTAAGGTCTTAACTCTTACTCTGGTATTATAGCTAAGGTCTTAACTCTTATTCTGGCCTACTGGTTAAGGTCTTAACTCTTACTCTGTCCTAATAGCTAAGGTCTTAACTCTTACTCTGGCCTAATAGTTAAGGTCTTAACTCCTACTCTGGCCTAATACCTAAGGTCTTAGACTCGTACTCTGGCCTAATGGTTAAGGTCTTAACTCTTACTCTGGACTAATAGCTAAGGTTTTAGACTCGTACTCTGGCCTACTGGTTAAGGTCTTAACTCTTACTCTGTCCTAATAGCTGAGGTCTTAACTCTTTCTCTGGCCTAATAGCTAAGGTCTTAACTCTTACTCTGGCCTGATAGCTAAGGTCTTAGACTTGTACTCTGGCCTAATAGCTAAGGTCTTAGACTTGTACTCTGGCCTAATGGTTAAGGTCTTAACTCTTACTCTGGCCTAATAGCTAAGGTCTTAGACTCGTCCTGTGGCCTAATGGTTAAGGTCTTAACTCTTACTCTGGCCTACAGGTTAAGGTCTTAACTCTTACTCTGGCCTAATAGCTAAGGTCTTAGACTCTTACTCTGGCCTAATAGCTAAGGTCTTATACTCGTACTCTGGCCTAATGGTTAAGGTCTTAACTCTTACTCTGGCCTAATAGCTAAGGTCTTAGACTCGTACTATGGCCTACAGGTTAAGGTCTTAACTCTTACTCTGGCCTACTGGTAAAGGTCATAACTCTTACTCTGGCCTAATAGCTAAGGTCTTAACTCTTACTCTGGCCTAATAGCTAAGGTCTTAACTCTTACTCTGGCCTACTGGTTAAGGTCTTAACTCTTACTCTGGCCTACTGGTTAAGGTCTTAACTCTTACTCTGGCCTAATAGCTAAGGTCTTAGACTCGTTCTCTGGCCTAATGGTTAAGGTCTTAACTCTTACTCTAGCCTAATAGCTAAGGTCTTAACTCTTACTCTGGCCTAATGGTTAAGGTCTTAACTCTTACTCTGGCCTAATAGCTAAGGTCTTAACTCTTACTCTGGCCTTCTGGTTAAGGTCTTAACTCTTACTCTGGCCTAATAGATAGGGTCTTATACTCGTACTCTGGCCTAATGGTTAAGGTCTTAACTCTTACTCTGGCCTAATAGCTAAGGTCTTAGACTCGTACTATGGCCTACAGGTTAAGGTCTTAACTCTTACTCTGGCCTACTGGTAAAGGTCATAACTCTTACTCTGGCCTAATAGCTAAGGTCTTAACTCTTACTCTGGCCTAATAGCTAAGGTCTTAACTCTTACTCTGGCCTACTGGTTAAGGTCTTAACTCTTACTCTGGCCTAATAGCTAAGGTCTTAGACTCGTACTCTGGCCTAATGGTTAAGGTCTTAACTCTTACCCTGGCCTAATAGCTAAGGTCTTAACTCTTATCCTGGCCTAATGGTTAAGGTCTTAACTCTTACTCTGGCCTAATAGCTAAGGTCTTAACTCTTACTCTGGCCTACTGGTTAAGGTCTTAGACTCGTACTCTGGCCTAATGGTTAAGGTCTTTACTCTTACTCTGGCCTAATAGCTAAGGTCTTAACTCTTACGCTGGCCTAATAGCTAAGGTCTTAACTCTTACTCTGGCCTAATAGCCAAGTTCTTAGACTCGTACTCTGGCCTAATAGCTAAGGTCTTAGACTCGTACTCTGGCCTAATGGTTAACCTCTTAACTCTTACTCTGGCCTACAGGTTAAGGTCTTAACTCTTTCTCTGGCCTAATAGCTAAGGTCTTATACTCGTACTCTGGCCTAATGGTTAAGGTCTTAACTCTTACTCAGGCCTAATGATTAAGGTCTAGACTCTTACTCTGGCCTAATGGTTAAGGTCTTAACTCTTTCTCTGGCCTAATAGCTAAGGTCTTATACTCATACTCTGGCCTAATGGTTAAGGTCTTAACTCTTACTCAGGCCTAATGATTAAGGTCTAGACTCTTACTCTGGCCTAATGGTTAAGGTCTAGACTTTTAGTCTGGCCTAATGGTTAAGGTCTTAACTCTTACTGTGGCCTAATAGCTAAGGTCTTAACTCTTACTCTGGCCTACTGGTTAAGGTCTTAACTGTTACTCTGGTCTAATAGCTAAGGTCTTAACTCTTACTCTGGCCTAATAGCTAACGTCTTAGACTCGTACTCTGGCCTACAGGTTAAGGTCTTAACTCTTACTCTGGCCTACTGGTTAAGGTCTTAACTCTTACTCTGGCCTACTGGTTAAGGTTTTAACTCTTACTCTGGCCTAATAGCTAAGGTCTTAACTCTTACTCTGGCCTAATAGCTAAGGTCTTAGACTCTTACTCTGGCCTAATAGCTGAGGTCTTAACTCTTACTCTGGCATTATAGCTAAGGTCTTACCTCTAACTCTGGCCTAATAGCTAAGGTCTTAACTCTTACTCTGGCCTACTGGTTAAGGTCTTAACTCTTACTCTGGCCTAATAGCTAACGTCTTAGACTCGTACTCTGGCCTACAGGTTAAGGTCTTAACTCTTACTCTGGCCTACAGGTTAAGGTCTTAACTCTTACTCTGGCCTAATAGCTAAGGTCTTAACTCTAACTCTGGCCTAATAGCTAAGGTCTTAACTCTTACTCTGGCCTACTGGTTAAGGTCTTACCTCTTACTCTGGCCTAATAGTTAAGGTCTTAACTCCTACTCTGGCCTAATAGCTAAGGTCTTAGACTCGTACTCTGGCCTAATGGTTAAGGTCTTAACTCTTACTCTGGACTAATAGCTAAGGTTTTAGACTCGTACTCTGGCCTACTGGTTAAGGTCTTAACTCTTACTCTGGCCTAATAGCTGAGGTCTTAACTCTTTCTCTGGCCTAATAGCTAAGGTCTTAACTCTTACTCTGGCCTGATAGCTAAGGTCTTAGACTTGTACTCTGGCCTAATAGCTAAGGTATTAGACTTGTACTCTGGCCTAATGGTTAAGGTCTTAACTCTTACTCTGGCCTAATAGCTAAGGTCTTAGACTCGTCCTGTGGCCTTATGGTTAAGGTCTTAACTCTTACTCTGGCCTACAGGTTAAGGTCTTAACTCTTACTCTGGCCTAATAGCTAAGGTCTTAACTCTAACTCTGGCCTAATAGCTAAGGTCTTAACTCTTACTCTGGCCTACTGGTTAAGGTCTTAACTCTTACTCTGGCCTAATAGCTAGGGTCTTATACTCGTACTCTGGCCTAATGGTTAAGGTCTTAACTCTTACTCTGGCCTAATAGCTAAGGTCTTAGACTCGTACTATGGCATACAGGTTAAGGTCTTAACTCTTACTCTGGCCTACTGGTAAAGGTCGTAACTCTTACTCTGGCCTAATAGCTAAGGTCTTAGACTCGTACTCTAGCCTACTGGTTAAGGTCTTAACTCTTACTCTGTTCTAATAGCTAAGGTCTTAGACTCGTACTATGGCCTACAGGTTAAGGTCTTAACTCTTACTCTGGCCTAATAGCTAAGGTCTTAGACTCGTACTCTGGCCTACTGGTTAAGGTCTTAACTCTTACTCTGGCCTAATGGTTAAGGTCTTAACTCTTACTCTGGCCTAATAGCTAAGGTCTTAACTCTTACTCTGGCCTAATCGCTAAGGTCTTAGACTCTTACTCTGGCCTAATAGCTAAGGTCTTAGACTCGTACTCTGGCCTAATAGCTAAGGTCTTAACTCTTACTCTGGCCTAATAGCTAAGGTCTTAGACTCGTACTATGGCCTACAGGTTAAGGTCTTAACTCTTACTCTGGCCTACTGGTTAAGGTCTTAACTCTTACTCTGGCTTACTGGTTAAGGTCTTAACACTTACTCTGGCCTAATAGCTAAGGTCTTAGACTCGTACTATGGCCTACAGGTTAAGGTCTTAACTCTTACTCTGGCCTACTGGTTAAGGTCTTAACTCTTACTCTGGCCCAATAGCTAAGGTCTTAACTCTTACTCTGGCCTAATAGCTAAGGTCTTAACTCTTACTCTGGCCTAATAGCTAAGGTCTTAGACTCATACTCTGGCCTAATAGCTAAGGTCTTAACTCTTACTCTGGCCTAATAGCTAAGGTCTTAGACTCGTACTATGGCCTACAGGTTAAGGTCTTAACTCTTACTCTGGCCTACTGGTTAAGGTCTTAACTCTTACTCTGGCCTACTGGTTAAGGTCTTAACTCTTACTCTGGCCTAATAGCTAAGGTCTTAACTCTTACTCTGGCCTAATAGCTAAGGTCTTAGACTCTTACTCTGGCCTAATAGCTAAGGTCTTAGACTCGTACTCTGGCCTACTGGTTAAGGTCTTAACTCTTACTCTGGCCTAATAGCTAAGGTCTTAGACTCGTACTATGGCCTACAGGTTAAGGTCTTAACTCTTACTTTGGCCTACTGGTTAAGGTCTTAACTCTTACTCTGGCTTATTGGTTAAGGTCTTAACTCTTACTCTGGCCTAATAGCTAAGGTCTTAGACTCGTACTCTGGCCTACTGGTTAAGGTCTTAACTCTTACTCTGGTCTACTGGTTAAGGTCTTAACTCTTACTCTGGCTTACTGGTTAAGGTCTTAACACTTACTCTGGCCTAATAGCTAAGGTCTTAGACTCGTACTATGGCCTACAGGTTAAGGTCTTAACTCTTACTCTGGCCTACTGGTTAAGGTCTTAACTCTTACTCTGGTCTAATAGCTAAGGTCTTAACTCTTACTCTGGCCTAATAGCTAAGGTCTTAGACTCGTACTCTGGCCTGCAGGTTAAGGTCTTAACTCTTACTCTGGCCTACTGGTTAAGGTCTTAACTCTTACTCTGGCCTAATAGCTAAGGTCTTAACTCTTACTCTGGTATTATAGCTAAGGTCTTAACTCTTACTCTGGCCTACTGGTTAAGGTCTTAACTCTTACTCTGTCCTAATAGCTAAGGTCTTAACTCTTACTCTGGCCTAATAGTTAAGGTCTTAACTCCTACTCTGGCCTAATACCTAAGGTCTTAGACTCGTACTCTGGCCTAATGGTTAAGGTCTTAACTCTTACTCTGGACTAATAGCTAAGGTTTTAGACTCGTACTCTGGCCTACTGGTTAAGGTCTTAACTCTTACTCTGTCCTAATAGCTGAGGTCTTAACTCTTTCTCTGGCCTAATAGCTAAGGTCTTAACTCTTACTCTGGCCTGATAGCTAAGGTCTTAGACTTGTACTCTGGCCTAATAGCTAAGGTCTTAGACTTGTACTCTGGCCTAATGGTTAAGGTCTTAACTCTTACTCTGGCCTAATAGCTAAGGTCTTAGACTCGTCCTGTGGCCTAATGGTTAAGGTCTTAACTCTTACTCTGGCCTACAGGTTAAGGTCTTAACTCTTACTCTGGCCTAATAGCTAAGGTCTTAGACTCTTACTCTGGCCTAATAGCTAAGGTCTTATACTCGTACTCTGGCCTAATGGTTAAGGTCTTAACTCTTACTCTGGCCTAATAGCTAAGGTCTTAGACTCGTACTATGGCCTACAGGTTAAGGTCTTAACTCTTACTCTGGCCTACTGGTAAAGGTCGTAACTCTTACTCTGGCCTAATAGCTAAGGTCTTAACTCTTACTCTGGCCTAATAGCTAAGGTCTTAACTCTTACTCTGGCCTACTGGTTAAGGTCTTAACTCTTACTCTGGCCTACTGGTTAAGGTCTTAACTCTTACTCTGGCCTAATAGCTAAGGTCTTAGACTCGTTCTCTGGCCTAATGGTTAAGGTCTTAACTCTTACTCTAGCCTAATAGCTAAGGTCTTAACTCTTACTCTGGCCTAATGGTTAAGGTCTTAACTCTTACTCTGGCCTAATAGCTAAGGTCTTAACTCTTACTCTGGCCTTCTGGTTAAGGTCTTAACTCTTACTCTGGCCTAATAGCTAGGGTCTTATACTCGTACTCTGGCCTAATGGTTAAGGTCTTAACTCTTACTCTGGCCTAATAGCTAAGGTCTTAGACTCGTACTATGGCCTACAGGTTAAGGTCTTAACTCTTACTCTGGCCTACTGGTAAAGGTCATAACTCTTACTCTGGCCTAATAGCTAAGGTCTTAACTCTTACTCTGGCCTAATAGCTAAGGTCTTAACTCTTACTCTGGCCTACTGGTTAAGGTCTTAACTCTTACTCTGGCCTAATAGCTAAGGTCTTAGACTCGTACTCTGGCCTAATGGTTAAGGTCTTAACTCTTACCCTGGCCTAATAGCTAAGGTCTTAACTCTTATCCTGGCCTAATGGTTAAGGTCTTAACTCTTACTCTGGCCTAATAGCTAAGGTCTTAACTCTTACTCTGGCCTACTGGTTAAGGTCTTAGACTCGTACTCTGGCCTAATGGTTAAGGTCTTAACTCTTACTCTGGCCTAATAGCTAAGGTCTTAACTCTTTCTCTGGCCTAACAGCTAAGATCTTAACTCCTACTCTTGCCTGATAGCTAAGGTCTTAGACGCGTACTCTGGCCTAATAGTTAAGGTCTTAGACTCATACTCTGGCCTAATAGCTAAGGTCTTAACTCTTACTCTGGCCTAATAGCTAAGGTCTTAGACTCGTACTCTGGCCTAATGGTTAAGGTCTTAACTCTTACTCTGGCCTAATAGCTAAGGTCTTAACTCTTACTCTGGCCTAATAGCTAAGGTCTTAACTCTTAATCTGGCCTACTGGTTAAGGTCTTAACTCTTACTCTGGCCTAATAGCTAAGGTCTTAGACTCGTATTCTGGCCTAATGGTTAAGGTCTTAACTCTTACTCTGGCCCAAATGCTAAGGTCTTGGACTCTTACTCTGGCCTACTGGGTAAGGTCTTAACTATTACTCTGGCCTACTGGTTAAGGGATTAACTCTTACTATGGCCTAATAGCTAAGGTCTTAACTCTTACTCTGGCCTACTGGTTAAGGTCTTAGACTCCTACTCTGGCCTAATAGCTAAGGTCTTAACTCTTTCTCTGACCTAATAGCTAAGGTCTTAACTCTTACTCTGGCCTAATAGCTAAGGTCATAACTCTTACTCTGGCCTAATAGCTAAGATCGTAACTCTTACTCTGGCCTAATAGCTAAGGTCTTAGACTCGTACTCTAGCCTACTGGTTAAGGTCTTAACTCTTACTCTGTTCTAATAGCTAAGGTCTTAGACTCGTACTATGGCCTACAGGTTAAGGTCTTAACTCTTACTCTGGCCTAATAGCTAAGGTCTTAGACTCGTACTCTGGCCTACTGGTTAAGGTCTTAACTCTTACTCTGGCCTAATGGTTAAGGTCTTAACTCTTACTCTGGCCTAATAGCTAAGGTCTTAACTCTTACTCTGGCCTAATCGCTAAGGTCTTAGACTCGTACTCTGGCCTACTGGTTAAGGTCTTAACTCTTACTCTGGTCTACTGGTTAAGGTCTTAACTCTTACTCTGGCTTACTGGTTAAGGTCTTAACACTTACTCTGGCCTAATAGCTAAGGTCTTAGACTCGTACTATGGCCTACAGGTTAAGGTCTTAACTCTTACTCTGGCCTACTAGTTAAGGTCTTAACTCTTACTCTGGCCTAATAGCTAAGGTCTTAACTCTTACTCTGGCCTAATAGCTAAGGTCTTAACTCTTACTCTGGCCTAATAGCTAAGGTCTTAGACTCATACTCTGGCCTAATAGCTAAGGTCTTAACTCTTACTCTGGCCTAATAGCTAAGGTCTTAGACTCCTACTATGGCCTACAGGTTAAGGTCTTAACTCTTACTCTGGCCTACTGGTTAAGGTCTTAACTCTTACTCTGGCCTACTGGTTAAGGTCTTAACTCTTACTCTGGTCTAATAGCTAAGGTCTTAACTCTTACTCTGGCCTAATAGCTAAGGTCTTAGACTCTTACTCTGGCCTAATAGCTAAGGTCTTAGACTCGTACGCTGGCCTACTGGTTAAGGTCTTAACTCTTACTCTGGCCTAATAGCTAAGGTCTTAGACTCGTACTATGGCCTACAGGTTAAGGTCTTAACTCTTACTTTGGCCTACTGGTTAAGGTCTTAACTCTTACTCTGGCCTACTGGTTAAGGTCTTAACTCTTACTCTGGCCTAATAGCTAAGGTCTTAGACTCGTACTCTGGCCTACTGGTTAAGGTCTTAACTCTTACTCTGGCCTAATAACTAAGGTCTTAGACTCGTACTATGGCCTACTGGTTAGGGTCTTAAGTCTTACTCTGGCCTACTGGTTAAGGTCTTAACTCTTACTCTGGCCTACTGCTTAAGGTCTTAACTCTTACTCTGGCCTAATAGCTAAGGTCTTTACTCTTACTCTGGCCTAATAGCTAAGGTCTTAACTCTTACGCTGGCCTAATAGCTAAGGTCTTAACTCTTACTCTGGCCTTATAGCTAAGGTCTTAACTCTTACTCTGGCCTACTGGTTAAGGTCTTAACTCTTATTCTGGCCTAATAGCTAAGGTCTTAACTCTTTCTCTGGCCTAACAGCTAAGATCTTAACTCTTACTCTTGCCTGATAGCTAAGGTCTTAGACGCGTACTCTGGCCTAATAGCTAAGGTCTTAGACTCGTACTCTGGCCTAATGGTTAAGGTCTTAACTCTTACTCTGGCCTAATAGCCAAGTTCTTAGACTCGTACTCTGGCCTAATAGCTAAGGTCTTAGACTCGTACTCTGGCCTAATGGTTAACGTCTTAACTCTTACTCTGGCCTACAGGTTAAGGTCTTAACTCTTACTCTGGCCTAATAGCTAAGGTCTTAGACTCTTACTCTGGCCTACTGGTTAAGGTCTTAACTCTTTCTCTGGCCTAATAGCTAAGGTCTTATACTCGTACTCTGGCCTAATGGTTAAGGTCTTAACTCTTACTCAGGCCTAATGATTAAGGTCTAGACTCTTACTCTGGCCTAATGGTTAAGGTCTAGACTTTTAGTCTGGCCTAATGGTTAAGGTCTTAACTCTTACTGTGGCCTAATAGCTAAGGTCTTAACTCTTACTCTGGCCTACTGGTTAAGGTCTTAACTCTTACTCTGGTCTAATAGCTAAGGTCTTAACTCTTACTCTGGCCTAATAGCTAACATCTTAGACTCGTACTCTGGCCTACAGGTTAAGGTCTTAACTCTTACTCTGGCCTACTGGTTAAGGTCTTAACTCTTACTCTGGCCTAATAGCTAAGGTCTTAACTCTTACTCTGGCATTATAGCTAAGGTCTTACCTCTTACTCTGGCCTACTGGTTAAGGTCTTAACTCTTACTCTGGCCTAATAGCTAAGGTCTTAACTCTTACTCTGGCCTAATAGTTAAGGTCTTAACTCCTACTCTGGCCTAATAGCTAAGGTCTTAGACTCGTACTCTGGCCTAATGGTTAAGGTCTTAACTCTTACTCTGGACTAATAGCTAAGGTTTTAGACTCGTACTCCGGCCTACTGGTTAAGGTCTTAACTCTTACTCTGGCCTAATAGCTGAGGTCTTAACTCTTTCTCTGGCCTAATAGCTAAGGTCTTAACTCTTACTCTGGCCTGATAGCTAAGGTCTTAGACTTGTACTCTGGCCTAATAGCTAAGGTATTAGACTTGTACTCTGGCCTAATGGTTAAGGTCTTAACTCTTACTCTGGCCTAATAGCTAAGGTCTTAGACTCGTCCTGTGGCCTTATGGTTAAGGTCTTAACTCTTACTCTGGCCTACAGGTTAAGGTCTTAACTCTTACTCTGGCCTAATAGCTAAGGTCTTAACTCTAACTCTGGCCTAATAGCTAAGGTCTTAACTCTTACTCTGGCCTACTGGTTAAGGTCTTAACTCTTACTCTGGCCTAATAGCTAGGGTCTTATACTCGTACTCTGGCCTAATGGTTAAGGTCTTAACTCTTACTCTGGCCTAATAGCTAAGGTCTTAGACTCGTACTATGGCATACAGGTTAAGGTCTTAACTCTTACTCTGGCCTACTGGTAAAGGTCGTAACTCTTACTCTGGCCTAATAGCTAAGGTCTTAGACTCGTACTCTAGCCTACTGGTTAAGATCTTAACTCTTACTCTAGCCTAATAGCTAAGGTCTTAACTCTAACTCTGGCCTAATGGTTAAGGTCTTAACTCTTACTCTGGCCTAATAGCTAAGGTCTTAGACTCGTACTATGGCCTAATGGTTAAGGTCTTAACTCTTACTCTTGACTAATAGCTAAGGTTTTAGACTCGTACTCTGGCCTACTGGTTAAGGTCTTAACTCTTACTCTGTCATAATAGCTGAGGTCTTAACTCTTTCTCTGGCCTAATAGCTAAGGTCTTAGACTCGTATTCTGGCCTAATGGTTAAGGTCTTAACTCTTACTCTGGCCCAAATGCTAAGGTCTTGGACTCTTACTCTGGCCTACTGGGTAAGGTCTTAACTATTACTCTGGCCTACTGGTTAAGGGATTAACTCTTACTATGGCCTAATAGCTAAGGTCTTAACTCTTACTCTGGCCTACTGGTTAAGGTCTTAGACTCCTACTCTGGCCTAATAGCTAAGGTCTTAACTCTTTCTCTGACCTAATAGCTAAGGTCTTAACTCTTACTCTGGCCTAATAGCTAAGGTCATAACTCTTACTCTGGCCTAATAGCTAAGATCGTAACTCTTACTCTGGCCTAATAGCTAAGGTCTTAGACTCGTACTCTAGCCTACTGGTTAAGGTCTTAACTCTTACTCTGTTCTAATAGCTAAGGTCTTAGACTCGTACTATGGCCTACAGGTTAAGGTCTTAACTCTTACTCTGGCCTAATAGCTAAGGTCTTAGACTCGTACTCTGGCCTACTGGTTAAGGTCTTAACTCTTACTCTGGCCTAATGGTTAAGGTCTTAACTCTTACTCTGGCCTAATAGCTAAGGTCTTAACTCTTACTCTGGCCTAATCGCTAAGGTCTTAGACTCGTACTCTGGCCTACTGGTTAAGGTCTTAACTCTTACTCTGGTCTACTGGTTAAGGTCTTAACTCTTACTCTGGCTTACTGGTTAAGGTCTTAACACTTACTCTGGCCTAATAGCTAAGGTCTTAGACTCGTACTATGGCCTACAGGTTAAGGTCTTAACTCTTACTCTGGCCTACTGGTTAAGGTCTTAACTCTTACTCTGGCCTAATAGCTAAGGTCTTAACTCTTACTCTGGCCTAATAGCTAAGGTCTTAACTCTTACTCTGGCCTAATAGCTAAGGTCTTAGACTCATACTCTGGCCTAATAGCTAAGGTCTTAACTCTTACTCTGGCCTAATAGCTAAGGTCTTAGACTCCTACTATGGCCTACAGGTTAAGGTCTTAACTCTTACTCTGGCCTACTGGTTAAGGTCTTAACTCTTACTCTGGCCTACTGGTTAAGGTCTTAACTCTTACTCTGGTCTAATAGCTAAGGTCTTAACTCTTACTCTGGCCTAATAGCTAAGGTCTTAGACTCTTACTCTGGCCTAATAGCTAAGGTCTTAGACTCGTACTCTGGCCTACTGGTTAAGGTCTTAACTCTTACTCTGGCCTAATAGCTAAGGTCTTAGACTCGTACTATGGCCTACAGGTTAAGGTCTTAACTCTTACTTTGGCCTACTGGTTAAGGTCTTAACTCTTACTCTGGCTTATTGGTTAAGGTCTTAACTCTTACTCTGGCCTAATAGCTAAGGTCTTAGACTCGTACTCTGGCCTACTGGTTAAGGTCTTAACTCTTACTCTGGTCTACTGGTTAAGGTCTTAACTCTTACTCTGGCTTACTGGTTAAGGTCTTAACACTTACTCTGGCCTAATAGCTAAGGTCTTAGACTCGTACTATGGCCTACAGGTTAAGGTCTTAACTCTTACTCTGGCCTACTGGTTAAGGTCTTAACTCTTACTCTGGTCTAATAGCTAAGGTCTTAACTCTTACTCTGGCCTAATAGCTAAGGTCTTAGACTCGTACTCTGGCCTGCAGGTTAAGGTCTTAACTCTTACTCTGGCCTACTGGTTAAGGTCTTAACTCTTACTCTGGCCTAATAGCTAAGGTCTTAACTCTTACTCTGGTATTATAGCTAAGGTCTTAACTCTTACTCTGGCCTACTGGTTAAGGTCTTAACTCTTACTCTGTCCTAATAGCTAAGGTCTTAACTCTTACTCTGGCCTAATAGTTAAGGTCTTAACTCCTACTCTGGCCTAATACCTAAGGTCTTAGACTCGTACTCTGGCCTAATGGTTAAGGTCTTAACTCTTACTCTGGACTAATAGCTAAGGTTTTAGACTCGTACTCTGGCCTACTGGTTAAGGTCTTAACTCTTACTCTGTCCTAATAGCTGAGGTCTTAACTCTTTCTCTGGCATAATAGCTAAGGTCTTAACTCTTACTCTGGCCTGATAGCTAAGGTCTTAGACTTGTACTCTGGCCTAATAGCTAAGGTCTTAGACTTGTACTCTGGCCTAATGGTTAAGGTCTTAACTCTTACTCTGGCCTAATAGCTAAGGTCTTAGACTCGTCCTGTGGCCTAATGGTTAAGGTCTTAACTCTTACTCTGGCCTACAGGTTAAGGTATTAACTCTTACTCTGGCCTAATAGCTAAGGTCTTAGACTCTTACTCTGGCCTAATAGCTAAGGTCTTATACTCGTACTCTGGCCTAATGGTTAAGGTCTTAACTCTTACTCTGGCCTAATAGCTAAGGTCTTAGACTCGTACTATGGCCTACAGGTTAAGGTCTTAACTCTTACCCTGGCCTACTGGTAAAGGTTGTAACTCTTACTCTGGCCTAATAGCTAAGGTCTTAACTCTTACTCTGGCCTAATAGCTAAGGTCTTAACTCTTACTCTGGCCTACTGGTTAAGGTCTTAACTCTTACTCTGGCCTACTGGTTAAGGTCTTAACTCTTACTCTGGCCTAATAGCTAAGGTCTTAGACTCGTTCTCTGGCCTAATGGTTAAGGTCTTAACTCTTACTCTAGCCTAATAGCTAAGGTCTTAACTCTTACTCTGGCCTAATGGTTAAGGTCTTAACTCTTACTCTGGCCTAATAGCTAAGGTCTTAACTCTTACTCTGGCCTTCTGGTTAAGGTCTTAACTCTTACTCTGGCCTAATAGCTAGGGTCTTATACTCGTACTCTGGCCTAATGGTTAAGGTCTTAACTCTTACTCTGGCCTAATAGCTAAGGTCTTAGACTCGTACTATGGCCTACAGGTTAAGGTCTTAACTCTTACTCTGGCCTACTGGTAAAGGTCATAACTCTTACTCTGGCCTAATAGCTAAGGTCTTAACTCTTACTCTGGCCTAATAGCTAAGGTCTTAACTCTTACTCTGGCCTACTGGTTAAGGTCTTAACTCTTACTCTGGCCTAATAGCTAAGGTCTTAGACTCGTACTCTGGCCTAATGGTTAAGGTCTTAACTCTTACCCTGGCCTAATAGCTAAGGTCTTAACTCTTATCCTGGCCTAATGGTTAAGGTCTTAACTCTTACTCTGGCCTAATAGCTAAGGTCTTAACTCTTACTCTGGCCTACTGGTTAAGGTCTTAGACTCGTACTCTGGCCTAATGGTTAAGGTCTTAACTCTTACTCTGGCCTAATAGCTAAGGTCTTAACTCTTTCTCTGGCCTAACAGCTAAGATCTTAACTCCTACTCTTGCCTGATAGCTAAGGTCTTAGACGCGTACTCTGGCCTAATAGTTAAGGTCTTAGACTCATACTCTGGCCTAATAGCTAAGGTCTTAACTCTTACTCTGGCCTAATAGCTAAGGTCTTAGACTCGTACTCTGGCCTAATGGTTAAGGTCTTAACTCTTACTCTGGCCTAATAGCTAAGGTCTTAACTCTTACTCTGGCCTAATAGCTAAGGTCTTAACTCTTAATCTGGCCTACTGGTTAAGGTCTTAACTCTTACTCTGGCCTAATAGCTAAGGTCTTAGACTCGTATTCTGGCCTAATGGTTAAGGTCTTAACTCTTACTCTGGCCCAAATGCTAAGGTCTTGGACTCTTACTCTGGCCTACTGGGTAAGGTCTTAACTATTACTCTGGCCTACTGGTTAAGGGATTAACTCTTACTATGGCCTAATAGCTAAGGTCTTAACTCTTACTCTGGCCTACTGGTTAAGGTCTTAGACTCCTACTCTGGCCTAATAGCTAAGGTCTTAACTCTTTCTCTGACCTAATAGCTAAGGTCTTAACTCTTACTCTGGCCTAATAGCTAAGGTCTTAGACTCATACTCTGGCCTAATAGCTAAGGTCTTAACTCTTACTCTGGCCTAATAGCTAAGGTCTTAGACTCCTACTATGGCCTACAGGTTAAGGTCTTAACTCTTACTCTGGCCTACTGGTTAAGGTCTTAACTCTTACTCTGGCCTACTGGTTAAGGTCTTAACTCTTACTCTGGTCTAATAGCTAAGGTCTTAACTCTTACTCTGGCCTAATAGCTAAGGTCTTAGACTCTTACTCTGGCCTAATAGCTAAGGTCTTAGACTCGTACTCTGGCCTACTGGTTAAGGTCTTAACTCTTACTCTGGCCTAATAGCTAAGGTCTTAGACTCGTACTATGGCCTACAGGTTAAGGTCTTAACTCTTACTTTGGCCTACTGGTTAAGGTCTTAACTCTTACTCTGGCCTACTGGTTAAGGTCTTAACTCTTACTCTGGCCTAATAGCTAAGGTCTTAGACTCGTACTCTGGCCTACTGGTTAAGGTCTTAACTCTTACTCTGGCCTAATAACTAAGGTCTTAGACTCGTACTATGGCCTACTGGTTAGGGTCTTAAGTCTTACTCTGGCCTACTGGTTAAGGTCTTAACTCTTACTCTGGCCTACTGCTTAAGGTCTTAACTCTTACTCTGGCCTAATAGCTAAGGTCTTTACTCTTACTCTGGCCTAATAGCTAAGGTCTTAACTCTTACGCTGGCCTAATAGCTAAGGTCTTAACTCTTACTCTGGCCTAATAGCTAAGGTCTTAGACTCGTACTCTGGCCTAATGGTTAAGGTCTTAACTCTTACCCTGGCCTAATAGCTAAGGTCTTAACTCTTATCCTGGCCTAATGGTTAAGGTCTTAACTCTTACTCTGGCCTAATAGCTAAGGTCTTAACTCTTACTCTGGCCTACTTGTTAAGGTCTTAGACTCGTACTCTGGCCTAATGGTTAAGGTCTTAACTCTTACTCTGGCCTAATAGCTAAGGTCTTAACTCTTTCTCTGGCCTAACAGCTAAGATCTTAACTCCTACTCTTGCCTGATAGCTAAGGTCTTAGACGCGTACTCTGGCCTAATAGTTAAGGTCTTAGACTCATACTCTGGCCTAATAGCTAAGGTCTTAGACTCGTACTCTGGCCTAATGGTTAAGGTCTTAACTCTTACTCTGGCCTAATAGCTAAGGTCTTAACTCTTACTCTGGCCTACTGGATAAGGTCTTAGACTCCTACTCTGGCCTAATAGCTAAGGTCTTAACTCTTTCTCTGGCCTAATAGCTAAGGTCTTAGACTCTTACTATGGCCTACAGGTTAAGGTCTTAACTCTTACTCTGGCCTAATAGCTAAGGTCTTAGACTCGTACTCTGGCCTACTGGTTAAGGTCTTAACTCTTGCTCTGGCCTACTGGTTAAGGTCTTAACTCTTACTCTGGCCTAATTACTAAGGTCTTAGACTCGTACTCTGGCCTACTGGTTAAGGTCTTAACTCTTACTCTGGTCTACTGGTTAAGGTCTTAACTCTTACTCTGGCTTACTGGTTAAGGTCTTAACACTTACTCTGGCCTAATAGCTAAGGTCTTAGACTCGTACTATGGCCTACAGGTTAAGGTCTTAACTCTTACTCTGGCCTACTGGTTAAGGTCTTAACTCTTACTCTGGCCTAATAGCTAAGGTCTTAGACTCGTATTCTGGCCTAATGGTTAAGGTCTTAACTCTTACTCTGGCCCAAATGCTAAGGTCTTGGACTCTTACTCTGGCCTACTGGGTAAGGTCTTAACTATTACTCTGGCCTACTGGTTAAGGGATTAACTCTTACTATGGCCTAATAGCTAAGGTCTTAACTCTTACTCTGGCCTACTGGTTAAGGTCTTAGACTCCTACTCTGGCCTAATAGCTAAGGTCTTAACTCTTTCTCTGACCTAATAGCTAAGGTCTTAACTCTTACTCTGGCCTAATAGCTAAGGTCATAACTCTTACTCTGGCCTAATAGCTAAGATCGTAACTCTTACTCTGGCCTAATAGCTAAGGTCTTAGACTCGTACTCTAGCCTACTGGTTAAGGTCTTAACTCTTACTCTGTTCTAATAGCTAAGGTCTTAGACTCGTACTATGGCCTACAGGTTAAGGTCTTAACTCTTACTCTGGCCTAATAGCTAAGGTCTTAGACTCGTACTCTGGCCTACTGGTTAAGGTCTTAACTCTTACTCTGGCCTAATGGTTAAGGTCTTAACTCTTACTCTGGCCTAATAGCTAAGGTCTTAACTCTTACTCTGGCCTAATCGCTAAGGTCTTAGACTCGTACTCTGGCCTACTGGTTAAGGTCTTAACTCTTACTCTGGTCTACTGGTTAAGGTCTTAACTCTTACTCTGGCTTACTGGTTAAGGTCTTAACACTTACTCTGGCCTAATAGCTAAGGTCTTAGACTCGTACTATGGCCTACAGGTTAAGGTCTTAACTCTTACTCTGGCCTACTGGTTAAGGTCTTAACTCTTACTCTGGCCTAATAGCTAAGGTCTTAACTCTTACTCTGGCCTAATAGCTAAGGTCTTAACTCTTACTCTGGCCTAATAGCTAAGGTCTTAGACTCATACTCTGGCCTAATAGCTAAGGTCTTAACTCTTACTCTGGCCTAATAGCTAAGGTCTTAGACTCCTACTATGGCCTACAGGTTAAGGTCTTAACTCTTACTCTGGCCTACTGGTTAAGGTCTTAACTCTTACTCTGGCCTACTGGTTAAGGTCTTAACTCTTACTCTGGTCTAATAGCTAAGGTCTTAACTCTTACTCTGGCCTAATAGCTAAGGTCTTAGACTCTTACTCTGGCCTAATAGCTAAGGTCTTAGACTCGTACTCTGGCCTACTGGTTAAGGTCTTAACTCTTACTCTGGCCTAATAGCTAAGGTCTTAGACTCGTACTATGGCCTACAGGTTAAGGTCTTAACTCTTACTTTGGCCTACTGGTTAAGGTCTTAACTCTTACTCTGGCCTACTGGTTAAGGTCTTAACTCTTACTCTGGCCTAATAGCTAAGGTCTTAGACTCGTACTCTGGCCTACTGGTTAAGGTCTTAACTCTTACTCTGGCCTAATAACTAAGGTCTTAGACTCGTACTATGGCCTACTGGTTAGGGTCTTAAGTCTTACTCTGGCCTACTGGTTAAGGTCTTAACTCTTACTCTGGCCTACTGCTTAAGGTCTTAACTCTTACTCTGGCCTAATAGCTAAGGTCTTTACTCTTACTCTGGCCTAATAGCTAAGGTCTTAACTCTTACGCTGGCCTAATAGCTAAGGTCTTAACTCTTACTCTGGCCTTATAGCTAAGGTCTTAACTCTTACTCTGGCCTACTGGTTAAGGTCTTAACTCTTATTCTGGCCTAATAGCTAAGGTCTTAACTCTTTCTCTGGCCTAACAGCTAAGATCTTAACTCTTACTCTTGCCTGATAGCTAAGGTCTTAGACGCGTACTCTGGCCTAATAGCTAAGGTCTTAGACTCGTACTCTGGCCTAATGGTTAAGGTCTTAACTCTTACTCTGGCCTAATAGCCAAGTTCTTAGACTCGTACTCTGGCCTAATAGCTAAGGTCTTAGACTCGTACTCTGGCCTAATGGTTAACGTCTTAACTCTTACTCTGGCCTACAGGTTAAGGTCTTAACTCTTACTCTGGCCTAATAGCTAAGGTCTTAGACTCTTACTCTGGCCTACTGGTTAAGGTCTTAACTCTTTCTCTGGCCTAATAGCTAAGGTCTTATACTCGTACTCTGGCCTAATGGTTAAGGTCTTAACTCTTACTCAGGCCTAATGATTAAGGTCTAGACTCTTACTCTGGCCTAATGGTTAAGGTCTAGACTTTTAGTCTGGCCTAATGGTTAAGGTCTTAACTCTTACTGTGGCCTAATAGCTAAGGTCTTAACTCTTACTCTGGCCTACTGGTTAAGGTCTTAACTCTTACTCTGGTCTAATAGCTAAGGTCTTAACTCTTACTCTGGCCTAATAGCTAACATCTTAGACTCGTACTCTGGCCTACAGGTTAAGGTCTTAACTCTTACTCTGGCCTACTGGTTAAGGTCTTAACTCTTACTCTGGCCTAATAGCTAAGGTCTTAACTCTTACTCTGGCATTATAGCTAAGGTCTTACCTCTTACTCTGGCCTACTGGTTAAGGTCTTAACTCTTACTCTGGCCTAATAGCTAAGGTCTTAACTCTTACTCTGGCCTAATAGTTAAGGTCTTAACTCCTACTCTGGCCTAATAGCTAAGGTCTTAGACTCGTACTCTGGCCTAATGGTTAAGGTCTTAACTCTTACTCTGGACTAATAGCTAAGGTTTTAGACTCGTACTCCGGCCTACTGGTTAAGGTCTTAACTCTTACTCTGGCCTAATAGCTGAGGTCTTAACTCTTTCTCTGGCCTAATAGCTAAGGTCTTAACTCTTACTCTGGCCTGATAGCTAAGGTCTTAGACTTGTACTCTGGCCTAATAGCTAAGGTATTAGACTTGTACTCTGGCCTAATGGTTAAGGTCTTAACTCTTACTCTGGCCTAATAGCTAAGGTCTTAGACTCGTCCTGTGGCCTTATGGTTAAGGTCTTAACTCTTACTCTGGCCTACAGGTTAAGGTCTTAACTCTTACTCTGGCCTAATAGCTAAGGTCTTAACTCTAACTCTGGCCTAATAGCTAAGGTCTTAACTCTTACTCTGGCCTACTGGTTAAGGTCTTAACTCTTACTCTGGCCTAATAGCTAGGGTCTTATACTCGTACTCTGGCCTAATGGTTAAGGTCTTAACTCTTACTCTGGCCTAATAGCTAAGGTCTTAGACTCGTACTATGGCATACAGGTTAAGGTCTTAACTCTTACTCTGGCCTACTGGTAAAGGTCGTAACTCTTACTCTGGCCTAATAGCTAAGGTCTTAGACTCGTACTCTAGCCTACTGGTTAAGGTCTTAACTCTTACTCTGTTCTAATAGCTAAGGTCTTAGACTCGTACTATGGCCTACAGGTTAAGGTCTTAACTCTTACTCTGGCCTAATAGCTAAGGTCTTAGACTCGTACTCTGGCCTACTGGTTAAGGTCTTAACTCTTACTCTGGCCTAATGGTTAAGGTCTTAACTCTTACTCTGGCCTAATAGCTAAGGTCTTAACTCTTACTCTGGCCTAATCGCTAAGGTCTTAGACTTGTACTCTGGCCTACTGGTTAAGGTCTTAACTCTTACTCTGGTCTACTGGTTAAGGTCTTAACTCTTACTCTGGCTTACTGGTTAAGGTCTTAACACTTACTCTGGCCTAATAGCTAAGGTCTTAGACTCGTACTATGGCCTACAGGTTAAGGTCTTAACTCTTACTCTGGCCTACTGGTTAAGGTCTTAACTCTTACTCTGGCCTAATAGCTAAGGTCTTAACTCTTACTCTGGCCTAATAGCTAAGGTCTTAACTCTTACTCTGGCCTAATAGCTAAGGTTTTAGACTCATACTCTGGCCTAATAGCTAAGGTCTTAACTCTTACTCTGGCCTAATAGCTAAGGTCTTAGACTCGTACTATGGCCTACAGGTTAAGGTCTTAACTCTTACTCTGGCCTACTGGTTAAGGTCTTAACTCTTACTCTGGCCTACTGGTTAAGGTCTTAACTCTTACTCTGGCCTAATAGCTAAGGTCTTAACTCTTACTCTGGCCTAATAGCTAAGGTCTTAGACTCTTACTCTGGCCTAATAGCTAAGGTCTTAGACTCGTACTCTGGCCTACTGGTTAAGGTCTTAACTCTTACTCTGGCCTAATAGCTAAGGTCTGAGACTCGTACTATGGCCTACAGGTTAAGGTCTTAACTCTTACTTTGGCCTACTGGTTAAGGTCTTAGCTCTTACTCTGGCCTACTGGATAAGGTCTTAACTCTTACTCTGGCCTAATAGCTAAGGTCTTAGACTCGTACTCTGGCCTACTGGTTAAGGTCTTAACTCTTACTCTGGTCTACTGGTTAAGGTCTTAACTCTTACTCTGGCTTACTGGTTAAGGTCTTAACTCTTACTCTGGCCTAATAGCTAAGGTCTTAGACTCGTACTATGGCCTACAGGTTAAGGTCTTAACTCTTACTCTGGCCTACTGGTTAAGGTCTTAACTCTTACTCTGGTCTAATAGCTAAGGTCTTAACTCTTACTCTGGCCTAATAGCTAAGGTCTTAGACTCGTACTCTGGCCTGCAGGTTAAGGTCTTAACTCTTACTCTGGCCTACTGGTTAAGGTCTTAACTCCTACTCTGGCCTAATAGCTAAGGTCTTAACTCTTACTCTGGTATTATAGCTAAGGTCTTAACTCTTACTCTGGCCTACTGGTTAAGGTCTTAACTCTTACTCTGTTCTAATAGCTAAGGTCTTAACTCTTACTCTGGCCTAATAGTTAAGGTCTTAACTCCTACTCTGGCCTAATACCTAAGGTCTTAGACTCGTATTCTGGCCTAATGGTTAAGGTCTTAACTCTTACTCTGGACTAATAGCTAAGGTTTTAGACTCGTACTCTGGCCTACTGGTTAAGGTCTTAACTCTTACTCTGTCCTAATAGCTGAGGTCTTAACTCTTTCTCTGGCCTAATAGCTAAGGTCTTAACTCTTACTCTGGCCTGATAGCTAAGGTCTTAGACTTGTACTCTGGCCTAATAGCTAATGTCTTAGACTTGTACTCTGGCCTAATGGTTAAGGTCTTAACTCTTACTCTGGCCTAATAGCTAAGGTCTTAGACTCGTCCTGTGGCCTAATGGTTAAGGTCTTAACTCTTACTCTGGCCTACAGGTTAAGGTCTTAACTCTTACTCTGGCCTAATAGCTAAGGTCTTAGACTCTTACTCTGGCCTAATAGCTAAGGTCTTATACTCGTACTCTGGCCTAATGGTTAAGGTCTTAACTCTTACTCTGGCCTAATAGCTAAGGTCTTAGACTCGTACTATGGCCTACAGGTTAAGGTCTTAACTCTTACTCTGGCCTACTGGTAAAGGTCGTAACTCTTACTCTGGCCTAATAGCTAAGGTCTTAACTCTTACTCTGGCCTAATAGCTAAGGTCTTAACTCTTACTCTGGCCTACTGGTTAAGGTCTTAACTCTTACTCTGGCCTAATAGCTAAGGTCTTAGACTCGTACTCTGGCCTAATGGTTAAGGTCTTAACTCTTACTCTAGCCTAATAGCTAAGGTCTTAACTCTTACTCTGGCCTAATGGTTAAGGTCTTAACTCTTACTCTGGCCTAATAGCTAAGGTCTTAACTCTTACTCTGGCCTTCTGGTTAAGGTCTTAACTCTTACTCTGGCCTAATAGCTAGGGTCTTATACTTGTACTCTGGCCTAATGGTTAAGGTCTTAACTCTTACTCTGGCCTAATAGCTAAGGTCTTAACTCTTATCCTGGCCTAATGGTTAAGGTCTTAACTCTTACTCTGGCCTAATAGCTAAGGTCTTAACTCTTACTCTGGCCTACTGGTTAAGGTCTTAGACTCGTACTCTGGCCTAATGGTTAAGGTCTTAACTCTTACTCTGGCCTAATAGCTAAGGTCTTAACTCTTATCCTGGCCTAATGGTTAAGGTCTTAACTCTTACTCTGGCCTAATAGCTAAGGTCTTAACTCTTACTCTGGCCTACTGGTTAAGGTCTTAACTCTTACTCTGGCCTAATAGTTAAGGTCTTAGACTCATACTCTGGCCTAATAGCTAAGGTCTTAACTCTTACTCTGGCCTAATAGCTAAGGTCTTAGACTTGTACTCTGGCCTAATGGTTAAGGTCTTAACTCTTACTCTGGCCTACTGGTAAAGGTCATAACTCTTACTCTGGCCTAATAGCTAAGGTCTTAACTCTTACTCTGGCCTAATAGCTAAGGTCTTAACTCTTACTCTGGCCTACTGGTTAAGGTCTTAACTCTTACTCTGGCCTAATAGCTAAGGTCTTAGACTCGTACTCTGGCCTAATGGTTAAGGTCTTAACTCTTACCCTGGCCTAATAGCTAAGGTCTTAACTCTTATCCTGGCCTAATGGTTAAGGTCTTAACTCTTACTCTGGCCTAATAGCTAAGGTCTTAACTCTTACTCTGGCCTACTGGTTAAGGTCTTAGACTCGTACTCTGGCCTAATGGTTAAGGTCTTAACTCTTACTCTGGCCTAATAGCTAAGGTCTTAACTCTTTCTCTGGCCTAACAGCTAAGATCTTAACTCCTACTCTTGCCTGATAGCTAAGGTCTTAGACGCGTACTCTGGCCTAATAGTTAAGGTCTTAGACTCATACTCTGGCCTAATAGCTAAGGTCTTAACTCTTACTCTGGCCTAATAGCTAAGGTCTTAGACTCGTACTCTGGCCTAATGGTTAAGGTCTTAACTCTTACTCTGGCCTAATAGCTAAGGTCTTAACTCTTACTCTGGCCTAATAGCTAAGGTCTTAACTCTTAATCTGGCCTACTGGTTAAGGTCTTAACTCTCACTCTGGCCTAATAGCTAAGGTCTTAGACTCGTATTCTGGCCTAATGGTTAAGGTCTTAACTCTTACTCTGGCCCAAATGCTAAGGTCTTGGACTCTTACTCTGGCCTACTGGGTAAGGTCTTAACTATTACTCTGGCCTACTGGTTAAGGGATTAACTCTTACTATGGCCTAATAGCTAAGGTCTTAACTCTTACTCTGGCCTACTGGTTAAGGTCTTAGACTCCTACTCTGGCCTAATAGCTAAGGTCTTAACTCTTTCTCTGACCTAATAGCTAAGGTCTTAACTCTTACTCTGGCCTAATAGCTAAGGTCTTAGACTCATACTCTGGCCTAATAGCTAAGGTCTTAACTCTTACTCTGGCCTAATAGCTAAGGTCTTAGACTCCTACTATGGCCTACAGGTTAAGGTCTTAACTCTTACTCTGGCCTACTGGTTAAGGTCTTAACTCTTACTCTGGCCTACTGGTTAAGGTCTTAACTCTTACTCTGGTCTAATAGCTAAGGTCTTAACTCTTACTCTGGCCTAATAGCTAAGGTCTTAGACTCTTACTCTGGCCTAATAGCTAAGGTCTTAGACTCGTACTCTGGCCTACTGGTTAAGGTCTTAACTCTTACTCTGGCCTAATAGCTAAGGTCTTAGACTCGTACTATGGCCTACAGGTTAAGGTCTTAACTCTTACTTTGGCCTACTGGTTAAGGTCTTAACTCTTACTCTGGCCTACTGGTTAAGGTCTTAACTCTTACTCTGGCCTAATAGCTAAGGTCTTAGACTCGTACTCTGGCCTACTGGTTAAGGTCTTAACTCTTACTCTGGCCTAATAACTAAGGTCTTAGACTCGTACTATGGCCTACTGGTTAGGGTCTTAAGTCTTACTCTGGCCTACTGGTTAAGGTCTTAACTCTTACTCTGGCCTACTGCTTAAGGTCTTAACTCTTACTCTGGCCTAATAGCTAAGGTCTTTACTCTTACTCTGGCCTAATAGCTAAGGTCTTAACTCTTACGCTGGCCTAATAGCTAAGGTCTTAACTCTTACTCTGGCCTAATAGCTAAGGTCTTAGACTCGTACTCTGGCCTAATGGTTAAGGTCTTAACTCTTACCCTGGCCTAATAGCTAAGGTCTTAACTCTTATCCTGGCCTAATGGTTAAGGTCTTAACTCTTACTCTGGCCTAATAGCTAAGGTCTTAACTCTTACTCTGGCCTACTTGTTAAGGTCTTAGACTCGTACTCTGGCCTAATGGTTAAGGTCTTAACTCTTACTCTGGCCTAATAGCTAAGGTCTTAACTCTTTCTCTGGCCTAACAGCTAAGATCTTAACTCCTACTCTTGCCTGATAGCTAAGGTCTTAGACGCGTACTCTGGCCTAATAGTTAAGGTCTTAGACTCATACTCTGGCCTAATAGCTAAGGTCTTAGACTCGTACTCTGGCCTAATGGTTAAGGTCTTAACTCTTACTCTGGCCTAATAGCTAAGGTCTTAACTCTTACTCTGGCCTACTGGATAAGGTCTTAGACTCCTACTCTGGCCTAATAGCTAAGGTCTTAACTCTTTCTCTGGCCTAATTACTAAGGTCTTAGACTCGTACTCTGGCCTACTGGTTAAGGTCTTAACTCTTACTCTGGTCTACTGGTTAAGGTCTTAACTCTTACTCTGGCTTACTGGTTAAGGTCTTAACACTTACTCTGGCCTAATAGCTAAGGTCTTAGACTCGTACTATGGCCTACAGGTTAAGGTCTTAACTCTTACTCTGGCCTACTGGTTAAGGTCTTAACTCTTACTCTGGCCTAATAGCTAAGGTCTTAGACTCGTATTCTGGCCTAATGGTTAAGGTCTTAACTCTTACTCTGGCCCAAATGCTAAGGTCTTGGACTCTTACTCTGGCCTACTGGGTAAGGTCTTAACTATTACTCTGGCCTACTGGTTAAGGGATTAACTCTTACTATGGCCTAATAGCTAAGGTCTTAACTCTTACTCTGGCCTACTGGTTAAGGTCTTAGACTCCTACTCTGGCCTAATAGCTAAGGTCTTAACTCTTTCTCTGACCTAATAGCTAAGGTCTTAACTCTTACTCTGGCCTAATAGCTAAGGTCATAACTCTTACTCTGGCCTAATAGCTAAGATCGTAACTCTTACTCTGGCCTAATAGCTAAGGTCTTAGACTCGTACTCTAGCCTACTGGTTAAGGTCTTAACTCTTACTCTGTTCTAATAGCTAAGGTCTTAGACTCGTACTATGGCCTACAGGTTAAGGTCTTAACTCTTACTCTGGCCTAATAGCTAAGGTCTTAGACTCGTACTCTGGCCTACTGGTTAAGGTCTTAACTCTTACTCTGGCCTAATGGTTAAGGTCTTAACTCTTACTCTGGCCTAATAGCTAAGGTCTTAACTCTTACTCTGGCCTAATCGCTAAGGTCTTAGACTCGTACTCTGGCCTACTGGTTAAGGTCTTAACTCTTACTCTGGTCTACTGGTTAAGGTCTTAACTCTTACTCTGGCTTACTGGTTAAGGTCTTAACACTTACTCTGGCCTAATAGCTAAGGTCTTAGACTCGTACTATGGCCTACAGGTTAAGGTCTTAACTCTTACTCTGGCCTACTGGTTAAGGTCTTAACTCTTACTCTGGCCTAATAGCTAAGGTCTTAACTCTTACTCTGGCCTAATAGCTAAGGTCTTAACTCTTACTCTGGCCTAATAGCTAAGGTCTTAGACTCATACTCTGGCCTAATAGCTAAGGTCTTAACTCTTACTCTGGCCTAATAGCTAAGGTCTTAGACTCCTACTATGGCCTACAGGTTAAGGTCTTAACTCTTACTCTGGCCTACTGGTTAAGGTCTTAACTCTTACTCTGGCCTACTGGTTAAGGTCTTAACTCTTACTCTGGTCTAATAGCTAAGGTCTTAACTCTTACTCTGGCCTAATAGCTAAGGTCTTAGACTCTTACTCTGGCCTAATAGCTAAGGTCTTAGACTCGTACTCTGGCCTACTGGTTAAGGTCTTAACTCTTACTCTGGCCTAATAGCTAAGGTCTTAGACTCGTATTCTGGCCTAATGGTTAAGGTCTTAACTCTTACTCTGGACTAATAGCTAAGGTTTTAGACTCGTACTCTGGCCTACTGGTTAAGGTCTTAACTCTTACTCTGTCCTAATAGCTGAGGTCTTAACTCTTTCTCTGGCCTAATAGCTAAGGTCTTAACTCTTACTCTGGCCTGATAGCTAAGGTCTTAGACTTGTACTCTGGCCTAATAGCTAATGTCTTAGACTTGTACTCTGGCCTAATGGTTAAGGTCTTAACTCTTACTCTGGCCTAATAGCTAAGGTCTTAGACTCGTCCTGTGGCCTAATGGTTAAGGTCTTAACTCTTACTCTGGCCTACAGGTTAAGGTCTTAACTCTTACTCTGGCCTAATAGCTAAGGTCTTAGACTCTTACTCTGGCCTAATAGCTAAGGTCTTATACTCGTACTCTGGCCTAATGGTTAAGGTCTTAACTCTTACTCTGGCCTAATAGCTAAGGTCTTAGACTCGTACTATGGCCTACAGGTTAAGGTCTTAACTCTTACTCTGGCCTACTGGTAAAGGTCGTAACTCTTACTCTGGCCTAATAGCTAAGGTCTTAACTCTTACTCTGGCCTAATAGCTAAGGTCTTAACTCTTACTCTGGCCTACTGGTTAAGGTCTTAACTCTTACTCTGGCCTACTGGTTAAGGTCTTAACTCTTACTCTGGCCTAATAGCTAAGGTCTTAGACTCGTACTCTGGCCTAATGGTTAAGGTCTTAACTCTTACTCTAGCCTAATAGCTAAGGTCTTAACTCTTACTCTGGCCTAATGGTTAAGGTCTTAACTCTTACTCTGGCCTAATAGCTAAGGTCTTAACTCTTACTCTGGCCTTCTGGTTAAGGTCTTAACTCTTACTCTGGCCTAATAGCTAGGGTCTTATACTCGTACTCTGGCCTAATGGTTAAGGTCTTAACTCTTACTCTGGCCTAATAGCTAAGGTCTTAGACTTGTACTATGGCCTACAGGTTAAGGTCTTAACTCTTACTCTGGCCTACTGGTAAAGGTCATAACTCTTACTCTGGCCTAATAGCTAAGGTCCTAACTCTTACTCTGGCCTAATAGCTAAGGTCTTAACTCTTACTCTGGCCTACTGGTTAAGGTCTTAACTCTTACTCTGGCCTAATAGCTAAGGTCTTAGACTCGTACTCTGGCCTAATGGTTAAGGTCTTAACTCTTACCCTGGCCTAATAGCTAAGGTCTTAACTCTTATCCTGGCCTAATGGTTAAGGTCTTAACTCTTACTCTGGCCTAATAGCTAAGGTCTTAACTCTTACTCTGGCCTACTGGTTAAGGTCTTAGACTCGTACTCTGGCCTAATGGTTAAGGTCTTAACTCTTACTCTGGCCTAATAGCTAAGGTCTTAACTCTTTCTCTGGCCTAACAGCTAAGATCTTAACTCCTACTCTTGCCTGATAGCTAAGGTCTTAGACGCGTACTCTGGCCTAATAGTTAAGGTCTTAGACTCATACTCTGGCCTAATAGCTAAGGTCTTAACTCTTACTCTGGCCTAATAGCTAAGGTCTTAGACTCGTACTCTGGCCTAATGGTTAAGGTCTTAACTCTTACTCTGGCCTAATAGCTAAGGTCTTAACTCTTACTCTGGCCTAATAGCTAAGGTCTTAACTCTTAATCTGGCCTACTGGTTAAGGTCTTAACTCTTACTCTGGCCTAATAGCTAAGGTCTTAACTCTTAATCTGGCCTACTGGTTAAGGTCTTAACTCTTACTCTAGCCTAATAGCTAAGGTCTTAACTCTTACTCTGGCCTAATGGTTAAGGTCTTAACTCTTACTCTGGCCTAATAGCTAAGGTCTTAACTCTTACTCTGGCCTTCTGGTTAAGGTCTTAACTCTTACTCTGGCCTAATAGCTAGGGTCTTATACTCGTACTCTGGCCTAATGGTTAAGGTCTTAACTCTTACTCTGGCCTAATAGCTAAGGTCTTAGACTTGTACTATGGCCTACAGGTTAAGGTCTTAACTCTTACTCTGGCCTACTGGTAAAGGTCATAACTCTTACTCTGGCCTAATAGCTAAGGTCCTAACTCTTACTCTGGCCTAATAGCTAAGGTCTTAACTCTTACTCTGGCCTACTGGTTAAGGTCTTAACTCTTACTCTGGCCTAATAGCTAAGGTCTTAGACTCGTACTCTGGCCTAATGGTTAAGGTCTTAACTCTTACCCTGGCCTAATAGCTAAGGTCTTAACTCTTATCCTGGCCTAATGGTTAAGGTCTTAACTCTTACTCTGGCCTAATAGCTAAGGTCTTAACTCTTACTCTGGCCTACTGGTTAAGGTCTTAGACTCGTACTCTGGCCTAATGGTTAAGGTCTTAACTCTTACTCTGGCCTAATAGCTAAGGTCTTAACTCTTTCTCTGGCCTAACAGCTAAGATCTTAACTCCTACTCTTGCCTGATAGCTAAGGTCTTAGACGCGTACTCTGGCCTAATAGTTAAGGTCTTAGACTCATACTCTGGCCTAATAGCTAAGGTCTTAACTCTTACTCTGGCCTAATAGCTAAGGTCTTAGACTCGTACTCTGGCCTAATGGTTAAGGTCTTAACTCTTACTCTGGCCTAATAGCTAAGGTCTTAACTCTTACTCTGGCCTAATAGCTAAGGTCTTAACTCTTAATCTGGCCTACTGGTTAAGGTCTTAACTCTTACTCTGGCCTAATAGCTAAGGTCTTAGACTCGTATTCTGGCCTAATGGTTAAGGTCTTAACTCTTACTCTGGCCCAAATGCTAAGGTCTTGGACTCTTACTCTGGCCTACTGGGTAAGGTCTTAACTATTACTCTGGCCTACTGGTTAAGGGATTAACTCTTACTATGGCCTAATAGCTAAGGTCTTAACTCTTACTCTGGCCTACTGGTTAAGGTCTTAGACTCCTACTCTGGCCTAATAGCTAAGGTCTTAACTCTTTCTCTGACCTAATAGCTAAGGTCTTAACTCTTACTCTGGCCTAATAGCTAAGGTCTTAGACTCATACTCTGGCCTAATAGCTAAGGTCTTAACTCTTACTCTGGCCTAATAGCTAAGGTCTTAGACTCCTACTATGGCCTACAGGTTAAGGTCTTAACTCTTACTCTGGCCTACTGGTTAAGGTCTTAACTCTTACTCTGGCCTACTGGTTAAGGTCTTAACTCTTACTCTGGTCTAATAGCTAAGGTCTTAACTCTTACTCTGGCCTAATAGCTAAGGTCTTAGACTCTTACTCTGGCCTAATAGCTAAGGTCTTAGACTCGTACTCTGGCCTACTGGTTAAGGTCTTAACTCTTACTCTGGCCTAATAGCTAAGGTCTTAGACTCGTACTATGGCCTACAGGTTAAGGTCTTAACTCTTACTTTGGCCTACTGGTTAAGGTCTTAACTCTTACTCTGGCCTACTGGTTAAGGTCTTAACTCTTACTCTGGCCTAATAGCTAAGGTCTTAGACTCGTACTCTGGCCTACTGGTTAAGGTCTTAACTCTTACTCTGGCCTAATAACTAAGGTCTTAGACTCGTACTATGGCCTACTGGTTAGGGTCTTAAGTCTTACTCTGGCCTACTGGTTAAGGTCTTAACTCTTACTCTGGCCTACTGCTTAAGGTCTTAACTCTTACTCTGGCCTAATAGCTAAGGTCTTTACTCTTACTCTGGCCTAATAGCTAAGGTCTTAACTCTTACGCTGGCCTAATAGCTAAGGTCTTAACTCTTACTCTGGCCTAATAGCTAAGGTCTTAGACTCGTACTCTGGCCTAATGGTTAAGGTCTTAACTCTTACCCTGGCCTAATAGCTAAGGTCTTAACTCTTATCCTGGCCTAATGGTTAAGGTCTTAACTCTTACTCTGGCCTAATAGCTAAGGTCTTAACTCTTACTCTGGCCTACTTGTTAAGGTCTTAGACTCGTACTCTGGCCTAATGGTTAAGGTCTTAACTCTTACTCTGGCCTAATAGCTAAGGTCTTAACTCTTTCTCTGGCCTAACAGCTAAGATCTTAACTCCTACTCTTGCCTGATAGCTAAGGTCTTAGACGCGTACTCTGGCCTAATAGTTAAGGTCTTAGACTCATACTCTGGCCTAATAGCTAAGGTCTTAGACTCGTACTCTGGCCTAATGGTTAAGGTCTTAACTCTTACTCTGGCCTAATAGCTAAGGTCTTAACTCTTACTCTGGCCTACTGGATAAGGTCTTAGACTCCTACTCTGGCCTAATAGCTAAGGTCTTAACTCTTTCTCTGGCCTAATAGCTAAGGTCTTAGACTCTTACTATGGCCTACAGGTTAAGGTCTTAACTCTTACTCTGGCCTAATAGCTAAGGTCTTAGACTCGTACTCTGGCCTACTGGTTAAGGTCTTAACTCTTGCTCTGGCCTACTGGTTAAGGTCTTAACTCTTACTCTGGCCTAATTACTAAGGTCTTAGACTCGTACTCTGGCCTACTGGTTAAGGTCTTAACTCTTACTCTGGTCTACTGGTTAAGGTCTTAACTCTTACTCTGGCTTACTGGTTAAGGTCTTAACACTTACTCTGGCCTAATAGCTAAGGTCTTAGACTCGTACTATGGCCTACAGGTTAAGGTCTTAACTCTTACTCTGGCCTACTGGTTAAGGTCTTAACTCTTACTCTGGCCTAATAGCTAAGGTCTTAGACTCGTATTCTGGCCTAATGGTTAAGGTCTTAACTCTTACTCTGGCCCAAATGCTAAGGTCTTGGACTCTTACTCTGGCCTACTGGGTAAGGTCTTAACTATTACTCTGGCCTACTGGTTAAGGGATTAACTCTTACTATGGCCTAATAGCTAAGGTCTTAACTCTTACTCTGGCCTACTGGTTAAGGTCTTAGACTCCTACTCTGGCCTAATAGCTAAGGTCTTAACTCTTTCTCTGACCTAATAGCTAAGGTCTTAACTCTTACTCTGGCCTAATAGCTAAGGTCATAACTCTTACTCTGGCCTAATAGCTAAGATCGTAACTCTTACTCTGGCCTAATAGCTAAGGTCTTAGACTCGTACTCTAGCCTACTGGTTAAGGTCTTAACTCTTACTCTGTTCTAATAGCTAAGGTCTTAGACTCGTACTATGGCCTACAGGTTAAGGTCTTAACTCTTACTCTGGCCTAATAGCTAAGGTCTTAGACTCGTACTCTGGCCTACTGGTTAAGGTCTTAACTCTTACTCTGGCCTAATGGTTAAGGTCTTAACTCTTACTCTGGCCTAATAGCTAAGGTCTTAACTCTTACTCTGGCCTAATCGCTAAGGTCTTAGACTCGTACTCTGGCCTACTGGTTAAGGTCTTAACTCTTACTCTGGTCTACTGGTTAAGGTCTTAACTCTTACTCTGGCTTACTGGTTAAGGTCTTAACACTTACTCTGGCCTAATAGCTAAGGTCTTAGACTCGTACTATGGCCTACAGGTTAAGGTCTTAACTCTTACTCTGGCCTACTGGTTAAGGTCTTAACTCTTACTCTGGCCTAATAGCTAAGGTCTTAACTCTTACTCTGGCCTAATAGCTAAGGTCTTAACTCTTACTCTGGCCTAATAGCTAAGGTCTTAGACTCATACTCTGGCCTAATAGCTAAGGTCTTAACTCTTACTCTGGCCTAATAGCTAAGGTCTTAGACTCCTACTATGGCCTACAGGTTAAGGTCTTAACTCTTACTCTGGCCTACTGGTTAAGGTCTTAACTCTTACTCTGGCCTACTGGTTAAGGTCTTAACTCTTACTCTGGTCTAATAGCTAAGGTCTTAACTCTTACTCTGGCCTAATAGCTAAGGTCTTAGACTCTTACTCTGGCCTAATAGCTAAGGTCTTAGACTCGTACTCTGGCCTACTGGTTAAGGTCTTAACTCTTACTCTGGCCTAATAGCTAAGGTCTTAGACTCGTACTATGGCCTACAGGTTAAGGTCTTAACTCTTACTTTGGCCTACTGGTTAAGGTCTTAACTCTTACTCTGGCCTACTGGTTAAGGTCTTAACTCTTACTCTGGCCTAATAGCTAAGGTCTTAGACTCGTACTCTGGCCTACTGGTTAAGGTCTTAACTCTTACTCTGGCCTAATAACTAAGGTCTTAGACTCGTACTATGGCCTACTGGTTAGGGTCTTAAGTCTTACTCTGGCCTACTGGTTAAGGTCTTAACTCTTACTCTGGCCTACTGCTTAAGGTCTTAACTCTTACTCTGGCCTAATAGCTAAGGTCTTTACTCTTACTCTGGCCTAATAGCTAAGGTCTTAACTCTTACGCTGGCCTAATAGCTAAGGTCTTAACTCTTACTCTGGCCTTATAGCTAAGGTCTTAACTCTTACTCTGGCCTACTGGTTAAGGTCTTAACTCTTATTCTGGCCTAATAGCTAAGGTCTTAACTCTTTCTCTGGCCTAACAGCTAAGATCTTAACTCTTACTCTTGCCTGATAGCTAAGGTCTTAGACGCGTACTCTGGCCTAATAGCTAAGGTCTTAGACTCGTACTCTGGCCTAATGGTTAAGGTCTTAACTCTTACTCTGGCCTAATAGCCAAGTTCTTAGACTCGTACTCTGGCCTAATAGCTAAGGTCTTAGACTCGTACTCTGGCCTAATGGTTAACGTCTTAACTCTTACTCTGGCCTACAGGTTAAGGTCTTAACTCTTACTCTGGCCTAATAGCTAAGGTCTTAGACTCTTACTCTGGCCTACTGGTTAAGGTCTTAACTCTTTCTCTGGCCTAATAGCTAAGGTCTTATACTCGTACTCTGGCCTAATGGTTAAGGTCTTAACTCTTACTCAGGCCTAATGATTAAGGTCTAGACTCTTACTCTGGCCTAATGGTTAAGGTCTAGACTTTTAGTCTGGCCTAATGGTTAAGGTCTTAACTCTTACTGTGGCCTAATAGCTAAGGTCTTAACTCTTACTCTGGCCTACTGGTTAAGGTCTTAACTCTTACTCTGGTCTAATAGCTAAGGTCTTAACTCTTACTCTGGCCTAATAGCTAACATCTTAGACTCGTACTCTGGCCTACAGGTTAAGGTCTTAACTCTTACTCTGGCCTACTGGTTAAGGTCTTAACTCTTACTCTGGCCTAATAGCTAAGGTCTTAACTCTTACTCTGGCATTATAGCTAAGGTCTTACCTCTTACTCTGGCCTACTGGTTAAGGTCTTAACTCTTACTCTGGCCTAATAGCTAAGGTCTTAACTCTTACTCTGGCCTAATAGTTAAGGTCTTAACTCCTACTCTGGCCTAATAGCTAAGGTCTTAGACTCGTACTCTGGCCTAATGGTTAAGGTCTTAACTCTTACTCTGGACTAATAGCTAAGGTTTTAGACTCGTACTCCGGCCTACTGGTTAAGGTCTTAACTCTTACTCTGGCCTAATAGCTGAGGTCTTAACTCTTTCTCTGGCCTAATAGCTAAGGTCTTAACTCTTACTCTGGCCTGATAGCTAAGGTCTTAGACTTGTACTCTGGCCTAATAGCTAAGGTATTAGACTTGTACTCTGGCCTAATGGTTAAGGTCTTAACTCTTACTCTGGCCTAATAGCTAAGGTCTTAGACTCGTCCTGTGGCCTTATGGTTAAGGTCTTAACTCTTACTCTGGCCTACAGGTTAAGGTCTTAACTCTTACTCTGGCCTAATAGCTAAGGTCTTAACTCTAACTCTGGCCTAATAGCTAAGGTCTTAACTCTTACTCTGGCCTACTGGTTAAGGTCTTAACTCTTACTCTGGCCTAATAGCTAGGGTCTTATACTCGTACTCTGGCCTAATGGTTAAGGTCTTAACTCTTACTCTGGCCTAATAGCTAAGGTCTTAGACTCGTACTATGGCATACAGGTTAAGGTCTTAACTCTTACTCTGGCCTACTGGTAAAGGTCGTAACTCTTACTCTGGCCTAATAGCTAAGGTCTTAGACTCGTACTCTAGCCTACTGGTTAAGGTCTTAACTCTTACTCTGTTCTAATAGCTAAGGTCTTAGACTCGTACTATGGCCTACAGGTTAAGGTCTTAACTCTTACTCTGGCCTAATAGCTAAGGTCTTAGACTCGTACTCTGGCCTACTGGTTAAGGTCTTAACTCTTACTCTGGCCTAATGGTTAAGGTCTTAACTCTTACTCTGGCCTAATAGCTAAGGTCTTAACTCTTACTCTGGCCTAATCGCTAAGGTCTTAGACTTGTACTCTGGCCTACTGGTTAAGGTCTTAACTCTTACTCTGGTCTACTGGTTAAGGTCTTAACTCTTACTGTGGCTTACTGGTTAAGGTCTTAACACTTACTCTGGCCTAATAGCTAAGGTCTTAGACTCGTACTATGGCCTACAGGTTAAGGTCTTAACTCTTACTCTGGCCTACTGGTTAAGGTCTTAACTCTTACTCTGGCCTAATAGCTAAGGTCTTAACTCTTACTCTGGCCTAATAGCTAAGGTCTTAACTCTTACTCTGGCCTAATAGCTAAGGTTTTAGACTCATACTCTGGCCTAATAGCTAAGGTCTTAACTCTTACTCTGGCCTAATAGCTAAGGTCTTAGACTCGTACTATGGCCTACAGGTTAAGGTCTTAACTCTTACTCTGGCCTACTGGTTAAGGTCTTAACTCTTACTCTGGCCTACTGGTTAAGGTCTTAACTCTTACTCTGGCCTAATAGCTAAGGTCTTAACTCTTACTCTGGCCTAATAGCTAAGGTCTTAGACTCTTACTCTGGCCTAATAGCTAAGGTCTTAGACTCGTACTCTGGCCTTCTGGTTAAGGTCTTAACTCTTACTCTGGCCTAATAGCTAAGGTCTGAGACTCGTACTATGGCCTACAGGTTAAGGTCTTAACTCTTACTTTGGCCTACTGGTTAAGGTCTTAGCTCTTACTCTGGCCTACTGGATAAGGTCTTAACTCTTACTCTGGCCTAATAGCTAAGGTCTTAGACTCGTACTCTGGCCTACTGGTTAAGGTCTTAACTCTTACTCTGGTCTACTGGTTAAGGTCTTAACTCTTACTCTGGCTTACTGGTTAAGGTCTTAACTCTTACTCTGGCCTAATAGCTAAGGTCTTAGACTCGTACTATGGCCTACAGGTTAAGGTCTTAACTCTTACTCTGGCCTACTGGTTAAGGTCTTAACTCTTACTCTGGTCTAATAGCTAAGGTCTTAACTCTTAATCTGGCCTAATAGCTAAGGTCTTAGACTCGTACTCTGGCCTGCAGGTTAAGGTCTTAACTCTTACTCTGGCCTACTGGTTAAGGTCTTAACTCCTACTCTGGCCTAATAGCTAAGGTCTTAACTCTTACTCTGGTATTATAGCTAAGGTCTTAACTCTTACTCTGGCCTACTGGTTAAGGTCTTAACTCTTACTCTGTTCTAATAGCTAAGGTCTTAACTCTTACTCTGGCCTAATAGTTAAGGTCTTAACTCCTACTCTGGCCTAATACCTAAGGTCTTAGACTCGTATTCTGGCCTAATGGTTAAGGTCTTAACTCTTACTCTGGACTAATAGCTAAGGTTTTAGACTCGTACTCTGGCCTACTGGTTAAGGTCTTAACTCTTACTCTGTCCTAATAGCTGAGGTCTTAACTCTTTCTCTGGCCTAATAGCTAAGGTCTTAACTCTTACTCTGGCCTGATAGCTAAGGTCTTAGACTTGTACTCTGGCCTAATAGCTAATGTCTTAGACTTGTACTCTGGCCTAATGGTTAAGGTCTTAACTCTTACTCTGGCCTAATAGCTAAGGTCTTAGACTCGTCCTGTGGCCTAATGGTTAAGGTCTTAACTCTTACTCTGGCCTACAGGTTAAGGTCTTAACTCTTACTCTGGCCTAATAGCTAAGGTCTTAGACTCTTACTCTGGCCTAATAGCTAAGGTCTTATACTCGTACTCTGGCCTAATGGTTAAGGTCTTAACTCTTACTCTGGCCTAATAGCTAAGGTCTTAGACTCGTACTATGGCCTACAGGTTAAGGTCTTAACTCTTACTCTGGCCTACTGGTAAAGGTCGTAACTCTTACTCTGGCCTAATAGCTAAGGTCTTAACTCTTACTCTGGCCTAATAGCTAAGGTCTTAACTCTTACTCTGGCCTACTGGTTAAGGTCTTAACTCTTACTCTGGCCTACTGGTTAAGGTCTTAACTCTTACTCTGGCCTAATAGCTAAGGTCTTAGACTCGTACTCTGGCCTAATGGTTAAGGTCTTAACTCTTACTCTAGCCTAATAGCTAAGGTCTTAACTCTTACTCTGGCCTAATGGTTAAGGTCTTAACTCTTACTCTGGCCTAATAGCTAAGGTCTTAACTCTTACTCTGGCCTTCTGGTTAAGGTCTTAACTCTTACTCTGGCCTAATAGCTAGGGTCTTATACTCGTACTCTGGCCTAATGGTTAAGGTCTTAACTCTTACTCTGGCCTAATAGCTAAGGTCTTAGACTTGTACTATGGCCTACAGGTTAAGGTCTTAACTCTTACTCTGGCCTACTGGTAAAGGTCATAACTCTTACTCTGGCCTAATAGCTAAGGTCTTAACTCTTACTCTGGCCTAATAGCTAAGGTCTTAACTCTTACTCTGGCCTACTGGTTAAGGTCTTAACTCTTACTCTGGCCTAATAGCTAAGGTCTTAGACTCGTACTCTGGCCTAATGGTTAAGGTCTTAACTCTTACCCTGGCCTAATAGCTAAGGTCTTAACTCTTATCCTGGCCTAATGGTTAAGGTCTTAACTCTTACTCTGGCCTAATAGCTAAGGTCTTAACTCTTACTCTGGCCTACTGGTTAAGGTCTTAGACTCGTACTCTGGCCTAATGGTTAAGGTCTTAACTCTTTCTCTTGCCTAACAGCTAAGATCTTAACTCCTACTCTTGCCTGATAGCTAAGGTCTTAGACGCGTACTCTGGCCTAATAGTTAAGGTCTTAGACTCATACTCTGGCCTAATAGCTAAGGTCTTAACTCTTACTCTAGCCTAATAGCTAAGGTCTTAGACTCATACTCTGGCCTAATGGTTAAGGTCTTAACTCTTACTCTGGCCTACTGGTTAAGGTCTTAACTCTTACTCTGGCCTACTGGTTAAGGTCTTAACTCTTACTCTGGCCTAATAGCTAAGGTCTTAACTCTTACTCTGGCCTACTGGTTAAGGTCTTAGACTCCTACTCTGGCCTAATAGCTAAGGTCTTAACTCTTTCTCTGACCTAATAGCTAAGGTCTTAACTCTTACTCTGGCCTAATAGCTAAGGTCATAACTCTTACTCTGGCCTAATAGCTAAGATCGTAACTCTTACTCTGGCCTAATAGCTAAGGTCTTAGACTCGTACTCTAGCCTACTGGTTAAGGTCTTAACTCTTACTCTGTTCTAATAGCTAAGGTCTTAGACTCGTACTATGGCCTACAGGTTAAGGTCTTAACTCTTACTCTGGCCTAATAGCTAAGGTCTTAGACTCGTACTCTGGCCTACTGGTTAAGGTCTTAACTCTTACTCTGGCCTAATGGTTAAGGTCTTAACTCTTACTCTGGCCTAATAGCTAAGGTCTTAACTCTTACTCTGGCCTAATCGCTAAGGTCTTAGACTCGTACTCTGGCCTACTGGTTAAGGTCTTAACTCTTACTCTGGTCTACTGGTTAAGGTCTTAACTCTTACTCTGGCTTACTGGTTAAGGTCTTAACACTTACTCTGGCCTAATAGCTAAGGTCTTAGACTCGTACTATGGCCTACAGGTTAAGGTCTTAACTCTTACTCTGGCCTACTGGTTAAGGTCTTAACTCTTACTCTGGCCTAATAGCTAAGGTCTTAACTCTTACTCTGGCCTAATAGCTAAGGTCTTAACTCTTACTCTGGCCTAATAGCTAAGGTCTTAGACTCATACTCTGGCCTAATAGCTAAGGTCTTAACTCTTACTCTGGCCTAATAGCTAAGGTCTTAGACTCCTACTATGGCCTACAGGTTAAGGTCTTAACTCTTACTCTGGCCTACTGGTTAAGGTCTTAACTCTTACTCTGGCCTACTGGTTAAGGTCTTAACTCTTACTCTGGTCTAATAGCTAAGGTCTTAACTCTTACTCTGGCCTAATAGCTAAGGTCTTAGACTCTTACTCTGGCCTAATAGCTAAGGTCTTAGACTCGTACTCTGGCCTACTGGTTAAGGTCTTAACTCTTACTCTGGCCTAATAGCTAAGGTCTTAGACTCGTACTATGGCCTACAGGTTAAGGTCTTAACTCTTACTTTGGCCTACTGGTTAAGGTCTTAACTCTTACTCTGGCCTACTGGTTAAGGTCTTAACTCTTACTCTGGCCTAATAGCTAAGGTCTTAGACTCGTACTCTGGCCTACTGGTTAAGGTCTTAACTCTTACTCTGGCCTAATAACTAAGGTCTTAGACTCGTACTATGGCCTACTGGTTAGGGTCTTAAGTCTTACTCTGGCCTACTGGTTAAGGTCTTAACTCTTACTCTGGCCTACTGCTTAAGGTCTTAACTCTTACTCTGGCCTAATAGCTAAGGTCTTTACTCTTACTCTGGCCTAATAGCTAAGGTCTTAACTCTTACGCTGGCCTAATAGCTAAGGTCTTAACTCTTACTCTGGCCTTATAGCTAAGGTCTTAACTCTTACTCTGGCCTACTGGTTAAGGTCTTAACTCTTATTCTGGCCTAATAGCTAAGGTCTTAACTCTTTCTCTGGCCTAACAGCTAAGATCTTAACTCTTACTCTTGCCTGATAGCTAAGGTCTTAGACGCGTACTCTGGCCTAATAGCTAAGGTCTTAGACTCGTACTCTGGCCTAATGGTTAAGGTCTTAACTCTTACTCTGGCCTAATAGCCAAGTTCTTAGACTCGTACTCTGGCCTAATAGCTAAGGTCTTAGACTCGTACTCTGGCCTAATGGTTAACGTCTTAACTCTTACTCTGGCCTACAGGTTAAGGTCTTAACTCTTACTCTGGCCTAATAGCTAAGGTCTTAGACTCTTACTCTGGCCTACTGGTTAAGGTCTTAACTCTTTCTCTGGCCTAATAGCTAAGGTCTTATACTCGTACTCTGGCCTAATGGTTAAGGTCTTAACTCTTACTCAGGCCTAATGATTAAGGTCTAGACTCTTACTCTGGCCTAATGGTTAAGGTCTAGACTTTTAGTCTGGCCTAATGGTTAAGGTCTTAACTCTTACTGTGGCCTAATAGCTAAGGTCTTAACTCTTACTCTGGCCTACTGGTTAAGGTCTTAACTCTTACTCTGGTCTAATAGCTAAGGTCTTAACTCTTACTCTGGCCTAATAGCTAACATCTTAGACTCGTACTCTGGCCTACAGGTTAAGGTCTTAACTCTTACTCTGGCCTACTGGTTAAGGTCTTAACTCTTACTCTGGCCTAATAGCTAAGGTCTTAACTCTTACTCTGGCATTATAGCTAAGGTCTTACCTCTTACTCTGGCCTACTGGTTAAGGTCTTAACTCTTACTCTGGCCTAATAGCTAAGGTCTTAACTCTTACTCTGGCCTAATAGTTAAGGTCTTAACTCCTACTCTGGCCTAATAGCTAAGGTCTTAGACTCGTACTCTGGCCTAATGGTTAAGGTCTTAACTCTTACTCTGGACTAATAGCTAAGGTTTTAGACTCGTACTCCGGCCTACTGGTTAAGGTCTTAACTCTTACTCTGGCCTAATAGCTGAGGTCTTAACTCTTTCTCTGGCCTAATAGCTAAGGTCTTAACTCTTACTCTGGCCTGATAGCTAAGGTCTTAGACTTGTACTCTGGCCTAATAGCTAAGGTATTAGACTTGTACTCTGGCCTAATGGTTAAGGTCTTAACTCTTACTCTGGCCTAATAGCTAAGGTCTTAGACTCGTCCTGTGGCCTTATGGTTAAGGTCTTAACTCTTACTCTGGCCTACAGGTTAAGGTCTTAACTCTTACTCTGGCCTAATAGCTAAGGTCTTAACTCTAACTCTGGCCTAATAGCTAAGGTCTTAACTCTTACTCTGGCCTACTGGTTAAGGTCTTAACTCTTACTCTGGCCTAATAGCTAGGGTCTTATACTCGTACTCTGGCCTAATGGTTAAGGTCTTAACTCTTACTCTGGCCTAATAGCTAAGGTCTTAGACTCGTACTATGGCATACAGGTTAAGGTCTTAACTCTTACTCTGGCCTACTGGTAAAGGTCGTAACTCTTACTCTGGCCTAATAGCTAAGGTCTTAGACTCGTACTCTAGCCTACTGGTTAAGGTCTTAACTCTTACTCTGTTCTAATAGCTAAGGTCTTAGACTCGTACTATGGCCTACAGGTTAAGGTCTTAACTCTTACTCTGGCCTAATAGCTAAGGTCTTAGACTCATACTCTGGCCTACTGGTTAAGGTCCTAACTCTTACTCTGGCCTAATGGTTAAGGTCTTAACTCTTACTCTGGCCTAATAGCTAAGGTCTTAACTCTTACTCTGGCCTAATCGCTAAGGTCTTAGACTTGTACTCTGGCCTACTGGTTAAGGTCTTAACTCTTACTCTGGTCTACTGGTTAAGGTCTTAACTCTTACTCTGGCTTACTGGTTAAGGTCTTAACACTTACTCTGGCCTAATAGCTAAGGTCTTAGACTCGTACTATGGCCTACAGGTTAAGGTCTTAACTCTTACTCTGGCCTACTGGTTAAGGTCTTAACTCTTACTCTGGCCTAATAGCTAAGGTCTTAACTCTTACTCTGGCCTAATAGCTAAGGTCTTAACTCTTACTCTGGCCTAATAGCTAAGGTTTTAGACTCATACTCTGGCCTAATAGCTAAGGTCTTAACTCTTACTCTGGCCTAATAGCTAAGGTCTTAGACTCGTACTATGGCCTACAGGTTAAGGTCTTAACTCTTACTCTGGCCTACTGGTTAAGGTCTTAACTCTTACTCTGGCCTACTGGTTAAGGTCTTAACTCTTACTCTGGCCTAATAGCTAAGGTCTTAACTCTTACTCTGGCCTAATAGCTAAGGTCTTAGACTCTTACTCTGGCCTAATAGCTAAGGTCTTAGACTCGTACTCTGGCCTACTGGTTAAGGTCTTAACTCTTACTCTGGCCTAATAGCTAAGGTCTGAGACTCGTACTATGGCCTACAGGTTAAGGTCTTAACTCTTACTTTGGCCTACTGGTTAAGGTCTTAGCTCTTACTCTGGCCTACTGGATAAGGTCTTAACTCTTACTCTGGCCTAATAGCTAAGGTCTTAGACTCGTACTCTGGCCTACTGGTTAAGGTCTTAACTCTTACTCTGGTCTACTGGTTAAGGTCTTAACTCTTACTCTGGCTTACTGGTTAAGGTCTTAACTCTTACTCTGGCCTAATAGCTAAGGTCTTAGACTCGTACTATGGCCTACAGGTTAAGGTCTTAACTCTTACTCTGGCCTACTGGTTAAGGTCTTAACTCTTACTCTGGTCTAATAGCTAAGGTCTTAACTCTTACTCTGGCCTAATAGCTAAGGTCTTAGACTCGTACTCTGGCCTGCAGGTTAAGGTCTTAACTCTTACTCTGGCCTACTGGTTAAGGTCTTAACTCCTACTCTGGCCTAATAGCTAAGGTCTTAACTCTTACTCTGGTATTATAGCTAAGGTCTTAACTCTTACTCTGGCCTACTGGTTAAGGTCTTAACTCTTACTCTGTTCTAATAGCTAAGGTCTTAACTCTTACTCTGGCCTAATAGTTAAGGTCTTAACTCCTACTCTGGCCTAATACCTAAGGTCTTAGACTCGTATTCTGGCCTAATGGTTAAGGTCTTAACTCTTACTCTGGACTAATAGCTAAGGTTTTAGACTCGTACTCTGGCCTACTGGTTAAGGTCTTAACTCTTACTCTGTCCTAATAGCTGAGGTCTTAACTCTTTCTCTGGCCTAATAGCTAAGGTCTTAACTCTTACTCTGGCCTGATAGCTAAGGTCTTAGACTTGTACTCTGGCCTAATAGCTAATGTCTTAGACTTGTACTCTGGCCTAATGGTTAAGGTCTTAACTCTTACTCTGGCCTAATAGCTAAGGTCTTAGACTCGTCCTGTGGCCTAATGGTTAAGGTCTTAACTCTTACTCTGGCCTACAGGTTAAGGTCTTAACTCTTACTCTGGCCTAATAGCTAAGGTCTTAGACTCTTACTCTGGCCTAATAGCTAAGGTCTTATACTCGTACTCTGGCCTAATGGTTAAGGTCTTAACTCTTACTCTGGCCTAATAGCTAAGGTCTTAGACTCGTACTATGGCCTACAGGTTAAGGTCTTAACTCTTACTCTGGCCTACTGGTAAAGGTCGTAACTCTTACTCTGGCCTAATAGCTAAGGTCTTAACTCTTACTCTGGCCTAATAGCTAAGGTCTTAACTCTTACTCTGGCCTACTGGTTAAGGTCTTAACTCTTACTCTGGCCTACTGGTTAAGGTCTTAACTCTTACTCTGGCCTAATAGCTAAGGTCTTAGACTCGTACTCTGGCCTAATGGTTAAGGTCTTAACTCTTACTCTAGCCTAATAGCTAAGGTCTTAACTCTTACTCTGGCCTAATGGTTAAGGTCTTAACTCTTACTCTGGCCTAATAGCTAAGGTCTTAACTCTTACTCTGGCCTTCTGGTTAAGGTCTTAACTCTTACTCTGGCCTAATAGCTAGGGTCTTATACTCGTACTCTGGCCTAATGGTTAAGGTCTTAACTCTTACTCTGGCCTAATAGCTAAGGTCTTAGACTTGTACTATGGCCTACAGGTTAAGGTCTTAACTCTTACTCTGGCCTACTGGTAAAGGTCATAACTCTTACTCTGGCCTAATAGCTAAGGTCTTAACTCTTACTCTGGCCTAATAGCTAAGGTCTTAACTCTTACTCTGGCCTACTGGTTAAGGTCTTAACTCTTACTCTGGCCTAATAGCTAAGGTCTTAGACTCGTACTCTGGCCTAATGGTTAAGGTCTTAACTCTTACCCTGGCCTAATAGCTAAGGTCTTAACTCTTATCCTGGCCTAATGGTTAAGGTCTTAACTCTTACTCTGGCCTAATAGCTAAGGTCTTAACTCTTACTCTGGCCTACTGGTTAAGGTCTTAGACTCGTACTCTGGCCTAATGGTTAAGGTCTTAACTCTTTCTCTTGCCTAACAGCTAAGATCTTAACTCCTACTCTTGCCTGATAGCTAAGGTCTTAGACGCGTACTCTGGCCTAATAGTTAAGGTCTTAGACTCATACTCTGGCCTAATAGCTAAGGTCTTAACTCTTACTCTAGCCTAATAGCTAAGGTCTTAGACTCATACTCTGGCCTAATGGTTAAGGTCTTAACTCTTACTCTGGCCTAATAGCTAAGGTCTTAACTCTTACTCTGGCCTAATAGCTAAGGTCTTAGACTCCTACTATGGCCTACAGGTTAAGGTCTTAACTCTTGCTCTGGCCTACTGGTTAAGGTCTTAACTCTTACTCTGGCCCAAATGCTAAGGTCTTGGACTCTTACTCTGGCCTACTGGGTAAGGTCTTAACTATTACTTTGGCCCACTGGTTAAGGGATTAACTCTTACTATGGCCTAATAGCTAAGGTCTTAACTCTTACTCTGGCCTACTGGTTAAGGTCTTAGACTCCTACTCTGGCCTAATAGCTAAGGTCTTAACTTTTTCTCTGACCTAATAGCTAAGGTCTTAACTCTTACTCTGGCCTAATAGCTAAGGTCTTAACTCTTACTCTGGCCTAATAGCTAAGATCTTAACTCTTACTCTGGCCTAATAGCTAAGGTCTTAGACTCGTACTCTAGCCTACTGGTTAAGGTCTTAACTCTTACTCTGTTCTAATAGCTAAGGTCTTAGACTCGTACTATGGCCTACAGGTTAAGGTCTTAACTCTTACTCTGGCCTAATAGCTAAGGTCTTAGACTCGTACTCTGGCCTACTGGTTAAGGTCTTAACTCTTACTCTGGCCTAATGGTTAAGGTCTTAACTCTTACTCTGGCCTAATAGCTAAGGTCTTAACTCTTACTCTGGCCTAATCGCTAAGGTCTTAGACTCGTACTCTGGCCTACTGGTTAAGGTCTTAACTCTTACTCTGGTCTACTGGTTAAGGTCTTAACTCTTACTCTGGCTTACTGGTTAAGGTCTTAACACTTACTCTGGCCTAATAGCTAAGGTCTTAGACTCGTACTATGTTCTACAGGTTAAGGTCTTAACTCTTACTCTGGCCTACTGGTTAAGGTCTTAACTCTTACTCTGGCCTAATAGCTAAGGTCTTAACTCTTACTCTGGCCTAATAGCTAAGGTCTTAACTCTTACTCTGGCCTAATAGCTAAGGTCTTAGACTCATACTCTGGCCTAATAGCTAAGGTCTTAACTCTTACTCTGGCCTAATAGCTAAGGTCTTAGACTCGTACTATGGCCTACAGGTTAAGGTCTTAACTCTTACTCTGGCCTACTGGTTAAGGTCTTAACTCTTACTCTGGCCTACTGGTTAAGGTCTTAACTCTTACTCTGGCCTAATAGCTAAGGTCTTAACTCTTACTCTGGTCTAATAGCTAAGGTCTTAGACTCTTACTCTGGCCTAATAGCTAAGGTCTTAGACTCGTACTCTGGCCTACTGGTTAAGGTCTTAACTCTTACTCTGGCCTAATAGCTAAGGTCTAAGACTCGTACTATGGCCTACAGGTTAAGGTCTTAACTCTTACTTTGGCCTACTGGTTAAGGTCTTAACTCTTACTCTGGCCTACTGGTTAAGGTCTTAACTCTTACTCTGGCCTAATAGCTAAGGTCTTAGACTCGTACTCTGGCCTACTGGTTAAGGTCTTAACTCTTACTCTGGCCTAATAACTAAGGTCTTAGACTCGTACTATGGCCTACTGGTTAGGGTCCTAAGTCTTACTCTGGCCTACTGGTTAAGGTCTTAACTCTTACTCTGGCCTACTGCTTAAGGTCTTAACTCTTACTCTGGCCTAATAGCTAAGATCTTTACTCTTACTCTGGCCTAATAGCTAAGGTCTTAACTCTTACGCTGGCCTAATAGCTAAGGTCTTAACTCTTACTCTGGCCTTATAGCTAAGGTCGTAACTCTTACTCTGGCCTACTGGTTAAGGTCTTAACTCTTACTCTGGCCTAATAGCTAAGGTCTTAACTCTTACTCTTGCCTGATAGCTAAGGTCTTAGACTCGTACTCTGGCCTAATGGTTAACGTCTTAACTCTTACTCTGGCCTACAGGTTAAGGTCTTAACTCTTACTCTGGCCTAATAGCTAAGGTCTTAGACTCTTACTCTGGCCTACTGGTTAAGGTCTTAACTCTTTCTCTGGCCTAATAGCTAAGGTCTTATACTCGCACTCTGGCCTAATGGTTAAGGTCTTAACTCTTACTCAGGCCTAATGATTAAGGTCTAGACTCTTACTCTGGCCTAATGGTTAAGGTCTAGTCTTTTAGTCTGGCCTAATGGTTAAGGTCTTAACTCTTACTGTGGCCTAATAGCTAAGGTCTTAACTCTTACTCTGGCCTACTGGTTAAGGTCTTAACTCTTACTCTGGTCTAATAGCTAAGGTCTTAACTCTTACTCTGGCCTAATAGCTAACGTCTTAGACTCGTATTCTGGCCTACAGTTTAAGGTCTTAACTCTTACTCTGGCCTACTGGTTAAGGTCTTAACTCTTACTCTGGCCTAATAGCTAAGGTCTTAACTCTTACTCTGGCATTATAGCTAAGGTCTTAACTCTTACTCTGGCCTACTGGTTAAGGTCTTAACTCTTACTCTGGCCTAATAGCTAAGGTCTTAACTCTTACTCTGGCCTAATAGTTAAGGTCTTAACTCCTACTCTGGCCTAATAGCTAAGGTCTTAGACTCGTACTCTGGCCTAATGGTTAAGGTCTTAACTCTTACTCTGGACTAATAGCTAAGGTTTTAGACTCGTACTCTGGCCTACTGGTTAAGGTCTTAACTCTTACTCTGGCCTAATAGCTGAGGTCTTAACTCTTTCTCTGGCCTAATAGCTAAGGTCTTAACTCTTACTCTGGCCCTATAGCTAAGGTCTTAGACTTGTACTCTGGCCTAATAGCTAAGGTCTTAGACTTGTACTTTGGCCTAATGGTTAAGGTCTTAACTCTTACACTGGCCTAATAGCTAAGGTCTTAGACTCGTCCTGTGGCCTAATGGTTAAGGTCTTAACTCTTACTCTGGCCTACAGGTTAAGGTCTTAACTCTTACTCTGGCCTAATAGCTAAGGTCTTAACTCTAACTCTGGCCTAATAGCTAAGGTCTTAACTCTTACTCTGGCCTACTGGTTAAGGTCTTAACTCTTACTCTGGTCTAATAGCTAAGGTCTTAGACTCATACTCTGACCTAATGGTTAAGGTCTTAACTCTTACTCTAGCCTAATAGCTAAGGTCTTAACTCTAACTCTGGCCTAATGATTAAGGTCTTAACTCTTACTCTGGCCTAATAGCTAAGGTCTTAACTCTTACTCTGGCCTTCTGGTTAAGGTCTTAACTCTTACTCTGGCCTAATAGCTAGGGTCTTATACTCGTACTCTGGCCTAATGGTTAAGGTCTTAACTCTTACTCTGGCCTAATAGCTAAGGTCTTAGACTCGTACTATGGCATACAGGTTAAGGTCTTAACTCTTACTCTGGCCTACTGGTAAAGGTCGTAACTCTTACTCTGGCCTAATAGCTAAGGTCTTAGACTCGTACTCTAGCCTACTGGTTAAGGTCTTAACTCTTACTCTGGCCTAATAGCTAAGGTCTTAAACTCGTACTCTGGCCTACTGGTTAAGGTCTTAACTCTTACTCTGGCCTAATGGTTAAGGTCTTAACTCTTACTCTGCCCTAATAGCTAAGGTCTTAACTCTTACTCTGGCCTAATCGCTAAGGTCTTAGACTTGTACTCTGGCCTACTGGTTAAGGTCTTAACTCTTACTCTGGTCTACTGGTTAAGGTCTTAACTCTTACTCTGGCTTACTGGTTAAGGTCTTAACACTTACTCTGGCCTAATAGCTAAGGTCTTAGACTCGTACTATGGCCTACAGGTTAAGGTCTTAACTCTTACTCTGGCCCACTGGTTAAGGTCTTAACTCTTACTCTGGCCTAATAGCTAAGGTCTTAACTCTTACTCTGGCCTAATAGCTAAGGTCTTAGACTCATACTCTGGCCTAATATCTAAGGTCTTAACTCTTACTCTGGCCTAATAGCTAAGGTCTTAGACTCGTACTATGGCCTACAGGTTAAGGTCTTAACTCTTACTCTGGCCTACTGGTTAAGGTCTTAACTCTTACTCTGGCCTACTGGTTAAGGTCTTAACTCTTACTCTGGACTAATAGCTAAGGTTTTAGACTCGTACTCTGGCCTACTGGTTAAGGTCTTAACTCTTACTCTGGCCTAATAGCTGAGGTCTTAACTCTTTCTCTGGCCTAATAGCTAAGGTCTTAACTCTTACTCTGGCCCTATAGCTAAGGTCTTAGACTTGTACTCTGGCCTAATAGCTAAGGTCTTAGACTTGTACTCTGGCCTAATGGTTAAGGTCTTAACTCTTACACTGGCCTAATAGCTAAGGTCTTAGACTCGTCCTGTGGCCTAATGGTTAAGGTCTTAACTCTTACTCTGGCCTACAGGTTAAGGTCTTAACTCTTACTCTGGCCTAATAGCTAAGGTCTTAACTCTAACTCTGGCCTAATAGCTAAGGTCTTAACTCTTACTCTGGCCTACTGGTTAAGGTCTTAACTCTTACTCTGGTCTAATAGCTAAGGTCTTAGACTCATACTCTGACCTAATGGTTAAGGTCTTAACTCTTACTCTAGCCTAATAGCTAAGGTCTTAACTCTAACTCTGGCCTAATGATTAAGGTCTTAACTCTTACTCTGGCCTAATAGCTAAGGTCTTAACTCTTACTCTGGCCTTCTGGTTAAGGTCTTAACTCTTACTCTGGCCTAATAGCTAGGGTCTTATACTCGTACTCTGGCCTAATGGTTAAGGTCTTAACTCTTACTCTGGCCTAATAGCTAAGGTCTTAGACTCGTACTATGGCATACAGGTTAAGGTCTTAACTCTTACTCTGGCCTACTGGTAAAGGTCGTAACTCTTACTCTGGCCTAATAGCTAAGGTCTTAGACTCGTACTCTAGCCTACTGGTTAAGGTCTTAACTCTTACTCTGGCCTAATAGCTAAGGTCTTAAACTCGTACTCTGGCCTACTGGTTAAGGTCTTAACTCTTACTCTGGCCTAATGGTTAAGGTCTTAACTCTTACTCTGCCCTAATAGCTAAGGTCTTAACTCTTACTCTGGCCTAATCGCTAAGGTCTTAGACTTGTACTCTGGCCTACTGGTTAAGGTCTTAACTCTTACTCTGGTCTACTGGTTAAGGTCTTAACTCTTACTCTGGCTTACTGGTTAAGGTCTTAACACTTACTCTGGCCTAATAGCTAAGGTCTTAGACTCGTACTATGGCCTACAGGTTAAGGTCTTAACTCTTACTCTGGCCCACTGGTTAAGGTCTTAACTCTTACTCTGGCCTAATAGCTAAGGTCTTAACTCTTACTCTGGCCTAATAGCTAAGGTCTTAGACTCATACTCTGGCCTAATATCTAAGGTCTTAACTCTTACTCTGGCCTAATAGCTAAGGTCTTAGACTCGTACTATGGCCTACAGGTTAAGGTCTTAACTCTTACTCTGGCCTACTGGTTAAGGTCTTAACTCTTACTCTGGCCTACTGGTTAAGGTCTTAACTCTTACTCTGGCCTAATAGCTAAGGTCTTAACTCTTACTCTGGCCTAATAGCTAAGGTCTTAGACTCTTACTCTGGCCTAATAGCTAAGGTCTTAGACTCGTACTCTGGCCTACTGGTTAAGGTCTTAACTCTTACTCTGGCCTAATAGCTAAGGTCTTAGACTCGTACTATGGCCTACAGGTTAAGGTCTTAACTCTTACTTTGGCCTATTGGTTAAGGTCTTAACTCTTACTCTGGCCTACTGGTTAAGGTCTTAACTCTTACTCTGGCCTAATAGCTAAGGTCTTAGACTCATACTCTGGCCTACTGGTTAAGGTCTTAACTCTTACTCTGGTCTACTGGTTAAGGTCTTAACTCTTACTCTGGCTTACTGGTTAAGGTCTTAACACTTACTCTGGCCTAATAGCTAAGGTCTTAGACTCGTACTATGGCCTACAGGTTAAGGTCTTAACTCTTACTCTGGCCTACTGGTTAAGGTCTTAACTCTTACTCTGGTCTAATAGCTAAGGTCTTAACTCTTACTCTGGCCTAATAGCTAAGGTCTTAGACTCGTACTCTGGCCTGCAGGTTAAGGTCTTAACTCTTACTCTGGCCTACTGGTTAAGGTCTTAAATCCTACTCTGGCCTAATAGCTAAGGTCTTAACTCTTACTCTGGTATTATAGCTAAGGTCTTAACTCTTACTCTGGCCTACTGGTTAAGGTCTTAACTCTTACTCTGTTCTAATAGCTAAGGTCTTAACTCTTACTCTGGCCTAATAGTTAAGGTCTTAACTCCTACTCTGGCCTAATACCTAAGGTCTTAGACTCGTACTCTGGCCTAATGGTTAAGGTCTTAACTCTTACTCTGGACTAATAGCTAAGGTTTTAGACTCGTACTCTGGCCTACTGGTTAAGGTCTTAACTCTTACTCTGTCCTAATAGCTGAGGTCTTAACTCTTTCTCTGGCCTAATAGCTAAGGTCTTAACTCTTACTCTGGCCTGATAGCTAAGGTCTTAGACTTGTACTCTGGCCTAATAGCTAAGGTCTTAGACTTGTACTCTGGCCTAATGGTTAAGGTCTTAACTCTTACTCTGGCCTAATAGCTAAGGTCTTAGACTCGTCCTGTGGCCTAATGGTTAAGGTCTTAACTCTTACTCTGGCCTACAGGTTAAGGTCTTAACTCTTACTCTGGCCTAATAGCTAAGGTCTTAGACTCTTACTCTGGCCTAATAGCTAAGGTCTTATACTCGTACTCTGGCCTAATGGTTAAGGTCTTAACTCTTACTCTGGCCTAATAGCTAAGGTCTTAGACTCGTACTATGGCCTACAGGTTAAGGTCTTAACTCTTACTCTGGCCTACAGGTAAAGGTCGTAACTCTTACTCTGGCCTAATAGCTAAGGTCTTAACTCTTACTCTGGCCTACTGGTTAAGGTCTTAACTCTTACTCTGGCCTACTGGTTAAGGTCTTAACTCTTACTCTGGCCTAATAGCTAAGGTCTTAGACTCGTACTCTGGCCTAATGGTTAAGGTCTTAACTCTTACTCTAGCCTAATAGCTAAGGTCTTAACTCTTACTCTGGCCTAATGGTTAAGGTCTTAACTCTTACTCTGGCCTAATAGCTAAGGTCTTAACTCTTACTCTGGCCTTCTGGTTAAGGTCTTAACTCTTACTCTGGCCTAATAGCTAGGGTCTTATACTCGTACTCTGGCCTAATGGTTAAGGTCTTAACTCTTACTCTGGCCTAATAGCTAAGGTCTTAGACTCGTACTATGGCCTACAGGTTAAGGTCTTAACTCTTACTCTGGCCTACTGGTAAAGGTCATAACTCTTACTCTGGCCTAATAGCTAAGGTCTTAACTCTTACTCTGACCTAATAGCTAAGGTCTCAACTCTTACTCTGGCCTACTGGTTAAGGTCTTAACTCTTACTCTGGCCTAATAGCTAAGGTCTTAGACTCGTACTCTGACCTAATGGTTAAGGTCTTAACTCTTACCCTGGCCTAATAGCTAAGGTCTTAACTCTTATCCTGGCCTAATGGTTAAGGTCTTAACTCTTACTCTGGCCTAATAGCTAAGGTCTTAACTCTTACTCTGGCCTACTGGTTAAGGTCTTAGACTCGTACTCTGGCCTAATGGTTAAGGTCTTAACTCTTACTATGGCCTAATAGCTAAGGTCTTAGACTCGTACTCTGGCCTAATAGCTAAGGTCTTAACTCTTACTCTGGCCTAATAGCTAAGGTCTTAGACTCATACTCTGGCCTAATGGTTAAGGTCTTAACTCTTACTCTGGCCTAATAGCTAAGGTCTTAACTCTTACTCTGGCCTAATAGCTAAGGTCTTAGACTCCTACTATGGCCTACAGGTTAAGGTCTTAACTCTTGCTCTGGCCTACTGGTTAAGGTCTTAACTCTTACTCTGGCCCAAATGCTAAGGTCTTGGACTCTTACTCTGGCCTACTGGGTAAGGTCTTAACTATTACTTTGGCCTACTGGTTAAGGGATTAACTCTTACTATGGCCTAATAGCTAAGGTCTTAACACTTACTCTGGCCTACTGGTTAAGGTCTTAGACTCCTACTCTGGCCTAATAGCTAAGGTCTTAACTCTTTCTCTGACCTAATAGCTAAGGTCTTAACTCTTACTCTGGCCTAATAGCTAAGGTCTTAACTCTTACTCTGGCCTAATAGCTAAGATCTTAACTCTTACTCTGGCCTAATAGCTAAGGTCTTAGACTCGTACTCTAGCCTACTGGTTAAGGTCTTAACTCTTACTCTGTTCTAATAGCTAAGGTCTTAGACTCGTACTATGGCCTACAGGTTAAGGTCTTAACTCTTACTCTGGCCTAATAGCTAAGGTCTTAGACTCGTACTCTGGCCTACTGGTTAAGGTCTTAACTCTTACTCTGGCCTAATGGTTAAGGTCTTAACTCTTACTCTGGCCTAATAGCTAAGGTCTTAACTCTTACTCTGGCCTAATCGCTAAGGTCTTAGACTCGTACTCTGGCCTACTGGTTAAGGTCTTAACTCTTACTCTGGTCTACTGGTTAAGGTCTTAACTCTTACTCTGGCTTACTGGTTAAGGTCTTAACCCTTACTCTGGCCTAATAGCTAAGGTCTTAGACTCGTACTATGTTCTACAGGTTAAGGTCTTAACTCTTACTCTGGCCTACTGGTTAAGGTCTTAACTCTTACTCTGGCCTAATAGCTAAGGTCTTAACTCTTACTCTGGCCTAATAGCTAAGGTCTTAGACTCATACTCTGGCCTAATAGCTAAGGTCTTAACTCTTACTCTGGCCTAATAGCTAAGGTCTTAGACTCGTACTATGGCCTACAGGTTAAGGTCTTAACTCTTACTCTGGCCTACTGGTTAAGGTCTTAACTCTTACTCTGGCCTACTGGTTAAGGTCTTAACTCTTACTCTGGCCTAATAGCTAAGGTCTTAGACTCTTACTCTGGCCTAATAGCTAAGGTCTTAGACTCGTACTCTGGCCTACTGGTTAAGGTCTTAACTCTTACTCTGGCCTAATAGCTAAGGTCTAAGACTCGTACTATGGCCTACAGGTTAAGGTCTTAACTCTTACTTTTGCCTACTGGTTAAGGTCTTAACTCTTACTCTGGCCTACTGGTTAAGGTCTTAACTCTTACTCTGGCCTAATAGCTAAGGTCTTAGACTCGTACTCTGGCCTACTGGTTAAGGTCTTAACTCTTACTCTGGCCTAATAACTAAGGTCTTAGACTCGTACTATGGCCTACTGGTTAGGGTCTTAAGTCTTACTCTGGCCTACTGGTTAAGGTCTTAACTCTTACTCTGGCCTACTGCTTAAGGTCTTAACTCTTACTCTGGCCTAATAGCTAAGATCTTTACTCTTACTCTGGCCTAATAGCTAAGGTCCTAACTCTTACGCTGGCCTAATAGCTAAGGTCTTAACTCTTACTCTGGCCTTATAGCTAAGGTCTTAACTCTTACTCTGGCCTACTGGTTAAGGTCTTAACTCTTACTCTGGCCTAATAGCTAAGGTCTTAACTCTTACTCTTGCCTGATAGCTAAGGTCTTAGACGCGTACTCTGGCCTAATAGCTAAGGTCTTAGACTCGTACTCTGGCCTAATGGTTAAGGTCTTAACTCTTACTCTGGCCTAATAGCTAAGGTCTTAGACTCGTACTCTGGCCTAATAGCTAAGGTCTTAGACTCGTACTCTGGCCTAATGGTTAACGTCTTAACTCTTACTCTGGCCTACAGGTTAAGGTCTTAACTCTTACTCTGGCCTAATAGCTAAGGTCTTAGACTCTTACTCTGGCCTACTGGTTAAGGTCTTAACTCTTTCTCTGGCCTAATAGCTAAGGTCTTATACTCGCACTCTGGCCTAATGGTTAAGGTCTTAACTCTTACTCAGGCCTAATGATTAAGGTCTAGACTCTTACTCTGGCCTAATGGTTAAGGTCTAGACTTTTAGTCTGGCCTAATGGTTAAGGTCTTAACTCTTACTGTGGCCTAATAGCTAAGGTCTTAACTCTTACTCTGGCCTACTGGTTAAGGTCTTAACTCTTACTCTGGTCTAATAGCTAAGGTCTTAACTCTTACTCTGGCCTAATAGCTAACGTCTTAGACTCGTACTCTGGCCTACAGTTTAAGGTCTTAACTCTTACTCTGGCCTACTGGTTAAGGTCTTAACTCTTACTCTGGCCTAATAGCTAAGGTCTTAACTCTTACTCTGGCATTATAGCTAAGGTCTTAACTCTTACTCTGGCCTACTGGTTAAGGTCTTAACTCTTACTCTGGCCTAATAGCTAAGGTCTTAACTCTTACTCTGGCCTAATAGTTAAGGTCTTAACTCCTACTCTGGCCTAATAGCTAAGGTCTTAGACTCGTACTCTGGCCTAATGGTTAAGGTCTTAACTCTTACTCTGGACTAATAGCTAAGGTTTTAGACTCGTACTCTGGCATACTGGTTAAGGTCTTAACTCTTACTCTGGCCTAATAGCTGAGGTCTTAACTCTTTCTCTGGCCTAATAGCTAAGGTCTTAACTCTTACTCTGGCCCTATAGCTAAGGTCTTAGACTTGTACTCTGGCCTAATAGCTAAGGTCTTAGACTTGTACTCTGGCCTAATGGTTAAGGTCTTAACTCTTACACTGGCCTAATAGCTAAGGTCTTAGACTCGTCCTGTGGCCTAATGGTTAAGGTCTTAACTCTTACTCTGGCCTACAGGTTAAGGTCTTAACTCTTACTCTGGCCTAATAGCTAAGGTCTTAACTCTAACTCTGGCCTAATAGCTAAGGTCTTAACTCTTACTCTGGCCTACTGGTTAAGGTCTTAACTCTTACTCTGGTCTAATAGCTAAGGTCTTAGACTCATACTCTGACCTAATGGTTAAGGTCTTAACTCTTACTCTAGCCTAATAGCTAAGGTCTTAACTCTAACTCTGGCCTAATGATTAAGGTCTTAACTCTTACTCTGGCCTAATAGCTAAGGTCTTAACTCTTACTCTGGCCTTCTGGTTAAGGTCTTAACTCTTACTCTGGCCTAATAGCTAGGGTCTTATACTCGTACTCTGGCCTAATGGTTAAGGTCTTAACTCTTACTCTGGCCTAATAGCTAAGGTCTTAGACTCGTACTATGGCATATAGGTTAAGGTCTTAACTCTTACTCTGGCCTACTGGTAAAGGTCGTAACTCTTACTCTGGCCTAATAGCTAAGGTCTTAGACTCGTACTCTAGCCTACTGGTTAAGGTCTTAACTCTTACTCTGGCCTAAAAGCTAAGGTCTTAGACTCGTACTCTGGCCTACTGGTTAAGGTCTTAACTCTTACTCTGGCCTAATGGTTAAGGTCTTAACTCTTACTCTGGCCTAATAGCTAAGGTCTTAACTCTTACTCTGGCCTAATCGCTAAGGTCTTAGACTTGTACTCTGGCCTACTGGTTAAGGTCTTAACTCTTACTCTGGTCTACTGGTTAAGGTCTTAACTCTTACTCTGGCTTACTGGTTAAGGTCTTAACACTTACTCTGGCCTAATAGCTAAGGTCTTAGACTCGTACTATGGCCTACAGGTTAAGGTCTTAACTCTTAATCTGGCCTACTGGTTAAGGTCTTAACTCTTACTCTGGCCTAATAGCTAAGGTCTTAACTCTTACTCTGGCCTAATAGCTAAGGTCTTAGACTCATACTCTGGCCTAATAGCTAAGGTCTTAACTCTTACTCTGGCCTAATAGCTAAGGTCTTAGACTCGTACTATGGCCTACAGGTTAAGGTCTTAACTCTTACTCTGGCCTACTGGTTAAGGTCTTAACTCTTACTCTGGCCTACTGGTTAAGGTTTTAACTCTTACTCTGGCCTAATAGCTAAGGTCTTAACTCTTACTCTGGCCTAATAGCTAAGGTCTTAGACTCTTACTCTGGCCTAATAGCTAAGGTCTTAGACTCGTACTCTGGCCTACTGGTTAAGGTCTTAACTCTTACTCTGGCCTAATAGCTAAGGTCTTAGACTCGTACTATGGCCTACAGGTTAAGGTCTTAACTCTTACTTTGGCCTACTGGTTAAGGTCTTAACTCTTACTCTGGCCTACTGGTTAAGGTCTTAACTCTTACTCTGGCCTAATAGCTAAGGTCTTAGACTCGTACTCTGGCCTACTGGTTAAGGTCTTAACTCTTAATCTGGCCTAATAACTAAGGTCTTAGACTCGTACTATGGCCTACTGGTTAGGGTCTTAAGTCTTACTCTGGCCTACTGGTTAAGGTCTTAACTCTTACTCTGGCCTACTGCTTAAGGTCTTAACTCTTACTCTGGCCTAATAGCTAAGGTCTTTACTCTTACTCTGGCCTAATAGCTAAGGTCTTAACTCTTACGCTGGCCTAATAGCTAAGGTCTTAACTCTTACTCTGGCCTTATAGCTAAGGTCTTAGACTCGTACTCTGGCCTAATGGTTAACGTCTTAACTCTTACTCTGGCCTAATAGCCAAGCTCTTAGACTCGTACTCTGGCCTAATAGATAAGGTCTTAGACTCGTACTCTGGCCTAATGGTTAACGTCTTAACTCTTACTCTGGCCTACAGGTTAAGGTCTTAACTCTTACTCTGGCCTAATAGCTAAGGTCTTAGACTCTTACTCTAGCCTACTGGTTAAGGTCTTAACTCTTTCTCTGGCCTAATAGCTAAGGTCTTATACTCGTACTCTGGCCTAATGGTTAACCCCTTCGACGCTCATGACGGAACGGTTCCGTCATGAGCGTCGGTTGAGCTGTGCTCATGACGGAACCGTTCCGTCATGACCACGCCCGCGCAAGCAGCAGTCAGCACAGCGGGGGAATCCGCCCCGCATGGAAGGGGTTAAGGTCTTAACTCTTACTCAGGCCTAATGATTAAGGTCTAGACTCTTACTCTGGCCTAATGGTTAAGGTCTAGACTTTTAGTCTGGCCTAATGGTTAACCCCTTCCATGCTGCGCAAATTCCGCCGCTGTGCTGACGGTTTGTTGCGCGGGCGTGGTCATGACGGAACGGTTCCGTCATGAGCACAGCTCAACCATGGCTCATGACGGAACCGTTCCGTCATGAGCACCGAAGGGGTTAAGGTCTTAACTCTTACTGTGGCCTAATAGCTAAGGTCTTAACTCTTACTCTGGCCTACTGGTTAAGGTCTTAACTCTTACTCTGGTCTAATAGCTAAGGTCTTAACTCTTACTCTGGCCTAATAGCTAACGTCTTAGACTCGTACTCTGGCCTACAGGTTAAGGTCTTAACTCTTACTCTGGCCTACTGGTTAAGGTCTTAACTCTTACTCTGGCCTAATAGCTAAGGTCTTAACTCTTACTCTGGCATTATAGCTAAGGTCTTAACTCTTACTCTGGCCTACTGGTTAAGGTCTTAACTCTTACTCTGGCCTAATAGCTAAGGTCTTAACTCTTACTCTGGCCTAATAGTTAAGGTCTTAACTCCTACTCTGGCCTAATAGCTAAGGTCTTAGACTCGTACTCTGGCCTAATGGTTAAGGTCTTAACTCTTACTCTAGACTAATAGCTAAGGTTTTAGACTCGTACTCTGGCCTACTGGTTAAGGTCTTAACTCTTACTCTGGCCTAATAGCTGAGGTCTTAACTCTTTCTCTGGCCTAATAGCTAAGGTCTTAACTCTTACTCTGGCCTGATAGCTAAGGTCTTAGACTTGTACTCTGGCCTAAGAGCTAAGGTCTTAGACTTGTACTCTGGCCTAATGGTTAAGGTCTTAACTCTTACTCTGGCCTAATAGCTAAGGTCTTAGACTCATCCTGTGGCCTTATGGTTAAGGTCTTAACTCTTACTCTGGCCTACAGGTTAAGGTCTTAACTCTTACTCTGGCCTAATAGCTAAGGTCTTAACTCTAACTCTGGCCTAATAGCTAAGGTCTTAACTCTTACTCTGGCCTACTGGTTAAGGTCTTAACTCTTACTCTGGCCTAATAGCTAGGGTCTTATACTCGTACTCTGGCCTAATGGTTAAGGTCTTAACTCTTACTCTGGCCTAATAGCTAAGGTCTTAGACTCGTACTATGGCATACAGGTTAAGGTCTTAACTCTTACTCTGGCCTACTGGTAAAGGTCGTAACTCTTACTCTGGCCTAATAGCTAAGGTCTTAGACTCGTACTCTAGCCTACTGGTTAAGGTCTTAACTCTTACTCTGTTCTAATAGCTAAGGTCTTAGACTCGTACTATGGCCTACAGGTAAAGGTCTTAACTCTTACTCTGGCCTAATAGCTAAGGTCTTAGACTCGTACACTGGCCTACTGGTTAAGGTCTTAACTCTAACTCTGGCCTAATGGTTAAGGTCTTAACTCTTACTCTGGGCTAATAGCTAAGGTCTTAACTCTTACTCTGGCCTAATCGCTAAGGTCTTAGACTTGTACTCTGGCCTACTGGTTAAGGTCTTAACTCTTACTCTGGTCTACTGGTTAAGGTCTTAACTCTTACTCTGGCTTACTGGTTAAGGTCTTAACACTTACTCTGGCCTAATAGCTAAGGTCTTAGACTCGTACTATGGCCTACAGGTTAAGGTCTTAACTCTTACTCTGGCCTACTGGTTAAGGTCTTAACTCTTACTCTGGCCTAATAGCTAAGGTCTTAACTCTTACTCTGGCCTAATAGCTAAGGTCTTAACTCTTACTCTGGCCTAATAGCTAAGGTCTTAGACTCATACTCTGGCCTAATAGCTAAGGTCTTAACTCTTACTCTGGCCTAATAGCTAAGGTCTTAGACTCGTACTATGGCCTACAGGTTAAGGTCTTAACTCTTACTCTGGCCTACTGGTTAAGGTCTTAACTCTTACTCTGGCCTACTGGTTAAGGTCTTAACTCTTACTCTGGCCTAATAGCTAAGGTCTTACACTCTTACTCTGGCCTAATAGCTAAGGTCTTAGACTCGTACTCTGGCCTACTGGTTAAGGTCTTAACTCTTACTCTGGCCTAATAGCTAAGGTCTTAGACTCGTCCTCTGGCCTAATAGCTAAGGTCTTAGACTCGTTCTCTGGCCCACTGGTTAAGGTCTTAACTCTTACTCTGGCCTACTGGTTAAGGTCTTAACTCTTACTCTGGCCTAATAGCTAAGGTCTTAGACTCGTACTCTGGCCTACTGGTTAAGGTCTTAACTCTTACTCAGGCCTAATAACTAAGGTCTTAGACTCGTACTATGGCCTACTGGTTAGGGTCTTAAGTCTTACTCTGGCCTACTGGTTAAGGTCTTAACTCTTACTCTGGCCTACTGCTTAAGGTCTTAACTCTTACTCTGGCCTAATAGCTAAGGTCTTTACTCTTACTCTGGCCTAATAGCTAAGGTCTTAACTCTTACGCTGGCCTAATAGCTAAGGTCATAACTCTTACTCTGGCCTTATAGCTAAGGTCTTAACTCTTACTCTGGCCTACTGGTTAAGGTCTTAACTCTTATTCTGGCCTAATAGCTAAGGTCTTAACTCTTTCCCTGGCCTAACAGCTATGATCTTAACTCTTACTCTTGCCTGATAGCTAAGGTCTTAGACGTGTACTCTGGCCTAATAGCTAAGGTCTTAGACTCGTACTCTGGCCTAATGGTTAAGGTCTTAACTCTTACTCTGGCCTAATAGCCAAGTTCTTAGACTCGTACTCTGGCCTAATAGCTAAGGTCTTAGACTCGTACTCTGGCCTAATGGTTAACGTCTTAACTCTTACTCTGGCCTACAGGTTAAGGTCTTAACTCTTACTCTGGCCTAATAGCTAAGGTCTTAGACTCTTACTCTGGCCTACTGGTTAAGGTCTTAACTCTTTCTCTGGCCTAATAGCTAAGGTCTTATACTCGTACTCTGGCCTAATGGTTAAGGTCTTAACTCTTACTCAGGCCTAATGATTAAGGTCTAGACTCTTACTCTGGCCTAATGGTTAAGGTCTAGACTTTTAGTCTGGCCTAATGGTTAAGGTCTTAACTCTTACTGTGGCCTAATAGCTAAGGTCTTAACTCTTACTCTGGCCTACTGGTTAAGGTCTTAACTCTTACTCTGGTCTAATAGCTAAGGTCTTAACTCTTACTCTGGCCTAATAGCTAACGTCTTAGACTCGTACTCTGGCCTACAGGTTAAGGTCTTAACTCTTACTCTGGCCTACTGGTTAAGGTCTTAACTCTTACTCTGTCCTAATAGCTAAGGTCTTAGACTCGTACTATGGCCTACAGGTTAAGGTCTTAACTCTTACTCTGGCCTAATGGGTAAGGTCTTAACTCTTACTCTGGCCTAATAGCTAAGGTCTTAGACTCGTACTCTGGCCTACTGGTTAAGGTCTTAACTCTAACTCTGGCCTACTGGTTAAGGTCTTAACTCTTACTCTGGCCTACTGGTTAAGGTCTTAAAACTTACTCTGGCCTAATAGCTAAGGTCTTATACTCGTACCATGGCCTACAGTTTAAAGTCTTAACTCTTACTCTGGCCTACTGGGTAAGGTCTTAACTCTTACTCTGGCCTAATAGCTAAGGTCTTAACTCTTACTCTGGCCTAATAGCTAAGGTCTTAGACTCGTACTCAGGCCTACTGGTTAAGGTCTTAACTCTTACTCTGGCCTAATAGCTAAGGTCTTAGACTTGAACTCTGGCCTACTGGTTAAGGTCTTAGCTCTTACTCTGGCCTAATAGCTAAGGTCTTAGGCTCGTACTATGGCCTACTGGTTAAGGTCTTAACTCTTACTCTGGCCTAATAGCTAAGGTCTTAGACTCGTCCTGTGGCCTTATGGTTAAGGTCTTAACTCTTACTCTGGCCTACAGGTTAAGGTCTTAACTCTTACTCTGGCCTAATAGCTAAGGTCTTAACTCTAACTCTGGCCTAATAGCTAAGGTCTTAACTCTTACTCTGGCCTACTGGTTAAGGTCTTAACTCTTACTCTGGTCTAATAGCTAAGGTCTTAGACTCGTACTCTGGCCTAATGGTTAAGGTCTTAACTCTTACTCTAGCCTAATAGCTAAGGTCTTAACTCTAACTCTGGCCTAATGGTTAAGGTCTTAACTCTTACTCTGGCCTAATAGCTAAGGTCTTAACTCTTACTCTGGCCTTCTGGTTAAGGTCTTAACTCTTACTCTGGCCTAATAGCTAGGGTCTTATACTCGTACTCTGGCCTAATGGTTAAGGTCTTAACTCTTACTCTGGCCAAATAGCTAAGGTCTTAGACTCGTACTATGGCCTACAGGTTAAGGTCTTAACTCTTACTCTGGCCTACTGGTAAAGGTCGTAACTCTTACTCTGGCCTAATAGCTAAGGTCTTAACTCTTACTCTGGCCTAATAGCTAAGGTCTTAACTCTTACTCTGGCCTACTGGTTAAGGTCTTAACTCTTACTCTGGCCTAATAGCTAAGGTCTTAGACTCGTACTCTGGCCTAATGTTTAAGGTCTTAACTCTTACCCTGGCCTAATAGCTAAGGTCTTAACTCTTATCCTGGCCTAATGGTTAAGGTCTTAACTCTTACTCTGGCCTAATAGCTAAGGTCTTAACTCTTACTCTGGCCTACTGGTTAAGGTCTTAACTCTTACTCTGGCCTAATAGTTAAGGTCTTAGACTCATACTCTGGCCTAATAGCTAAGGTCTTAACTCTTACTCTGGCCTAATAACTAAGGTCTTAGACTCGTACTCTGGCCTGATGGTTAAGGTCTTAACTCTTACTCTGGCCTAATAGCTAAGGTCTTAACTCTTACTCTGGCCTAATAGCTAAGGTCTTAGACTCCTACTATGGCCAACAGGTTAAGGTCTTAACTCTTGCTCTGGCTTACTGGTTAAGGTCTTAACTCTTACTCTGGCCCAAATGCTAAGGTCTTAGACTCTTACTCTGGCCTACTGGGTAAGGTCTTAACTATTACTCTGGCCTGCTGGTTAAGGGATTAACTCTTACTATGGCCTAATAGCTAAGGTCTTAACTCTTACTCTGGTCTACTGGTTAAGGTCTTAACTCTTACTCTGGCTTACTGGTTAAGGTCTTAACACTTACTCTGGCCTAATAGCTAAGGTCTTAGACTCGTACTATGGCCTACAGGTTAAGGTCTTAACTCTTACTCTGGCCTACTGGTTAAGGTCTTAACTCTTACTCTGGCCTAATAGCTAAGGTCTTAACTCTTACTCTGGCCTAATAGCTAAGGTCTTAACTCTTACTCTGGCCTAATAGCTAAGGTCTTAGACTCATACTCTGGCCTAATAGCTAAGGTCTTAACTCTTACTCTGGCCTAATAGCTAAGGTCTTAGACTCGTACTATGGCCTACAGGTTAAGGTCTTAACTCTTACTCTGGCCTACTGGTTAAGGTCTTAACTCTTACTCTGGCCTACTGGTTAAGGTCTTAACTCTTACTCTGGCCTAATAGCTAAGGTCTTACACTCTTACTCTGGCCTAATAGCTAAGGTCTTAGACTCGTACTCTGGCCTACTGGTTAAGGTCTTAACTCTTACTCTGGCCTAATAGCTAAGGTCTTAGACTCGTCCTCTGGCCTAATAGCTAAGGTCTTAGACTCGTTCTCTGGCCCACTGGTTAAGGTCTTAACTCTTACTCTGGCCTACTGGTTAAGGTCTTAACTCTTACTCTGGCCTAATAGCTAAGGTCTTAGACTCGTACTCTGGCCTACTGGTTAAGGTCTTAACTCTTACTCAGGCCTAATAACTAAGGTCTTAGACTCGTACTATGGCCTACTGGTTAGGGTCTTAAGTCTTACTCTGGCCTACTGGTTAAGGTCTTAACTCTTACTCTGGCCTACTGCTTAAGGTCTTAACTCTTACTCTGGCCTAATAGCTAAGGTCTTTACTCTTACTCTGGCCTAATAGCTAAGGTCTTAACTCTTACGCTGGCCTAATAGCTAAGGTCATAACTCTTACTCTGGCCTTATAGCTAAGGTCTTAACTCTTACTCTGGCCTACTGGTTAAGGTCTTAACTCTTATTCTGGCCTAATAGCTAAGGTCTTAACTCTTTCCCTGGCCTAACAGCTAAGATCTTAACTCTTACTCTTGCCTGATAGCTAAGGTCTTAGACGTGTACTCTGGCCTAATAGCTAAGGTCTTAGACTCGTACTCTGGCCTAATGGTTAAGGTCTTAACTCTTACTCTGGCCTAATAGCCAAGTTCTTAGACTCGTACTCTGGCCTAATAGCTAAGGTCTTAGACTCGTACTCTGGCCTAATGGTTAACGTCTTAACTCTTACTCTGGCCTACAGGTTAAGGTCTTAACTCTTACTCTGGCCTAATAGCTAAGGTCTTAGACTCTTACTCTGGCCTACTGGTTAAGGTCTTAACTCTTTCTCTGGCCTAATAGCTAAGGTCTTATACTCGTACTCTGGCCTAATGGTTAAGGTCTTAACTCTTACTCAGGCCTAATGATTAAGGTCTAGACTCTTACTCTGGCCTAATGGTTAAGGTCTAGACTTTTAGTCTGGCCTAATGGTTAAGGTCTTAACTCTTACTGTGGCCTAATAGCTAAGGTCTTAACTCTTACTCTGGCCTACTGGTTAAGGTCTTAACTCTTACTCTGGTCTAATAGCTAAGGTCTTAACTCTTACTCTGGCCTAATAGCTAACGTCTTAGACTCGTACTCTGGCCTACAGGTTAAGGTCTTAACTCTTACTCTGGCCTACTGGTTAAGGTCTTAACTCTTACTCTGTCCTAATAGCTAAGGTCTTAGACTCGTACTATGGCCTACAGGTTAAGGTCTTAACTCTTACTCTGGCCTAATGGGTAAGGTCTTAACTCTTACTCTGGCCTAATAGCTAAGGTCTTAGACTCGTACTCTGGCCTACTGGTTAAGGTCTTAACTCTAACTCTGGCCTACTGGTTAAGGTCTTAACTCTTACTCTGGCCTACTGGTTAAGGTCTTAAAACTTACTCTGGCCTAATAGCTAAGGTCTTATACTCGTACCATGGCCTACAGTTTAAAGTCTTAACTCTTACTCTGGCCTACTGGGTAAGGTCTTAACTCTTACTCTGGCCTAATAGCTAAGGTCTTAACTCTTACTCTGGCCTAATAGCTAAGGTCTTAGACTCGTACTCAGGCCTACTGGTTAAGGTCTTAACTCTTACTCTGGCCTAATAGCTAAGGTCTTAGACTTGAACTCTGGCCTACTGGTTAAGGTCTTAGCTCTTACTCTGGCCTAATAGCTAAGGTCTTAGGCTCGTACTATGGCCTACTGGTTAAGGTCTTAACTCTTACTCTGGCCTAATAGCTAAGGTCTTAGACTCGTCCTGTGGCCTTATGGTTAAGGTCTTAACTCTTACTCTGGCCTACAGGTTAAGGTCTTAACTCTTACTCTGGCCTAATAGCTAAGGTCTTAACTCTAACTCTGGCCTAATAGCTAAGGTCTTAACTCTTACTCTGGCCTACTGGTTAAGGTCTTAACTCTTACTCTGGTCTAATAGCTAAGGTCTTAGACTCGTACTCTGGCCTAATGGTTAAGGTCTTAACTCTTACTCTAGCCTAATAGCTAAGGTCTTAACTCTAACTCTGGCCTAATGGTTAAGGTCTTAACTCTTACTCTGGCCTAATAGCTAAGGTCTTAACTCTTACTCTGGCCTTCTGGTTAAGGTCTTAACTCTTACTCTGGCCTAATAGCTAGGGTCTTATACTCGTACTCTGGCCTAATGGTTAAGGTCTTAACTCTTACTCTGGCCAAATAGCTAAGGTCTTAGACTCGTACTATGGCCTACAGGTTAAGGTCTTAACTCTTACTCTGGCCTACTGGTAAAGGTCGTAACTCTTACTCTGGCCTAATAGCTAAGGTCTTAACTCTTACTCTGGCCTAATAGCTAAGGTCTTAACTCTTACTCTGGCCTACTGGTTAAGGTCTTAACTCTTACTCTGGCCTAATAGCTAAGGTCTTAGACTCGTACTCTGGCCTAATGTTTAAGGTCTTAACTCTTACCCTGGCCTAATAGCTAAGGTCTTAACTCTTATCCTGGCCTAATGGTTAAGGTCTTAACTCTTACTCTGGCCTAATAGCTAAGGTCTTAACTCTTACTCTGGCCTACTGGTTAAGGTCTTAACTCTTACTCTGGCCTAATAGTTAAGGTCTTAGACTCATACTCTGGCCTAATAGCTAAGGTCTTAACTCTTACTCTGGCCTAATAGCTAAGGTCTTAGACTCGTACTCTGGCCTAATGGTTAAGGTCTTAACTCTTACTCTGGCCTATTAGCTAAGGTCTTAACTCTTACTCTGGCCTAATAGCTAAGGTCTTAGACTCCTACTATGGCCAACAGGTTAAGGTCTTAACTCTTGCTCTGGCTTACTGGTTAAGGTCTTAACTCTTACTCTGGCCCAAATGCTAAGGTCTTAGACTCTTACTCTGGCCTACTGGGTAAGGTCTTAACTATTACTCTGGCCTGCTGGTTAAGGGATTAACTCTTACTATGGCCTAATAGCTAAGGTCTTAACTCTTACTCTGGCCTACTGGTTAAGGTCTTAGACTCCTACTCTGGCCTAATAGCTAAGGTCTTAACTCTTTCTCTGACCTAATAGCTAAGGTCTTAACTCTTACTCTGGCCTAATAGCTAAGGTCTTAACTCTTACTCTGGCCTAATAGCTAAGATCTTAACTCTTACTCTGGCCTAATAGCTAAGGTCTTAGACTCGTACTCTAGCCTACTGGTTAAGGTCTTAACTCTTACTCTGTTCTAATAGCTAAGGTCTTAGACTCGTACTATGGCCTACAGGTTAAGGTCTTAACTCTTACTCTGGCCTAATAGCTAAGGTCTTAGACTCGTACTCTGGCCTACTGGTTAAGGTCTTAACTCTTACTCTGGCCTAATGGTTAAGGTCTTAACTCTTACTCTGGCCTAATAGCTAAGGTCTTAACTCTTACTCTGGCCTAATCGCTAAGGTCTTAGACTCGTACTCTGGCCTACTGGTTAAGGTCTTAACTCTTACTCTGGTCTACTGGTTAAGGTCTTAACTCTTACTCTGGCTTACTGGTTAAGGTCTTAACACTTACTCTGGCCTAATAGCTAAGGTCTTAGACTCGTACTATGGCCTACAGGTTAAGGTCTTAACTCTTACTCTGGCCTACTGGTTAAGGTCTTAACTCTTACTCTGGCCTAATAGCTAAGGTCTTAACTCTTACTCTGGCCTAATAGCTAAGGTCTTAACTCTTACTCTGGCCTAATAGCTAAGGTCTTAGACTCGTACTATAGCCTACAGGTTAAGGTCTTAACTCTTACTCTGGCCTACTGGTTAAGGTCTTCACTCTTACTCTGGCCTACTGGTTAAGGTCTTAACTCTTACACTGGCCTAATAGCTAAGGTCTTAACTCTTACTCTGGCCTAAAAGCTAAGGTCTTAGACTCTTACTCTGGCCTAATAGCTAAGGTCTTAGACTCGTACTCTGGCCTACTGGTTAAGGTCTTAACTCTTACTCTGGCCTAATAGCTAAGGTCTTAGACTCATACTATGGCCTACTGGTTAAGGTCTTAACTCTTACTCTGGCCTATTGGTTAAGGTCTTAACTCTCACTCTGGCCTAATAGCTAAGGTCTTAACTCGTACTCTGGCCTAATAGCTAAGGTCTTAGACTCGTACTCTGGCCTAATGTTTAAGGTCTTAACTCTTACTATGGCCTAATAGCTAAGGTCTTAGACTCGTACTCTGGCCTACTGGTTAAGGTCTTAACTCTTATTCTGGCTTAATATCTAAGGTCTTAACTCTTTCTATGGCCTAACAGCTAAGATCTTAACTCTTACTCTGGCCTGATAGCTAAGGTCTTAGACTCGTACTCTGGCCTAATAGCTAAGGTCTTAGACTCGTACTCTGGCCTAATAGCTAAGGTCTTAGACTCGTACTATGGCCTGCAGGTTAAGGTCTTAACTCTTACTCTGGCCTACTGGTTAAGGTCTTAACTCTTACTCTGGCCTAATAGCTAAGGTCTTAACTCTTACTCTGGCCTAATAGCTAAGGTCTTAACTCTTACTCTGGCCTACTGGTTAAGGTCTTAACTCTTACTCTGGCCTAATAGCTAAGGTCTTAGACTCGTACTCTGGCCTAATGGTTAAGGTCTTAACTCTTACTCTGGCCTAATAGCTAAGGTCTTATCTCTTACTCTGGCCTAATGGTTAAGGTCTTAACTCTTACTCTGGCCTAATAGCTAAGGTCTTAACTCTTACTCTGACCTCCTGGTTAAGGTCTTAACTCTTACTCTGGTCTAATAGCTAAGGTCTTATACTCGTACTCTGGCCTAATGGTTAAGGTCTTAACTCTTACTCTGGCCTAATAGCTAAGGTCTTAGACTCGTACTATGGCCTACAGGATAGGTCTTAACTCTTACTCTGGCCTACTGGTTGAGGTCTTAACTCTTACTCTGGCCTAATAGCTAAGGTCTTAACTCTTACTCTGGCCTAATAGCTAAGGTCTTAACTCTTTCTCTGGCCTACTGGTTAAGGTCTTAACTCTTACTCTGGCCTAATAGCTAAGGTCTTAGACTCGTACTCTGGCCTAATAGCTAAGGTCTTAACTCTTACTCTGGCCAAATAGCTAAGGTCTTAACTCTTACTCTGGCCTAATAGCTAAGGTCTTAGACTCGTACTCTGGCCTAATGGTTAAGGTCTTAACTCTTACTCTGGCCTAATAGCTAAGGTCTTAACTCTTACTCTGGCCTAATAGCTAAGGTCTTAGACTCGTACTCTGGCCTACAAGTTAAGGTCTTAACTCTTACTCTGGCCTACTGGTTAAGGTCTTAACTCTTACTCTGGCCTATTGGTTAAGGTCTTAACTCTTACTCTGGCCTATTAGCTAAGGTCTTAATTTGTACTCTGGCCTACTGGTTAAGGTCTTAGACTCCTACTCTGGCCTAATAGCTAAGGTCTTAACTCTTTCTCTGGCCTAATAGCTAAGGTCTTAACTCTTACTCTGGCCTAATAGCTAAGGTCTTAGACTCGTACTCTGGCCTACTGGTTAAGGTCTTAACTCTTGCTCTGGCCTACTGGTTAAGGTCTTAACTCTTACTCTGGCCTACTTACTAAGGTCTTAGACTCGTACTCTGGCCTAATGGTTCAGGTCTTAACTCTTACTCTGGCCTACAGGTTAAGGTCTTAACTCTTACTCTGGCCTAATAGCTAAAGTCTTAGACTCTTACTCTGGCCTACTGGTTAAGGTCTTAACTCTTACTCTAGCCTAATAGCTAAGGTCTTAAATCTTACTCTGACCTCCTGGTTAAGGTCTTAACTCTTACTTTGGTCTAATAGCTAAGGTCTTATACTCGTACTCTGGCCTAATGGTTAAGGTCTTAACTCTTACTCTGGCCTAATAGCTAAGGTCTTAGACTCGTACTATGGCCTACAGGTTAGGTCTTAACTCTTACTCTGGCCTACTGTTTGAGGTCTTAACTCTTACTCTGGCCTAATAGCTAAGGTCTTAACTCTTACTCTGGCCTAATAGCTAAGGTCTTAACTCTTGCTCTGGCCTACTGGTTAAGGTCTTAACTCTTACTCTGGCCTAATAGCTAAGGTCTTAAACTCGTACTCTGGCCTAATAGCTAAGGTCTTAACTCTTAATCTGGCCAAATAGCTAAGGTCTTAACTCTTACTCTGGCCTAATAGCTAAGGTCTTAGACTCGTACTCTGGCCTAATGGTTAAGGTCTTAACTCTTACTCTGGCCTAATAGCTAAGGTCTTAACTCTTACTCTGGCCTAATAGCTAAGGTCTTAGATTCGTACTCTGGCCTACAAGTTAAGGTCTTAACTCTTACTCTGGCCTACTGGTTAAGGTCTTAACTCTTACTCTGGCCTACTGGTTAAGGTCTTAATTCGTACTCTGGCCTAATAGCTAAGGTCTTAATTCGTACTCTGGCCTACTGGATAAGGTCTTAGACTCCTACTCTGGCCTAATAGCTAAGGTCTTAACTCTTTCTCTGGCCTAATAGCTAAGGTCTTAGACTCGTACTATGGCCTACAGGTTAAGGTCTTAACTCTTACTCTGGCCTAATAGCTAAGGTCTTAGACTCGTACTCTGGCCTAATGGTTAAGGTCTTAACTCTTACTCTGGCCTAATAGCTAAGGTCTTAACTCTTACTCTGGCCTAATAGCTAAGGTCTTAGATTCGTACTCTGGCCTACAAGTTAAGGTCTTAACTCTTACTCTGGCCTACTGGTTAAGGTCTTAACTCTTACTCTGGCCTACTGGTTAAGGTCTTAACTCGTACTCTGGCCTAATAGCTAAGGTCTTAACTCTTTCTCTGGCCTAATAGTTAAGGTCTTAGACTCGTACTATGGCCTACAGGTTAAGGTCTTAACTCTTACTCTGGCCTAATAGCTAAGGTCTTAGACTCGTACTCTGGCCTACTGGTTAAGGTCTTAACTCTTGCTCTGGCCTACTGGTTAAGGTCTTAACTCTTACTCTGGCCTAATTACTAAGGTCTTAGACTCGTACTCTGGCCTAATGGTTCAGGTCTTAACTCTTACTCTGGCCTAAAAGCTAAGATCTTAACTCTTACTCTGGCCTAATAGCTAAGGTCTTAGACTCGCACTCTGGCCTACTGGTTAAGGTCTTAACTCTTACTCTGGTCTAATAGCTAAGGTCTTATCTCTTACTCTGGCCTAATAGCTAACGTCTTAGACTCGTACTCTGGCCTACAGTTTAAGGTCTTAACTCTTACTCTGGCCTACTGGTTAAGGTCTTAACTCTTACTCTGGCCTAATAGCTAAGGTCTTAACTCTTACTCTGGCATTATAGCTAAGGTCTTAACTCTTACTCTGGCCTACTGGTTAAGGTCTTAACTCTTACTCTGGCCTAATAGCTAAGGTCTTAACTCTTACTCTGGCCTAATAGTTAAGGTCTTAACTCCTACTCTGGCCTAATAGCTAAGGTCTTAGACTCGTACTCTGGCCTAATGGTTAAGGTCTTAACTCTTACTCTGGACTAATAGCTAAGGTTTTAGACTCGTACTCTGGCCTACTGGTTAAGGTCTTAACTCTTACTCTGGCCTAATAGCTGAGGTCTTAACTCTTTCTCTGGCCTAATAGCTAAGGTCTTAACTCTTACTCTGGCCCTATAGCTAAGGTCTTAGACTTGTACTCTGGCCTAATAGCTAAGGTCTTAGACTTGTACTCTGGCCTAATGGTTAAGGTCTTAACTCTTACACTGGCCTAATAGCTAAGGTCTTAGACTCGTCCTGTGGCCTAATGGTTAAGGTCTTAACTCTTACTCTGGCCTACAGGTTAAGGTCTTAACTCTTACTCTGGCCTAATAGCTAAGGTCTTAACTCTAACTCTGGCCTAATAGCTAAGGTCTTAACTCTTACTCTGGCCTACTGGTTAAGGTCTTAACTCTTACTCTAGCCTAATAGCTAAGGTCTTAACTCTAACTCTGGCCTAATGATTAAGGTCTTAACTCTTACTCTGGCCTAATAGCTAAGGTCTTAACTCTTACTCTGGCCTAAAAGCTAAGGTCTTAGACTCTTACTCTGGCCTAATAGCTAAGGTCTTAGACTCGTACTCGGGCCTACTGGTTAAGGTCTTAACTCTTACTCTGGCCTAATAGCTAGGGTCTTAGACTCATACTATGGCCTACTGGTTAAGGTCTTAACTCTTACTCTGGCCTATTGGTTAAGGTCTTAACTCTTACTCTGGCCTAATAGCTAAGGTCTTAACTCGTACTCTGGCCTAATAGCTAAGGTCTTAGACTCGTACTCTGGCCTAATGTTTAAGGTCTTAACTCTTACTCTGGCCTAATAGCTAAGGTCTTAGACTCGTACTCTGGCCTACTGGTTAAGGTCTTAACTCTTATTCTGGCCTAATATCTAAGGTCTTAACTCTTTCTATGGCCTAACAGCTAAGATCTTAACTCTTACTCTGGCCTGATAGCTAAGGTCTTAGACTCGTACTCTGGCCTAATAGCTAAGGTCTTAGACTCGTACTATGGCCTACAGGTTAAGGTCTTAACTCTTACTCTGGCCTACTGGTTAAGGTCTTAACTCTTACTCTGGCCTAATAGCTAAGGTCTTAACTCTTACTCTGGCCTAATAGCTAAGGTCTTAACTCTTACTCTGGCCTACTGGTTAAGGTCTTAACTCTTACTCTGGCCTAATAGCTAAGGTCTTAGACTCGTACTCTGGCCTAATGGTTAAGGTCTTAACTCTTACTCTGGCCTAATAGCTAAGGTCTTAGACTCGTACTATGGCCTACAGGTTAAGGTCTTAACTCTTACTCTGGCCTACTGGTAAAGGTCGTAACTCTTACTCTGGCCTAATAGCTAAGGTCTTAACTCTTACTCTGGCCTAATAGCTAAGGTCTTAACTCTTACTCTGGCCTACTGGTTAAGGTCTTAACTCTTACTCTGGCCTAATAGCTAAGGTCTTAGACTCGTACTCTGGCCTAATGTTTAAGGTCTTAACTCTTACTCTGGCCTAATAGCTAAGATCTTAACTCTTACTCTGGCCTAATAGCTAAGGTCTTAGACTCGTACTCTAGCCTACTGGTTAAGGTCTTAACTCTTACTCTGTTCTAATAGCTAAGGTCTTAGACTCGTACTATGGCCTACAGGTTAAGGTCTTAACTCTTACTCTGGCCTAATAGCTAAGGTCTTAGACTCGTACTCTGGCCTACTGGTTAAGGTCTTAACTCTTACTCTGGCCTAATGGTTAAGGTCTTAACTCTTACTCTGGCCTAATAGCTAAGGTCTTAACTCTTACTCTGGCCTAATCGCTAAGGTCTTAGACTCGTACTCTGGCCTACTGGTTAAGGTCTTAACTCTTACTCTGGTCTACTGGTTAAGGTCTTAACTCTTACTCTGGCTTACTGGTTAAGGTCTTAACACTTACTCTGGCCTAATAGCTAAGGTCTTAGACTCGTACTATGGCCTACAGGTTAAGGTCTTAACTCTTACTCTGGCCTACTGGTTAAGGTCTTAACTCTTACTCTGGCCTAATAGCTAAGGTCTTAACTCTTACTCTGGCCTAATAGCTAAGGTCTTAACTCTTACTCTGGCCTAATAGCTAAGGTCTTAGACTCGTACTATAGCCTACAGGTTAAGGTCTTAACTCTTACTCTGGCCTACTGGTTAAGGTCTTCACTCTTACTCTGGCCTACTGGTTAAGGTCTTAACTCTTACACTGGCCTAATAGCTAAGGTCTTAACTCTTACTCTGGCCTAAAAGCTAAGGTCTTAGACTCTTACTCTGGCCTAATAGCTAAGGTCTTAGACTCGTACTCTGGCCTACTGGTTAAGGTCTTAACTCTTACTCTGGCCTAATAGCTAAGGTCTTAGACTCATACTATGGCCTACTGGTTAAGGTCTTAACTCTTACTCTGGCCTATTGGTTAAGGTCTTAACTCTTACTCTGGCCTAATAGCTAAGGTCTTAACTCGTACTCTGGCCTAATAGCTAAGGTCTTAGACTCGTACTCTGGCCTAATGTTTAAGGTCTTAACTCTTACTATGGCCTAATAGCTAAGGTCTTAGACTCGTACTCTGGCCTACTGGTTAAGGTCTTAACTCTTATTCTGGCTTAATATCTAAGGTCTTAACTCTTTCTATGGCCTAACAGCTAAGATCTTAACTCTTACTCTGGCCTGATAGCTAAGGTCTTAGACTCGTACTCTGGCCTAATAGCTAAGGTCTTAGACTCGTACTCTGGCCTAATAGCTAAGGTCTTAGACTCGTACTATGGCCTGCAGGTTAAGGTCTTAACTCTTACTCTGGCCTACTGGTTAAGGTCTTAACTCTTACTCTGGCCTAATAGCTAAGGTCTTAACTCTTACTCTGGCCTAATAGCTAAGGTCTTAACTCTTACTCTGGCCTACTGGTTAAGGTCTTAACTCTTACTCTGGCCTAATAGCTAAGGTCTTAGACTCGTACTCTGGCCTAATGGTTAAGGTCTTAACTCTTACTCTGGCCTAATAGCTAAGGTCTTATCTCTTACTCTGGCCTAATGGTTAAGGTCTTAACTCTTACTCTGGCCTAATAGCTAAGGTCTTAACTCTTACTCTGACCTCCTGGTTAAGGTCTTAACTCTTACTCTGGTCTAATAGCTAAGGTCTTATACTCGTACTCTGGCCTAATGGTTAAGGTCTTAACTCTTACTCTGGCCTAATAGCTAAGGTCTTAGACTCGTACTATGGCCTACAGGATAGGTCTTAACTCTTACTCTGGCCTACTGGTTGAGGTCTTAACTCTTACTCTGGCCTAATAGCTAAGGTCTTAACTCTTACTCTGGCCTAATAGCTAAGGTCTTAACTCTTTCTCTGGCCTACTGGTTAAGGTCTTAACTCTTACTCTGGCCTAATAGCTAAGGTCTTAGACTCGTACTCTGGCCTAATAGCTAAGGTCTTAACTCTTACTCTGGCCAAATAGCTAAGGTCTTAACTCTTACTCTGGCCTAATAGCTAAGGTCTTAGACTCGTACTCTGGCCTAATGGTTAAGGTCTTAACTCTTACTCTGGCCTAATAGCTAAGGTCTTAACTCTTACTCTGGCCTAATAGCTAAGGTCTTAGACTCGTACTCTGGCCTACAAGTTAAGGTCTTAACTCTTACTCTGGCCTACTGGTTAAGGTCTTAACTCTTACTCTGGCCTATTGGTTAAGGTCTTAACTCTTACTCTGGCCTATTAGCTAAGGTCTTAATTTGTACTCTGGCCTACTGGTTAAGGTCTTAGACTCCTACTCTGGCCTAATAGCTAAGGTCTTAACTCTTTCTCTGGCCTAATAGCTAAGGTCTTAACTCTTACTCTGGCCTAATAGCTAAGGTCTTAGACTCGTACTCTGGCCTACTGGTTAAGGTCTTAACTCTTGCTCTGGCCTACTGGTTAAGGTCTTAACTCTTACTCTGGCCTACTTACTAAGGTCTTAGACTCGTACTCTGGCCTAATGGTTCAGGTCTTAACTCTTACTCTGGCCTACAGGTTAAGGTCTTAACTCTTACTCTGGCCTAATAGCTAAAGTCTTAGACTCTTACTCTGGCCTACTGGTTAAGGTCTTAACTCTTACTCTAGCCTAATAGCTAAGGTCTTAAATCTTACTCTGACCTCCTGGTTAAGGTCTTAACTCTTACTTTGGTCTAATAGCTAAGGTCTTATACTCGTACTCTGGCCTAATGGTTAAGGTCTTAACTCTTACTCTGGCCTAATAGCTAAGGTCTTAGACTCGTACTATGGCCTACAGGTTAGGTCTTAACTCTTACTCTGGCCTACTGTTTGAGGTCTTAACTCTTACTCTGGCCTAATAGCTAAGGTCTTAACTCTTACTCTGGCCTAATAGCTAAGGTCTTAACTCTTGCTCTGGCCTACTGGTTAAGGTCTTAACTCTTACTCTGGCCTAATAGCTAAGGTCTTAAACTCGTACTCTGGCCTAATAGCTAAGGTCTTAACTCTTAATCTGGCCAAATAGCTAAGGTCTTAACTCTTACTCTGGCCTAATAGCTAAGGTCTTAGACTCGTACTCTGGCCTAATGGTTAAGGTCTTAACTCTTACTCTGGCCTAATAGCTAAGGTCTTAACTCTTACTCTGGCCTAATAGCTAAGGTCTTAGATTCGTACTCTGGCCTACAAGTTAAGGTCTTAACTCTTACTCTGGCCTACTGGTTAAGGTCTTAACTCTTACTCTGGCCTACTGGTTAAGGTCTTAATTCGTACTCTGGCCTAATAGCTAAGGTCTTAATTCGTACTCTGGCCTACTGGATAAGGTCTTAGACTCCTACTCTGGCCTAATAGCTAAGGTCTTAACTCTTTCTCTGGCCTAATAGCTAAGGTCTTAGACTCGTACTATGGCCTACAGGTTAAGGTCTTAACTCTTACTCTGGCCTAATAGCTAAGGTCTTAGACTCGTACTCTGGCCTAATGGTTAAGGTCTTAACTCTTACTCTGGCCTAATAGCTAAGGTCTTAACTCTTACTCTGGCCTAATAGCTAAGGTCTTAGATTCGTACTCTGGCCTACAAGTTAAGGTCTTAACTCTTACTCTGGCCTACTGGTTAAGGTCTTAACTCTTACTCTGGCCTACTGGTTAAGGTCTTAACTCGTACTCTGGCCTAATAGCTAAGGTCTTAACTCTTTCTCTGGCCTAATAGTTAAGGTCTTAGACTCGTACTATGGCCTACAGGTTAAGGTCTTAACTCTTACTCTGGCCTAATAGCTAAGGTCTTAGACTCGTACTCTGGCCTACTGGTTAAGGTCTTAACTCTTGCTCTGGCCTACTGGTTAAGGTCTTAACTCTTACTCTGGCCTAATTACTAAGGTCTTAGACTCGTACTCTGGCCTAATGGTTCAGGTCTTAACTCTTACTCTGGCCTAAAAGCTAAGATCTTAACTCTTACTCTGGCCTAATAGCTAAGGTCTTAGACTCGCACTCTGGCCTACTGGTTAAGGTCTTAACTCTTACTCTGGTCTAATAGCTAAGGTCTTATCTCTTACTCTGGCCTAATAGCTAACGTCTTAGACTCGTACTCTGGCCTACAGTTTAAGGTCTTAACTCTTACTCTGGCCTACTGGTTAAGGTCTTAACTCTTACTCTGGCCTAATAGCTAAGGTCTTAACTCTTACTCTGGCATTATAGCTAAGGTCTTAACTCTTACTCTGGCCTACTGGTTAAGGTCTTAACTCTTACTCTGGCCTAATAGCTAAGGTCTTAACTCTTACTCTGGCCTAATAGTTAAGGTCTTAACTCCTACTCTGGCCTAATAGCTAAGGTCTTAGACTCGTACTCTGGCCTAATGGTTAAGGTCTTAACTCTTACTCTGGACTAATAGCTAAGGTTTTAGACTCGTACTCTGGCCTACTGGTTAAGGTCTTAACTCTTACTCTGGCCTAATAGCTGAGGTCTTAACTCTTTCTCTGGCCTAATAGCTAAGGTCTTAACTCTTACTCTGGCCCTATAGCTAAGGTCTTAGACTTGTACTCTGGCCTAATAGCTAAGGTCTTAGACTTGTACTCTGGCCTAATGGTTAAGGTCTTAACTCTTACACTGGCCTAATAGCTAAGGTCTTAGACTCGTCCTGTGGCCTAATGGTTAAGGTCTTAACTCTTACTCTGGCCTACAGGTTAAGGTCTTAACTCTTACTCTGGCCTAATAGCTAAGGTCTTAACTCTAACTCTGGCCTAATAGCTAAGGTCTTAACTCTTACTCTGGCCTACTGGTTAAGGTCTTAACTCTTACTCTAGCCTAATAGCTAAGGTCTTAACTCTAACTCTGGCCTAATGATTAAGGTCTTAACTCTTACTCTGGCCTAATAGCTAAGGTCTTAACTCTTACTCTGGCCTAAAAGCTAAGGTCTTAGACTCTTACTCTGGCCTAATAGCTAAGGTCTTAGACTCGTACTCGGGCCTACTGGTTAAGGTCTTAACTCTTACTCTGGCCTAATAGCTAAGGTCTTAGACTCATACTATGGCCTACTGGTTAAGGTCTTAACTCTTACTCTGGCCTATTGGTTAAGGTCTTAACTCTTACTCTGGCCTAATAGCTAAGGTCTTAACTCGTACTCTGGCCTAATAGCTAAGGTCTTAGACTCGTACTCTGGCCTAATGTTTAAGGTCTTAACTCTTACTCTGGCCTAATAGCTAAGGTCTTAGACTCGTACTCTGGCCTACTGGTTAAGGTCTTAACTCTTATTCTGGCCTAATATCTAAGGTCTTAACTCTTTCTATGGCCTAACAGCTAAGATCTTAACTCTTACTCTGGCCTGATAGCTAAGGTCTTAGACTCGTACTCTGGCCTAATAGCTAAGGTCTTAGACTCGTACTATGGCCTACAGGTTAAGGTCTTAACTCTTACTCTGGCCTACTGGTTAAGGTCTTAACTCTTACTCTGGCCTAATAGCTAAGGTCTTAACTCTTACTCTGGCCTAATAGCTAAGGTCTTAACTCTTACTCTGGCCTACTGGTTAAGGTCTTAACTCTTACTCTGGCCTAATAGCTAAGGTCTTAGACTCGTACTCTGGCCTAATGGTTAAGGTCTTAACTCTTACTCTGGCCTAATAGCTAAGGTCTTAACTCTTACTCTGGCCTAATGGTTAAGGTCTTAACTCTTACTCTGGCCTAATAGCTAAGGTCTTAACTCTTCCTCTGACCTCCTGGTTAAGGTCTTAACTCTTACTCTGGTCTAATAGCTAAGGTCTTATACTCGTACTCTGGCCTAATGGTTAAGGTCTTAACTCTTACTCTGGCCTAATAGCTAAGGTCTTAGACTCGTACTATGGCCTACAGGTTAGGTCTTAACTCTTACTCTGGCCTACTGGTTGAGGTCTTAACTCTTACTCTGGCCTAATAGCTAAGGTCTTAACTCTTACTCTGGCCTAATAGCTAAGGTCTTAACTCCTACTCTGGCCTAATAGCTAAGGTCTTAACTCTTACTCTGGCCTAATAGCTAAGGTCTTAACTCTTACTCTGGCCTACTGGTTAAGGTCTTAACTCTTACTCTGGCCTAATAGCTAAGGTCTTAGACTCGTACTCTGGCCTAATGGTTAAGGTCTTAACTCTTACTCTGGCCTAATAGCTAAGGTCTTATCTCTTACTCTGGCCTAATGGTTAAGGTCTTAACTCTTACTCTGGCCTAATAGCTAAGGTCTTAACTCTTACTCTGACCTCCTGGTTAAGGTCTTAACTCTTACTCTGGTCTAATAGCTAAGGTCTTATACTCGTACTCTGGCCTAATGGTTAAGGTCTTAACTCTTACTCTGGCCTAATAGCTAAGGTCTTAGACTCGTACTATGGCCTACAGGATAGGTCTTAACTCTTACTCTGGCCTACTGGTTGAGGTCTTAACTCTTACTCTGGCCTAATAGCTAAGGTCTTAACTCTTACTCTGGCCTAATAGCTAAGGTCTTAACTCTTTCTCTGGCCTACTGGTTAAGGTCTTAACTCTTACTCTGGCCTAATAGCTAAGGTCTTAGACTCGTACTCTGGCCTAATAGCTAAGGTCTTAACTCTTACTCTGGCCAAATAGCTAAGGTCTTAACTCTTACTCTGGCCTAATAGCTAAGGTCTTAGACTCGTACTCTGGCCTAATGGTTAAGGTCTTAACTCTTACTCTGGCCTAATAGCTAAGGTCTTAACTCTTACTCTGGCCTAATAGCTAAGGTCTTAGACTCGTACTCTGGCCTACAAGTTAAGGTCTTAACTCTTACTCTGGCCTACTGGTTAAGGTCTTAACTCTTACTCTGGCCTATTGGTTAAGGTCTTAACTCTTACTCTGGCCTATTAGCTAAGGTCTTAATTTGTACTCTGGCCTACTGGTTAAGGTCTTAGACTCCTACTCTGGCCTAATAGCTAAGGTCTTAACTCTTTCTCTGGCCTAATAGCTAAGGTCTTAACTCTTACTCTGGCCTAATAGCTAAGGTCTTAGACTCGTACTCTGGCCTACTGGTTAAGGTCTTAACTCTTGCTCTGGCCTACTGGTTAAGGTCTTAACTCTTACTCTGGCCTACTTACTAAGGTCTTAGACTCGTACTCTGGCCTAATGGTTCAGGTCTTAACTCTTACTCTGGCCTACAGGTTAAGGTCTTAACTCTTACTCTGGCCTAATAGCTAAAGTCTTAGACTCTTACTCTGGCCTACTGGTTAAGGTCTTAACTCTTACTCTAGCCTAATAGCTAAGGTCTTAAATCTTACTCTGACCTCCTGGTTAAGGTCTTAACTCTTACTTTGGTCTAATAGCTAAGGTCTTATACTCGTACTCTGGCCTAATGGTTAAGGTCTTAACTCTTACTCTGGCCTAATAGCTAAGGTCTTAGACTCGTACTATGGCCTACAGGTTAGGTCTTAACTCTTACTCTGGCCTACTGTTTGAGGTCTTAACTCTTACTCTGGCCTAATAGCTAAGGTCTTAACTCTTACTCTGGCCTAATAGCTAAGGTCTTAACTCTTGCTCTGGCCTACTGGTTAAGGTCTTAACTCTTACTCTGGCCTAATAGCTAAGGTCTTAAACTCGTACTCTGGCCTAATAGCTAAGGTCTTAACTCTTAATCTGGCCAAATAGCTAAGGTCTTAACTCTTACTCTGGCCTAATAGCTAAGGTCTTAGACTCGTACTCTGGCCTAATGGTTAAGGTCTTAACTCTTACTCTGGCCTAATAGCTAAGGTCTTAACTCTTACTCTGGCCTAATAGCTAAGGTCTTAGATTCGTACTCTGGCCTACAAGTTAAGGTCTTAACTCTTACTCTGGCCTACTGGTTAAGGTCTTAACTCTTACTCTGGCCTACTGGTTAAGGTCTTAATTCGTACTCTGGCCTAATAGCTAAGGTCTTAATTCGTACTCTGGCCTACTGGATAAGGTCTTAGACTCCTACTCTGGCCTAATAGCTAAGGTCTTAACTCTTTCTCTGGCCTAATAGCTAAGGTCTTAGACTCGTACTATGGCCTACAGGTTAAGGTCTTAACTCTTACTCTGGCCTAATAGCTAAGGTCTTAGACTCGTACTCTGGCCTAATGGTTAAGGTCTTAACTCTTACTCTGGCCTAATAGCTAAGGTCTTAACTCTTACTCTGGCCTAATAGCTAAGGTCTTAGATTCGTACTCTGGCCTACAAGTTAAGGTCTTAACTCTTACTCTGGCCTACTGGTTAAGGTCTTAACTCTTACTCTGGCCTACTGGTTAAGGTCTTAACTCGTACTCTGGCCTAATAGCTAAGGTCTTAACTCTTTCTCTGGCCTAATAGTTAAGGTCTTAGACTCGTACTATGGCCTACAGGTTAAGGTCTTAACTCTTACTCTGGCCTAATAGCTAAGGTCTTAGACTCGTACTCTGGCCTACTGGTTAAGGTCTTAACTCTTGCTCTGGCCTACTGGTTAAGGTCTTAACTCTTACTCTGGCCTAATTACTAAGGTCTTAGACTCGTACTCTGGCCTAATGGTTCAGGTCTTAACTCTTACTCTGGCCTAAAAGCTAAGATCTTAACTCTTACTCTGGCCTAATAGCTAAGGTCTTAGACTCGCACTCTGGCCTACTGGTTAAGGTCTTAACTCTTACTCTGGTCTAATAGCTAAGGTCTTATCTCTTACTCTGGCCTAATAGCTAACGTCTTAGACTCGTACTCTGGCCTACAGTTTAAGGTCTTAACTCTTACTCTGGCCTACTGGTTAAGGTCTTAACTCTTACTCTGGCCTAATAGCTAAGGTCTTAACTCTTACTCTGGCATTATAGCTAAGGTCTTAACTCTTACTCTGGCCTACTGGTTAAGGTCTTAACTCTTACTCTGGCCTAATAGCTAAGGTCTTAACTCTTACTCTGGCCTAATAGTTAAGGTCTTAACTCCTACTCTGGCCTAATAGCTAAGGTCTTAGACTCGTACTCTGGCCTAATGGTTAAGGTCTTAACTCTTACTCTGGACTAATAGCTAAGGTTTTAGACTCGTACTCTGGCCTACTGGTTAAGGTCTTAACTCTTACTCTGGCCTAATAGCTGAGGTCTTAACTCTTTCTCTGGCCTAATAGCTAAGGTCTTAACTCTTACTCTGGCCCTATAGCTAAGGTCTTAGACTTGTACTCTGGCCTAATAGCTAAGGTCTTAGACTTGTACTCTGGCCTAATGGTTAAGGTCTTAACTCTTACACTGGCCTAATAGCTAAGGTCTTAGACTCGTCCTGTGGCCTAATGGTTAAGGTCTTAACTCTTACTCTGGCCTACAGGTTAAGGTCTTAACTCTTACTCTGGCCTAATAGCTAAGGTCTTAACTCTAACTCTGGCCTAATAGCTAAGGTCTTAACTCTTACTCTGGCCTACTGGTTAAGGTCTTAACTCTTACTCTAGCCTAATAGCTAAGGTCTTAACTCTAACTCTGGCCTAATGATTAAGGTCTTAACTCTTACTCTGGCCTAATAGCTAAGGTCTTAACTCTTACTCTGGCCTAAAAGCTAAGGTCTTAGACTCTTACTCTGGCCTAATAGCTAAGGTCTTAGACTCGTACTCGGGCCTACTGGTTAAGGTCTTAACTCTTACTCTGGCCTAATAGCTAAGGTCTTAGACTCATACTATGGCCTACTGGTTAAGGTCTTAACTCTTACTCTGGCCTATTGGTTAAGGTCTTAACTCTTACTCTGGCCTAATAGCTAAGGTCTTAACTCGTACTCTGGCCTAATAGCTAAGGTCTTAGACTCGTACTCTGGCCTAATGTTTAAGGTCTTAACTCTTACTCTGGCCTAATAGCTAAGGTCTTAGACTCGTACTCTGGCCTACTGGTTAAGGTCTTAACTCTTATTCTGGCCTAATATCTAAGGTCTTAACTCTTTCTATGGCCTAACAGCTAAGATCTTAACTCTTACTCTGGCCTGATAGCTAAGGTCTTAGACTCGTACTCTGGCCTAATAGCTAAGGTCTTAGACTCGTACTATGGCCTACAGGTTAAGGTCTTAACTCTTACTCTGGCCTAATAGCTAAGGTCTTAGACTCGTACTATGGCCTACAGGTTAGGTCTTAACTCTTACTCTGGCCTACTGGTTGAGGTCTTAACTCTTACTCTGGCCTAATAGCTAAGGTCTTAACTCTTACTCTGGCCTAATAGCTAAGGTCTTAACTCTTTCTCTGGCCTACTGGTTAAGGTCTTAACTCTTACTCTGGCCTAATAGCTAAGGTCTTAGACTCGTACTCTGGCCTAATAGCTAAGGTCTTAACTCTTACTCTGGCCAAATAGCTAAGGTCTTAACTCTTACTCTGGCCTAATAGCTAAGGTCTTAGACTCGTACTCTGGCCTAATGGTTAAGGTCTTAACTCTTACTCTGGCCTAATAGCTAAGGTCTTAACTCTTACTCTGGCCTAATAGCTAAGGTCTTAGACTCGTACTCTGGCCTACAAGTTAAGGTCTTAACTCTTACTCTGGCCTACTGGTTAAGGTCTTAACTCTTACTCTGGCCTATTGGTTAAGGTCTTAACTCTTACTCTGGCCTATTAGCTAAGGTCTTAATTCGTACTCTGGCCTACTGGTTAAGGTCTTAGACTCCTACTCTGGCCTAATAGCTAAGGTCTTAACTCTTTCTCTGGCCTAATAGCTAAGGTCTTAACTCTTACTCTGGCCTAATAGCTAAGGTCTTAGACTCGTACTCTGGCCTACTGGTTAAGGTCTTAACTCTTGCTCTGGCCTACTGGTTAAGGTCTTAACTCTTACTCTGGCCTACTTACTAAGGTCTTAGACTCGTACTCTGGCCTAATGGTTCAGGTCTTAACTCTTACTCTGGCCTACAGGTTAAGGTCTTAACTCTTACTCTGGCCTAATAGCTAAAGTCTTAGACTCTTACTCTGGCCTACTGGTTAAGGTCTTAACTCTTACTCTAGCCTAATAGCTAAGGTCTTAACTCTTACTCTGACCTCCTGGTTAAGGTCTTAACTCTTACTTTGGTCTAATAGCTAAGGTCTTATACTCGTACTCTGGCCTAATGGTTAAGGTCTTAACTCTTACTCTGGCCTAATAGCTAAGGTCTTAGACTCGTACTATGGCCTACAGGTTAGGTCTTAACTCTTACTCTGGCCTACTGTTTGAGGTCTTAACTCTTACTCTGGCCTAATAGCTAAGGTCTTAACTCTTACTCTGGCCTAATAGCTAAGGTCTTAACTCTTGCTCTGGCCTACTGGTTAAGGTCTTAACTCTTACTCTGGCCTAATAGCTAAGGTCTTAAACTCGTACTCTGGCCTAATAGCTAAGGTCTTAACTCTTACTCTGGCCAAATAGCTAAGGTCTTAACTCTTACTCTGGCCTAATAGCTAAGGTCTTAGACTCGTACTCTGGCCTAATGGTTAAGGTCTTAACTCTTACTCTGGCCTAATAGCTAAGGTCTTAACTCTTACTCTGGCCTAATAGCTAAGGTCTTAGATTCGTACTCTGGCCTACAAGTTAAGGTCTTAACTCTTACTCTGGCCTACTGGTTAAGGTCTTAACTCTTACTCTGGCCTACTGGTTAAGGTCTTAATTCGTACTCTGGCCTAATAGCTAAGGTCTTAATTCGTACTCTGGCCTACTGGATAAGGTCTTAGACTCCTACTCTGGCCTAATAGCTAAGGTCTTAACTCTTTCTCTGGCCTAATAGCTAAGGTCTTAGACTCGTACTATGGCCTACAGGTTAAGGTCTTAACTCTTACTCTGGCCTAATAGCTAAGGTCTTAGACTCGTACTCTGGCCTAATGGTTAAGGTCTTAACTCTTACTCTGGCCTAATAGCTAAGGTCTTAACTCTTACTCTGGCCTAATAGCTAAGGTCTTAGATTCGTACTCTGGCCTACAAGTTAAGGTCTTAACTCTTACTCTGGCCTACTGGTTAAGGTCTTAACTCTTACTCTGGCCTACTGGTTAAGGTCTTAACTCGTACTCTGGCCTAATAGCTAAGGTCTTAACTCTTTCTCTGGCCTAATAGCTAAGGTCTTAGACTCGTACTATGGCCTACAGGTTAAGGTCTTAACTCTTACTCTGGCCTAATAGCTAAGGTCTTAGACTCGTACTCTGGCCTACTGGTTAAGGTCTTAACTCTTGCTCTGGCCTACTGGTTAAGGTCTTAACTCTTACTCTGGCCTAATTACTAAGGTCTTAGACTCGTACTCTGGCCTAATGGTTCAGGTCTTAACTCTTACTCTGGCCTAAAAGCTAAGATCTTAACTCTTACTCTGGCCTAATAGCTAAGGTCTTAGACTCGCACTCTGGCCTACTGGTTAAGGTCTTAACTCTTACTCTGGTCTAATAGCTAAGGTCTTATCTCTTACTCTGGCCTAATAGCTAACGTCTTAGACTCGTACTCTGGCCTACAGTTTAAGGTCTTAACTCTTACTCTGGCCTACTGGTTAAGGTCTTAACTCTTACTCTGGCCTAACAGCTAAGGTCTTAACTCTTACTCTGGCATTATAGCTAAGGTCTTAACTCTTACTCTGGCCTACTGGTTAAGGTCTTAACTCTTACTCTGGCCTAATAGCTAAGGTCTTAACTCTTACTCTGGCCTAATAGTTAAGGTCTTAACTCCTACTCTGGCCTAATAGCTAAGGTCTTAGACTCGTACTCTGGCCTAATGGTTAAGGTCTTAACTCTTACTCTGGACTAATAGCTAAGGTTTTAGACTCGTACTCTGGCCTACTGGTTAAGGTCTTAACTCTTACTCTGGCCTAATAGCTGAGGTCTTAACTCTTTCTCTGGCCTAATAGCTAAGGTCTTAACTCTTACTCTGGCCCTATAGCTAAGGTCTTAGACTTGTACTCTGGCCTAATAGCTAAGGTCTTAGACTTGTACTCTGGCCTAATGGTTAAGGTCTTAACTCTTACACTGGCCTACTAGCTAAGGTCTTAGACTCGTCCTGTGGCCTAATGGTTAAGGTCTTAACTCTTACTCTGGCCTACAGGTTAAGGTCTTAACTCTTACTCTGGCCTAATAGCTAAGGTCTTAACTCTAACTCTGGCCTAATGGCTAAGGTCTTAACTCTTACTCTGGCCTACTGGTTAAGGTCTTAACTCTTACTCTAGCCTAATAGCTAAGGTCTTAACTCTAACTCTGGCCTAATGATTAAGGTCTTAACTCTTACTCTGGCCTAATAGCTAAGGTCTTCACTCTTACTCTGGCCTTCTGGTTAAGGTCTTAACTCTTACTCTGGCCTAATAGCTAGGGTCTTATACTCGTACTCTGGCCTAATCGTTAAGGTCTTAACTCTTACTCTGGCCTAATAGCTAAGGTCTTAGACTCGTACTATGGCATACAGGTTAAGGTCTTAACTCTTACTCTGGCCTACTGGTAAAGGTCGTAACTCTTACTCTGGCCTAATAGCTAAGGTCTTAGACTCGTACTCTAGCCTACTGGTTAAGGTCTTAACTCTTACTCTGGCCTAATAGCTAAGGTCTTAGACTCGTACTCTGGCCTACTGGTTAAGGTCTTAACTCTTACTCTGGCCTAATGGTTAAGGTCTTAAATCTTACTCTGGCCTAATAGCTAAGGTCTTAACTCTTACTCTGGCCTAATCGCTAAGGTCTTAGACTTGTACTCTGGCCTACTGGTTATGGTCTTAACTCTTACTCTGGTCTACTGGTTAAGGTCTTAACTCTTACTCTGGCTTACTGGTTAAGGTCTTAACACTTACTCTGGCCTAATAGCTAAGGTCTTAGACTCGTACTATGGCCTACAGGTTAAGGTCTTAACTCTTACTCTGGCCTACTGGTTAAGGTCTTAACTCTTACTCTGGCCTAATAGCTAAGGTCTTAACTCTTACTCTGGCCTAATAGCTAAGGTCTTAACTCTTACTCTGGCCTAATAGCTAAGGTCTTAGACTCATACTCTGGCCTAATAGCTAAGGTCTTAACTCTTACTCTGGCCTAATAGCTAAGGTCTTAGACTCGTACTATGGCCTACAGGTTAAGGTCTTAACTCTTACTCTGGCCTACTGGTTAAAGTCTTAACTCTTACTCTGGCCTACTGGTTAAGGTATTAACTCTTACTCTGGCCTAATAGCTAAGGTCTTAACTCTTACTCTGGCCTAATAGCTAAGGTCTTAGACTCTTACTCTGGCCTAATAGCTAAGGTCTTAGACTCGTACTCTGGCCTACTGGTTAAGGTCTTAACTCTTACTCTGGCCTAATAGCTAAGGTCTTAGACTCGTACTATGGCCTACAGGTTAAGGTCTTAACTCTTACTTTGGCCTACTGGTTAAGGTCTTAACTCTTACTCTGGCCTACTGGTTAAGGTCTTAACTCTTACTCTGGCATAATAGCTAAGGTCTTAGACTCGTACTCTGGCCTACTGGTTAAGGTCTTAACTCTTTATCTGGCCTAATAACTAAGGTCTTAGACTCGTACTATGGCCTACTGGTTAGGGTCTTAAGTCTTACTCTGGCCTACTGGTTAAGGTCTTAACTCTTACTCTGGCCTACTGCTTAAGGTCTTAACTCTTACTCTGGCCTAATAGCTAAGGTCTTAACTCTTACGCTGGCCTAATAGCTAAGGTCTTAACTCTTACTCTGGCCTTATAGCTAAGGTCTTAGACGCGTACTCTGGCCTAATAGCTAAGGTCTTAGACTCGTACTCTGGCCTAATGGTTAAGGTCTTAACTCTTACTCTGGCCTAATAGCCAAGTTCTTAGACTCGTACTCTGGCCTAATAGCTAAGGTCTTAGACTCGTACTCTGGCCTAATGGTTAACGTCTTAACTCTTACTCTGGCCTACAGGTTAAGGTCTTAACTCTTACTCTGGCCTAATAGCTAAGGTCTTAGACTCTTACTCTAGCCTACTGGTTAAGGTCTTAACTCTTTCTCTGGCCTAATAGCTAAGGTCTTATACTCGTACTCTGGCCTAATGGTTAAGGTCTTAACTCTTACTCAGGCCTAATGATTAAGGTCTAGACTCTTACTCTGGCCTAATGGTTAAGGTCTAGACTTTTAGTCTGGCCTAATGGTTAAGGTCTTAACTCTTACTGTGGCCTAATAGCTAAGGTCTTAACTCTTACTCTGGCCTACTGGTTAAGGTCTTAACTCTTACTCTGGTCTAATAGCTAAGGTCTTAACTCTTACACTGGCCTAATAGCTAACGTCTTAGACTCGTACTCTGGCCTACAGGTTAAGGTCTTAACTCTTACTCTGGCCTACTGGCTAAGGTCTTAACTCTTACTCTGGCCTAATAGCTAAGGTCTTAACTCTTACTCTGGCATTATAGCTAAGGTCTTAACTCTTACTCTGGCCTACTGGTTAAGGTCTTAACTCTTACTCTGGCCTAATAGCTAAGGTCTTAACTCTTACTCTGGCCTAATAGTTAAGGTCTTAACTCCTACTCTGGCCTAATAGCTAAGGTCTTAGACTCGTACTCTGGCCTAATGGTTAAGGTCTTAACTCTTACTCTGGACTAATAGCTAAGGTTTTAGACTCGTACTCTGGCCTACTGGTTAAGGTCTTAACTCTTACTCTGGCCTAATAGCTGAGGTCTTAACTCTTTCTCTGGCCTAATAGCTAAGGTCTTAACTCTTACTCTGGCCTGATAGCTAAGGTCTTAGACTTGTACTCTGGCCTAATGGCTAAGGTCTTAGACTTGTACTCTGGCCTATTGGTTAAGGTCTTAACTCTTACTCTGGCCTAATAGCTAAGGTCTTAGACTCGTCCTGTGGCCTTATGGTTAAGGTCTTAACTCTTACTCTGGCCTAGAGGTTAAGGTCTTAACTCTTACTCTGGCCTAATAGCTAAGGTCTTAACTCTAACTCTGGCCTAATAGCTAAGGTCTTAACTCTTACTCTGGCCTACTGGTTAAGGTCTTAACTCTTACTCTGGCCTAATAGCTAGGGTCTTATACTCGTACTCTGGCCTAATGGTTAAGGTCTTAACTCTTACTCTGGCCTAATAGCTAAGGTCTTAGACTCGTACTATGGCATACAGGTTAAGGTCTTAACTCTTACTCTGGCCTACTGGTAAAGGTCGTAACTCTTACTCTGGCCTAGTAGCTAAGGTCTTAGACTCGTACTCTAGCCCACTGGTTAAGGTCTTAACTCTTACTCTGTTCTAATAGCTAAGGTCTTAGACTCGTACTATGGCCTACAGGTTAAGGTCTTAACTCTTACTCTGGCCTAATAGCTAAGGTCTTAGACTCGTACTCTGGCCTACTGGTTAAGGTCTTAACTCTAACTCTGGCCTAATGGTTAAGGTCTTAACTCTTACTCTGGGCTAATAGCTAAGGTCTTAACTCTTACTCTGGCCTAATCGCTAAGGTCTTAGACTTGTACTCTGGCCTACTGGTTAAGGTCTTAACTCTTACTCTGGTCTACTGGTTAAGGTCTTAACTCTTACTCTGGCTTACTGGTTAAGGTCTTAACACTTACTCTGGCCTAATAGCTAAGGTCTTAGACTCGTACTATGGCCTACAGGTTAAGGTCTTAACTCTTACTCTGGCCTACTGGTTAAGGTCTTAACTCTTACTCTGGCCTAATAGCTAAGGTCTTAACTCTTACTCTGGCCTAATAGCTAAGGTCTTAACTCTTACTCTGGCCTAATAGCTAAGGTCTTAGACTCATACTCTGGCCTAATAGCTAAGGTCTTAACTCTTACTCTGGCCTAATAGCTAAGGTCTTAGACTTGTACTATGGCCTACAGGTTAAGGTCTTAACCCTTACTCTGGCCTACTGGTTAAGGTCTTAACTCTTACTCTGGCCTAATAGCTAAGGTCTTAACTCTTACTCTGGCCTAATAGCTAAGGTCTTAGATTCGTACTCTGGCCTACAAGTTAAGGTCTTAACTCTTACTCTGGCCTACTGGTTAAGGTCTTAACTCTTACTCTGACCTACTGGTTAAGGTCTTAACTCGTACTCTGGCCTAATAGCTAAGGTCTTAACTCTTTCTCTGGCCTAATAGCTAAGGTCTTAGACTCGTACTATGGCCTACAGGTTAAGGTCTTAACTCTTACTCTGGCCTAATAGCTAAGGTCTTAGACTCGTACTCTGGCCTACTGGTTAAGGTCTTAACTCTTGCTCTGGCCTACTGGTTAAGGTCTTAACTCTTACTCTGGCCTAATTACTAAGGTCTTAGACTCGTACTCTGGCCTAATGGTTCAGGTCTTAACTCTTACTCTGGCCTAAAAGCTAAGATCTTAACTCTTACTCTGGCCTAATAGCTAAGGTCTTAGACTCGCACTCTGGCCTACTGGTTAAGGTCTTAACTCTTACTCTGGTCTAATAGCTAAGGTCTTATCTCTTACTCTGGCCTAATAGCTAACGTCTTAGACTCGTACTCTGGCCTACAGTTTAAGGTCTTAACTCTTACTCTGGCCTACTGGTTAAGGTCTTAACTCTTACTCTGGCCTAACAGCTAAGGTCTTAACTCTTACTCTGGCATTATAGCTAAGGTCTTAACTCTTACTCTGGCCTACTGGTTAAGGTCTTAACTCTTACTCTGGCCTAATAGCTAAGGTCTTAACTCTTACTCTGGCCTAATAGTTAAGGTCTTAACTCCTACTCTGGCCTAATAGCTAAGGTCTTAGACTCGTACTCTGGCCTAATGGTTAAGGTCTTAACTCTTACTCTGGACTAATAGCTAAGGTTTTAGACTCGTACTCTGGCCTACTGGTTAAGGTCTTAACTCTTACTCTGGCCTAATAGCTGAGGTCTTAACTCTTTCTCTGGCCTAATAGCTAAGGTCTTAACTCTTACTCTGGCCCTATAGCTAAGGTCTTAGACTTGTACTCTGGCCTAATAGCTAAGGTCTTAGACTTGTACTCTGGCCTAATGGTTAAGGTCTTAACTCTTACACTGGCCTACTAGCTAAGGTCTTAGACTCGTCCTGTGGCCTAATGGTTAAGGTCTTAACTCTTACTCTGGCCTACAGGTTAAGGTCTTAACTCTTACTCTGGCCTAATAGCTAAGGTCTTAACTCTAACTCTGGCCTAATGGCTAAGGTCTTAACTCTTACTCTGGCCTACTGGTTAAGGTCTTAACTCTTACTCTAGCCTAATAGCTAAGGTCTTAACTCTAACTCTGGCCTAATGATTAAGGTCTTAACTCTTACTCTGGCCTAATAGCTAAGGTCTTCACTCTTACTCTGGCCTTCTGGTTAAGGTCTTAACTCTTACTCTGGCCTAATAGCTAGGGTCTTATACTCGTACTCTGGCCTAATCGTTAAGGTCTTAACTCTTACTCTGGCCTAATAGCTAAGGTCTTAGACTCGTACTATGGCATACAGGTTAAGGTCTTAACTCTTACTCTGGCCTACTGGTAAAGGTCGTAACTCTTACTCTGGCCTAATAGCTAAGGTCTTAGACTCGTACTCTAGCCTACTGGTTAAGGTCTTAACTCTTACTCTGGCCTAATAGCTAAGGTCTTAGACTCGTACTCTGGCCTACTGGTTAAGGTCTTAACTCTTACTCTGGCCTAATGGTTAAGGTCTTAAATCTTACTCTGGCCTAATAGCTAAGGTCTTAACTCTTACTCTGGCCTAATCGCTAAGGTCTTAGACTTGTACTCTGGCCTACTGGTTATGGTCTTAACTCTTACTCTGGTCTACTGGTTAAGGTCTTAACTCTTACTCTGGCTTACTGGTTAAGGTCTTAACACTTACTCTGGCCTAATAGCTAAGGTCTTAGACTCGTACTATGGCCTACAGGTTAAGGTCTTAACTCTTACTCTGGCCTACTGGTTAAGGTCTTAACTCTTACTCTGGCCTAATAGCTAAGGTCTTAACTCTTACTCTGGCCTAATAGCTAAGGTCTTAACTCTTACTCTGGCCTAATAGCTAAGGTCTTAGACTCATACTCTGGCCTAATAGCTAAGGTCTTAACTCTTACTCTGGCCTAATAGCTAAGGTCTTAGACTCGTACTATGGCCTACAGGTTAAGGTCTTAACTCTTACTCTGGCCTACTGGTTAAAGTCTTAACTCTTACTCTGGCCTACTGGTTAAGGTATTAACTCTTACTCTGGCCTAATAGCTAAGGTCTTAACTCTTACTCTGGCCTAATAGCTAAGGTCTTAGACTCTTACTCTGGCCTAATAGCTAAGGTCTTAGACTCGTACTCTGGCCTACTGGTTAAGGTCTTAACTCTTACTCTGGCCTAATAGCTAAGGTCTTAGACTCGTACTAGGGCCTACAGGTTAAGGTCTTAACTCTTACTTTGGCCTACTGGTTAAGGTCTTAACTCTTACTCTGGCCTACTGGTTAAGGTCTTAACTCTTACTCTGGCATAATAGCTAAGGTCTTAGACTCGTACTCTGGCCTACTGGTTAAGGTCTTAACTCTTTATCTGGCCTAATAACTAAGGTCTTAGACTCGTACTATGGCCTACTGGTTAGGGTCTTAAGTCTTACTCTGGCCTACTGGTTAAGGTCTTAACTCTTACTCTGGCCTACTGCTTAAGGTCTTAACTCTTACTCTGGCCTAATAGCTAAGGTCTTAACTCTTACGCTGGCCTAATAGCTAAGGTCTTAACTCTTACTCTGGCCTTATAGCTAAGGTCTTAGACGCGTACTCTGGCCTAATAGCTAAGGTCTTAGACTCGTACTCTGGCCTAATGGTTAAGGTCTTAACTCTTACTCTGGCCTAATAGCCAAGTTCTTAGACTCGTACTCTGGCCTAATAGCTAAGGTCTTAGACTCGTACTCTGGCCTAATGGTTAACGTCTTAACTCTTACTCTGGCCTACAGGTTAAGGTCTTAACTCTTACTCTGGCCTAATAGCTAAGGTCTTAGACTCTTACTCTAGCCTACTGGTTAAGGTCTTAACTCTTTCTCTGGCCTAATAGCTAAGGTCTTATACTCGTACTCTGGCCTAATGGTTAAGGTCTTAACTCTTACTCAGGCCTAATGATTAAGGTCTAGACTCTTACTCTGGCCTAATGGTTAAGGTCTAGACTTTTAGTCTGGCCTAATGGTTAAGGTCTTAACTCTTACTGTGGCCTAATAGCTAAGGTCTTAACTCTTACTCTGGCCTACTGGTTAAGGTCTTAACTCTTACTCTGGTCTAATAGCTAAGGTCTTAACTCTTACACTGGCCTAATAGCTAACGTCTTAGACTCGTACTCTGGCCTACAGGTTAAGGTCTTAACTCTTACTCTGGCCTACTGGCTAAGGTCTTAACTCTTACTCTGGCCTAATAGCTAAGGTCTTAACTCTTACTCTGGCATTATAGCTAAGGTCTTAACTCTTACTCTGGCCTACTGGTTAAGGTCTTAACTCTTACTCTGGCCTAATAGCTAAGGTCTTAACTCTTACTCTGGCCTAATAGTTAAGGTCTTAACTCCTACTCTGGCCTAATAGCTAAGGTCTTAGACTCGTACTCTGGCCTAATGGTTAAGGTCTTAACTCTTACTCTGGACTAATAGCTAAGGTTTTAGACTCGTACTCTGGCCTACTGGTTAAGGTCTTAACTCTTACTCTGGCCTAATAGCTGAGGTCTTAACTCTTTCTCTGGCCTAATAGCTAAGGTCTTAACTCTTACTCTGGCCTGATAGCTAAGGTCTTAGACTTGTACTCTGGCCTAATGGCTAAGGTCTTAGACTTGTAGTCTGGCCTATTGGTTAAGGTCTTAACTCTTACTCTGGCCTAATAGCTAAGGTCTTAGACTCGTCCTGTGGCCTTATGGTTAAGGTCTTAACTCTTACTCTGGCCTAGAGGTTAAGGTCTTAACTCTTACTCTGGCCTAATAGCTAAGGTCTTAACTCTAACTCTGGCCTAATAGCTAAGGTCTTAACTCTTACTCTGGCCTACTGGTTAAGGTCTTAACTCTTACTCTGGCCTAATAGCTAGGGTCTTATACTCGTACTCTGGCCTAATGGTTAAGGTCTTAACTCTTACTCTGGCCTAATAGCTAAGGTCTTAGACTCGTACTATGGCATACAGGTTAAGGTCTTAACTCTTACTCTGGCCTACTGGTAAAGGTCGTAACTCTTACTCTGGCCTAGTAGCTAAGGTCTTAGACTCGTACTCTAGCCCACTGGTTAAGGTCTTAACTCTTACTCTGTTCTAATAGCTAAGGTCTTAGACTCGTACTATGGCCTACAGGTTAAGGTCTTAACTCTTACTCTGGCCTAATAGCTAAGGTCTTAGACTCGTACTCTGGCCTACTGGTTAAGGTCTTAACTCTAACTCTGGCCTAATGGTTAAGGTCTTAACTCTTACTCTGGGCTAATAGCTAAGGTCTTAACTCTTACTCTGGCCTAATCGCTAAGGTCTTAGACTTGTACTCTGGCCTACTGGTTAAGGTCTTAACTCTTACTCTGGTCTACTGGTTAAGGTCTTAACTCTTACTCTGGCTTACTGGTTAAGGTCTTAACACTTACTCTGGCCTAATAGCTAAGGTCTTAGACTCGTACTATGGCCTACAGGTTAAGGTCTTAACTCTTACTCTGGCCTACTGGTTAAGGTCTTAACTCTTACTCTGGCCTAATAGCTAAGGTCTTAACTCTTACTCTGGCCTAATAGCTAAGGTCTTAACTCTTACTCTGGCCTAATAGCTAAGGTCTTAGACTCATACTCTGGCCTAATAGCTAAGGTCTTAACTCTTACTCTGGCCTAATAGCTAAGGTCTTAGACTTGTACTATGGCCTACAGGTTAAGGTCTTAACCCTTACTCTGGCCTACTGGTTAAGGTCTTAACTCTTACTCTGGCCTAATAGCTAAGGTCTTAACTCTTACTCTGGCCTAATAGCTAAGGTCTTACACTCTTACTCTGGCCTAATAGCTAAAGTCTTAGACTCGTACTCTGGCCTACTGGTTAAGGTCTTAACTCTTACTCAGGCCTAATAACTAAGGTCTTAGACTCGTACTATGGCCTACTGGTTAGGGTCTTAAGTCTTACTCTGGCCTACTGCTTAAGGTCTTAACTCTTACTCTGGCCTAATAGCTAAGGTCTTTACTCTTACTCTGGCCTAATAGCTAAGGTCTTAACTCTTACGCTGGCCTAATAGCTAAGGTCATAACTCTTACTCTGGCCTTATAGCTAAGGTCTTAACTCTTACTCTGGCCTACTGGTTAAGGTCTTAACTCTTATTCTGGCCTAATAGCTAAGGTCTTAACTCTTTCTCTGGCCTAACAGCTAAGATCTTAACTCTTACTCTTGCCTGATAGCTAAGGTCTTAGACGTGTACTCTGGCCTAATAGCTAAGGTCTTAGACTCGTACTCTGGCCTAATGGTTAAGGTCTTAACTCTTACTCTGGCCTAATAGCCAAGTTCTTAGACTCGTACTCTGGCCTAATAGCTAAGGTCTTAGACTCGTACTCTGGCCTAATGGTTAACGTCTTAACTCTTACTCTGGCCTACAGGTTAAGGTCTTAACTCTTACTCTGGCCTAATAGCTAAGGTCTTAGACTCTTACTCTGGCCTACTGGTTAAGGTCTTAACTCTTTCTCTGGCCTAATAGCTAAGGTCTTATACTCGTACTCTGGCCTAATGGTTAAGGTCTTAACTCTTACTCAGGCCTAATGATTAAGGTCTAGACTCTACTCTGGCCTAATGGTTAAGGTCTAGACTTTTAGTCTGGCCTAATGGTTAAGGTCTTAACTCTTACTGTGGCCTAATAGCTAAGGTCTTAACTCTTACTCTGGCCTACTGGTTAAGGTCTTAACTCTTACTCTGGTCTAATAGCTAAGGTCTTAACTCTTACTCTGGCCTAATAGCTAACGTCTTAGACTCGTACTCTGGCCTACAGGTTAAGGTCTTAACTCTTACTCTGGCCTACTGGTTAAGGTCTTAACTCTTACTCTGTCCTAATAGCTAAGGTCTTAGACTCGTACTATGGCCTACAGGTTAAGGTCTTAACTCTTACTCTGGCCTAATGGGTAAGGTCTTAACTCTTACTCTGGCCTAATAGCTAAGGTCTTAGACTCGTACTCTGGCCTACTGGTTAAGGTCTTAACTCTAACTCTGGCCTACTGGTTAAGGTCTTAACTCTTACTCTGGCCTACAGGTTAAGGTCTTAAAACTTACTCTGGCCTAATAGCTAAGGTCTTATACTCGTACCATGGCCTACAGTTTAAAGTCTTAACTCTTACTCTGGCCTACTGGTTAAGGTCTTAACTCTTACTCTGGCCTAATAGCTAAGGTCTTAACTCTTACTCTGGCCTAATAGCTAAGGTCTTAGACTCGTACTCAGGCCTACTGGTTAAGGTCTTAACTCTTACTCTGGCCTAATAGCTAATGTCTTAGACTTGAACTCTGGCCTACTGGTTAAGGTCTTAACTCTTACTCTGGCCTAATAGCTAAGGTCTTAGGCTCGTACTATGGCCTACTGGTTAAGGTCTTAACTCTTACTCTGGCCTAATAGCTAAGGTCTTAGACTCGTCCTGTGGCCTTATGGTTAAGGTCTTAACTCTTACTCTGGCCTACAGGTTAAGGTCTTAACTCTTACTCTGGCCTAATAGCTAAGGTCTTAACTCTAACTCTGGCCTAATAGCTAAGGTCTTAACTCTTACTCTGGCCTACTGGTTAAGGTCTTAACTCTTACTCTGGTCTAATAGCTAAGGTCTTAGACTCGTACTCTGGCCTAATGGTCAAGGTCTTAACTCTTACTCTAGCCTAATAGCTAAGGTCTTAACTCTAACTCTGGCCTAATAGCTAAGGTCTTAACTCTTACTCTGGCCTTCTGGTTAAGGTCTTAACTCTTACTCTGGCCTAATAGCTAGGGTTTTATACTCGTACTCTGGCCTAATGGTTAAGGTCTTAACTCTTACTCTGGCCAAATAGCTAAGGTCTTAGACTCGTACTATGGCCTACAGGTTAAGGTCTTAACTCTTACTCTGGCCTACTGGTAAAGGTCGTAACTCTTACTCTGGCCTAATAGCTAAGGTCTTAACTCTTACTCTGGCCTAATAGCTAAGGTCTTAACTCTTACTCTGGCCTACTGGTTAAGGTCTTAACTCTTACTCTGGCCTAATAGCTAAGGTCTTAGACTCGTACTCTGGCCTAATGTTTAAGGTCTTAACTCTTACCCTGGCCTAATAGCTAAGGTCTTAACTCTTATCCTGGCCTAATGGTTAAGGTCTTAACTCTTACTCTTGCCTAATAGCTAAGGTCTTAACTCTTACTCTGGCCTACTGGTTAAGGTCTTAACTCTTACTCTGGCCTAATAGTTAAGGTCTTAGACTCATACTCTGGCCTAATAGCTAAGGTCTTAACACTTACTCTGGCCTAATAGCTAAGGTCTTAGACTCGTACTCTGGCCTAATGGTTAAGGTCTTAACTCTTACTCTGGCCTAATAGCTAAGGTCTTAACTCTTACTCTGGCCTAATAGCTAAGGTCTTAGACTCCTACTATGGCCAACAGGTTAAGGTCTTAACTCTTCTCTGGCTTACTGGTTAAGGTCTTAACTCTTACTCTGGCCCAAATGCTAAGGTCTTAGACTCTTACTCTGGCCTACTGGGTAAGGTCTTAACTATTACTCTGGCCTGCTGGTTAAGGGATTAACTCTTACTATGGCCTAATAGCTAAGGTCTTAACTCTTACTCTGGCCTACTGGTTAAGGTCTTAGACTCCTACTCTGGCCTAATAGCTAAGGTCTTAACTCTTTCTCTGACCTAATAGCTAAGGTCTTAACTCTTACTCTGGCCTAATAGCTAAGGTCTTAACTCTTACTCTGGCCTAATAGCTAAGATCTTAACTCTTACTCTGGCCTAATAGCTAAGGTCTTAGACTCGTACTCTAGCCTACTGGTTAAGGTCTTAACTCTTACTCTGTTCTAATAGCTAAGGTCTTAGACTCGTACTATGGCCTACAGGTTAAGGTCTTAACTCTTACTCTGGCCTAATAGCTAAGGTCTTAGACTCGTACTCTGGCCTACTGGTTAAGGTCTTAACTCTTACTCTGGCCTACAGGTTAAGGTCTTAACTCTTACTCTGGCCTAATAGCTAAAGTCTTAGACTCTTACTCTGGCCTACTGGCTAAGGTCTTAACTCTTACTCTGGCCTAATAGCTAAGGTCTTAACTCTTGCTCTGGCCTACTGGTTAAGGTCTTAACTCTTACTCTGGCCTAATAGCTAAGGTCTTAAACTCGTACTCTGGCCTAATAGCTAAGGTCTTAACTCTTACTCTGGCCAAATAGCTAAGGTCTTAACTCTTTCTCTGACCTAATAGCTAAGGTCTTAACTCTTACTCTGGCCTAATAGCTAAGGTCTTAAACTCGTACTCTGGCCTAATAGCTAAGGTCTTAAACTCGTACTCTGGCCTAATAGCTAAGGTCTTAACTCTTACTCTGGCCTAATAGCTAAGGTCTTAGACTCGTACTCTGGCCTAATGGTTAAGGTCTTAACTCTTACTCTGGCCTAATAGCTAAGGTCTTAACTCTTACTCTGGCCTAATAGCTAAGGTCTTAGATTCGTACTCTGGTCTACACGTTAAGGTCTTAACTCTTACTCTGGCCTACTGGTTAAGGTCTTAACTCTTACTCTGGCCTACTGGTTAAGGTCTTAATTCGTACTCTGGCCTAATATCTAAGGTCTTAATTCGTACTCTGGCCTACTGGATAAGGTCTTAGACTCCTACTCTGGCCTAATAGCTAAGGTCTTAACTCTTTCTCTGGCCTTATAGCTAAGGTCTTAGACTCGTACTATGGCCTACAGGTTAAGGTCTTAACTCTTACTCTGGCCTAATAGCTAAGGTCTTAGACTCGTACTCTGGCCTAATGGTTAAGGTCTTAACTCTTACTCTGGCCTAATAGCTAAGGTCTTAACTCTTACTCTGGCCTAATAGCTAAGGTCTTAGATTCGTACTCTGGCCTACAAGTTAAGGTCTTAACTCTTACTCTGGCCTACTGGTTAAGGTCTTAACTCTTACTCTGGCCTACTGGTTAAGGTCTTAGCTCGTACTCTGGCCTAATAGCTAAGGTCTTAACTCTTTCTCTGGCCTAATAGCTAAGGTCTTAGACTCGTACTATGGCCTACAGGTTAAGGTCTTAACTCTTACTCTGGCCTAATAGCTAAGGTCTTAGACTCGTACTCTGGCCTACTGGTTAAGGTCTTAACTCTTGCTCTGGCCTACTGGTTAAGGTCTTAACTCTTACTCTGGCCTAATTACTAAGGTCTTAGACTCGTACTCAGGCCTAATGGTTCAGGTCTTAACTCTTACTCTGGCCTAAAAGCTAAGATCTTAACTCTTACTCTGGCCTAATAGCTAAGGTCTTAGACTCGCACTCTGGCCTACTGGTTAAGGTCTTAACTCTTACTCTGGTCTAATAGCTAAGGTCTTATCTCTTACTCTGGCCTAATAGCTAACGTCTTAGACTCGTACTCTGGCCTACAGTTTAAGGTCTTAACTCTTACTCTGGCCTACTGGTTAAGGTCTTAACTCTTACTCTGGCCTAATAGCTAAGGTCTTAACTCTTACTCTGGCATTATAGCTAAGGTCTTAACTCTTACTCTGGCCTACTGGTTAAGGTCTTAACTCTTACTCTGGCCTAATAGCTAAGGTCTTAACTCTTACTCTGGCCTAATAGTTAAGGTCTTAACTCCTACTCTGGCCTAATAGCTAAGGTCTTAGACTCGTACTCTGGCCTAATGGTTAAGGTCTTAACTCTTACTCTAGCCTAATAGCTAAGGTCTTAACTCTAACTCTGGCCTAATAGCTAAGGTCTTAACTCTTACTCTGGCCTTCTGGTTAAGGTCTTAACTCTTACTCTGGCCTAATAGCTAGGGTCTTATACTCGTACTCTGGCCTAATGGTTAAGGTCTTAACTCTTACTCTGGCCAAATAGCTAAGGTCTTAGACTCGTACTATGGCCTACAGGTTAAGGTCTTAACTCTTACTCTGGCCTACTGGTAAAGGTCGTAACTCTTACTCTGGCCTAATAGCTAAGGTCTTAACTCTTACTCTGGCCTAATAGCTAAGGTCTTAACTCTTACTCTGGCCTACTGGTTAAGGTCTTAACTCTTACTCTGGCCTAATAGCTAAGGTCTTAGACTCGTACTCTGGCCTAATGTTTAAGGTCTTAACTCTTACCCTGGCCTAATAGCTAAGGTCTTAACTCTTATCCTGGCCTAATGGTTAAGGTCTTAACTCTTACTCTTGCCTAATAGCTAAGGTCTTAACTCTTACTCTGGCCTACTGGTTAAGGTCTTAACTCTTACTCTGGCCTAATAGTTAAGGTCTTAGACTCATACTCTGGCCTAATAGCTAAGGTCTTAACACTTACTCTGGCCTAATAGCTAAGGTCTTAGACTCGTACTCTGGCCTAATGGTTAAGGTCTTAACTCTTACTCTGGCCTAATAGCTAAGGTCTTAACTCTTACTCTGGCCTAATAGCTAAGGTCTTAGACTCCTACTATGGCCAACAGGTTAAGGTCTTAACTCTTGCTCTGGCTTACTGGTTAAGGTCTTAACTCTTACTCTGGCCCAAATGCTAAGGTCTTAGACTCTTACTCTGGCCTACTGGGTAAGGTCTTAACTATTACTCTGGCCTGCTGGTTAAGGGATTAACTCTTACTATGGCCTAATAGCTAAGGTCTTAACTCTTACTCTGGCCTACTGGTTAAGGTCTTAGACTCCTACTCTGGCCTAATAGCTAAGGTCTTAACTCTTTCTCTGACCTAATAGCTAAGGTCTTAACTCTTACTCTGGCCTAATAGCTAAGGTCTTAACTCTTACTCTGGCCTAATAGCTAAGATCTTAACTCTTACTCTGGCCTAATAGCTAAGGTCTTAGACTCGTACTCTAGCCTACTGGTTAAGGTCTTAACTCTTACTCTGTTCTAATAGCTAAGGTCTTAGACTCGTACTATGGCCTACAGGTTAAGGTCTTAACTCTTACTCTGGCCTAATAGCTAAGGTCTTAGACTCGTACTCTGGCCTACTGGTTAAGGTCTTAACTCTTACTCTGGCCTACAGGTTAAGGTCTTAACTCTTACTCTGGCCTAATAGCTAAAGTCTTAGACTCTTACTCTGGCCCACTGGCTAAGGTCTTAACTCTTACTCTGGCCTAATAGCTAAGGTCTTAACTCTTGCTCTGGCCTACTGGTTAAGGTCTTAACTCTTACTCTGGCCTAATAGCTAAGGTCTTAAACTCGTACTCTGGCCTAATAGCTAAGGTCTTAACTCTTACTCTGGCCAAATAGCTAAGGTCTTAACTCTTTCTCTGACCTAATAGCTAAGGTCTTAACTCTTACTCTGGCCTAATAGCTAAGGTCTTAAACTCGTACTCTGGCCTAATAGCTAAGGTCTTAAACTCGTACTCTGGCCTAATAGCTAAGGTCTTAACTCTTACTCTGGCCTAATAGCTAAGGTCTTAGACTCGTACTCTGGCCTAATGGTTAAGGTCTTAACTCTTACTCTGGCCTAATAGCTAAGGTCTTAACTCTTACTCTGGCCTAATAGCTAAGGTCTTAGATTCGTACTCTGGTCTACACGTTAAGGTCTTAACTCTTACTCTGGCCTACTGGTTAAGGTCTTAACTCTTACTCTGGCCTACTGGTTAAGGTCTTAATTCGTACTCTGGCCTAATATCTAAGGTCTTAATTCGTACTCTGGCCTACTGGATAAGGTCTTAGACTCCTACTCTGGCCTAATAGCTAAGGTCTTAACTCTTTCTCTGGCCTAATAGCTAAGGTCTTAGACTCGTACTATGGCCTACAGGTTAAGGTCTTAACTCTTACTCTGGCCTAATAGCTAAGGTCTTAGACTCGTACTCTGGCCTAATGGTTAAGGTCTTAACTCTTACTCTGGCCTAATAGCTAAGGTCTTAACTCTTACTCTGGCCTAATAGCTAAGGTCTTAGATTCGTACTCTGGCCTACAAGTTAAGGTCTTAACTCTTACTCTGGCCTACTGGTTAAGGTCTTAACTCTTACTCTGGCCTACTGGTTAAGGTCTTAGCTCGTACTCTGGCCTAATAGCTAAGGTCTTAACTCTTTCTCTGGCCTAATAGCTAAGGTCTTAGACTCGTACTATGGCCTACAGGTTAAGGTCTTAACTCTTACTCTGGCCTAATAGCTAAGGTCTTAGACTCGTACTCTGGCCTACTGGTTAAGGTCTTAACTCTTGCTCTGGCCTACTGGTTAAGGTCTTAACTCTTACTCTGGCCTAATTACTAAGGTCTTAGACTCGTACTCAGGCCTAATGGTTCAGGTCTTAACTCTTACTCTGGCCTAAAAGCTAAGATCTTAACTCTTACTCTGGCCTAATAGCTAAGGTCTTAGACTCGCACTCTGGCCTACTGGTTAAGGTCTTAACTCTTACTCTGGTCTAATAGCTAAGGTCTTATCTCTTACTCTGGCCTAATAGCTAACGTCTTAGACTCGTACTCTGGCCTACAGTTTAAGGTCTTAACTCTTACTCTGGCCTACTGGTTAAGGTCTTAACTCTTACTCTGGCCTAATAGCTAAGGTCTTAACTCTTACTCTGGCATTACAGCTAAGGTCTTAACTCTTACTCTGGCCTACTGGTTAAGGTCTTAACTCTTACTCTGGCCTAATAGCTAAGGTCTTAACTCTTACTCTGGCCTAATAGTTAAGGTCTTAACTCCTACTCTGGCCTAATAGCTAAGGTCTTAGACTCATACTCTGGCCTAATGTTTAAGGTCTTAACTCTTACTCTGGACTAATAGCTAAGGTTTTAGACTCGTACTCTGGCCTACTGGTTAAGGTCTTAACTCTTACTCTGGCCTAATAGCTGAGGTCTTAACTCTTTCTCTGGCCTAATAGCTAAGGTCTTAACTCTTACTCTGGCCTGATAGCTAAGGTCTTAGACTTGTACTCTGGCCTAATAGCTAAGGTCTTAGACTTGTACTCTGGCCTAATGGTTAAGGTCTTAACTCTTACTCTGGCCTAATAGCTAAGGTCTTAGACTCGTCCTGTGGCCTTATGGTTAAGGTCTTAACTCTTACGCTGGCCTAATAGCTAAGGTCTTAACTCTTACTCTGGCCTTATAGCTAAGGTCTTAGACGCGTACTCTGGCCTAATAGCTAAGGTCTTAGACTCGTACTCTGGCCTAATGGTTAAGGTCTTAACTCTTACTCTGGCCTAATAGCCAAGTTCTTAGACTCGTACTCTGGCCTAAAAGCTAAGGTCTTAGACTCGTACTCTGGCCTAATGGTTAACGTCTTAACTCTTACTCTGGCCTACAGGTTAAGGTCTTAACTCTTACTCTGGCCTAATAGCTAAGGTCTTAGACTCTTACTCTAGCCTACTGGTTAAGGTCTTAACTCTTTCCCTGGCCTAATAGCTAAGGTCTTATACTCGTACTCTGGCCTAATGGTTAAGGTCTTAACTCTTACTCAGGCCTAATGATTAAGGTCTAGACTCTTACTCTGGCCTAATGGTTAAGGTCTAGACTTTTAGTCTGGCCTAATGGTTAAGGTCTTAACTCTTACTGTGGCCTAATAGCTAAGGTCTTAACTCTTACTCTGGCCTACTGGTTAAGGTCTTAACTCTTACTCTGGTCTAATAGCTAAGGTCTTAACTCTTACACTGGCCTAATAGCTAACGTCTTAGACTCGTTCTCTGGCCTACAGGTTAAGGTCTTAACTCTTACTCTGGCCTACTGGTTAAGGTCTTAACTCTTACTCTGGCCTAATAGCTAAGGTCTTAACTCTTACTCTGGCATTATAGCTAAGGTCTTAACTCTTACTCTGGCCTACTGGTTAAGGTCTTAACTTTTACTCTGGCCTAATAGCTAAGGTCTTAACTCTTACTCTGGCCTAATAGTTAAGGTCTTAACTCCTACTCTGGCCTAATAGCTAAGGTCTTAGACTCATACTCTGGCCTAATGTTTAAGGTCTTAACTCTTACTCTGGACTAATAGCTAAGGTTTTAGACTCGTACTCTGGCCTACTGGTTAAGGTCTTAACTCTTACTCTGGCCTAATAGCTGAGGTCTTAACTCTTTCTCTGGCCTAATAGCTAAGGTCTTAACTCTTACTCTGGCCTGATAGCTAAGGTCTTAGACTTGTACTCTGGCCTAATAGCTAAGGTCTTAGACTTGTACTCTGGCCTAATGGTTAAGGTCTTAACTCTTACTCTGGCCTAATAGCTAAGGTCTTAGACTCGTCCTGTGGCCTTATGGTTAAGGTCTTAACTCTTACTCTGGCCTAGAGGTTAAGGTCTTAACTCTAACTCTGGCCTAATAGCTAAGGTCTTAACTCTAACTCTGGCCTAATAGCTAAGGTCTTAACTCTTACTCTGGCCTACTGGTTAAGGTCTTAACTCTTACTCTGGTCTAATAGCTAAGGTCTTAGACTCATACACTGGCCTAATGGTTAAGGTCTTAACTCTTACTCTAGCCTAATAGCTAAGGTCTTAACTCTAACTCTGGCCTAATGATTAAGGTCTTAACTCTTACTCTGGCCTAATAGCTAAGGTCTTAACTCTTACTCTGGCCTTCTGGTTAAGGTCTTAACTCTTACTCTGGCCTAATAGCTAGGGTCTTATACTCGTACTCTGGCCTAATGGTTAAGGTCTTAACTCTTACTCTGGCCTAATAGCTAAGGTCTTAGACTCGTACTATGGCATACAGGTTAAGGTCTTAACTCTTACTCTGGCCTACTGGTAAAGGTCGTAACTCTTAATCTGGCCTAATAGCTAAGGTCTTAGACTCGTACTCTAGCCTACTGGTTAAGGTCTTAACTCTTACTCTGGCCTAATAGCTAAGGTCTTAGACTCGTACTCTGGCCTACTGGTTAAGGTCTTAACTCTTACTCTGGCCTAATGGTTAAGGTCTTAACTCTTACTCTGGCCTAATAGCTAAGGTCTTAACTCTTACTCTGGCCTAATCGCTAAGGTCTTAGACTTGTACTCTGGCCTACTGGTTAAGGTCTTAACTCTAACTCTGGTCTACTGGTTAAGGTCTTAACTCTTACTCTGGCTTACTGGTTAAGGTCTTAACACTTACTCTGGCCTAATAGCTAAGGTCTTAGACTCGTACTATGGCCTACAGGTTAAGGTCTTAACTCTTACTCTGGCCTACTGGTTAAGGTCTTAACTCTTACTCTGGCCTAATAGCTAAGGTCTTAACTCTTACTCTGGCCTAATAGCTAAGGTCTTAACTCTTACTCTGGCCTAATAGCTAAGGTCTTAGACTCATACTCTGGCCTAATAGCTAAGGTCTTAACTCTTACTCTGGCCTAATAGCTAAGGTCTTAGACTCGTACTATGGCCTACAGGTTAAGGTCTTAACTCTTACTCTGGCCTACTGGTTAAGGTCTTAACTCTTACTCTGGCCTACTGGTTAAGGTATTAACTCTTACTCTGGCCTAATAGCTAAGGTCTTAACTCTTACTCTGGCCTAATAGCTAAGGTCTTAGACTCTTACTCTGGCCTAATAGCTAAGGTCTTAGACTCGTACTCTGGCCTACTGGTTAAGGTCTTAACTCTTACTCTGGCCTAATAGCTAAGGTCTTAGACTCGTACTATGGCCTACAGGTTAAGGTCTTAACTCTTACTTTGGCCTACTGGTTAAGGTCTTAACTCTTACTCTGGCCTACTGGTTAAGGTCTTAACTCTTACTCTGGCCTAATAGCTAAGGTCTTAGACTCGTACTCTGGCCTACTGGTTAAGGTCTTAACTCTTAATCTGGCCTAATAACTAAGGTCTTAGACTCGTACTATGGCCTACTGGTTAGGGTCTTAAGTCTTACTCTGGCCTACTGGTTAAGGTCTTAACTCTTACTCTGGCCTACTGCTTAAGGTCTTAACTCTTACTCTGGCCTAATAGCTAAGGTCTTAACTCTTACGCTGGCCTAATAGCTAAGGTCTTAACTCTTACTCTGGCCTTATAGCTAAGGTCTTAGACGCGTACTCTGGCCTAATAGCTAAGGTCTTAGACTCGTACTCTGGCCTAATGGTTAAGGTCTTAACTCTTACTCTGGCCTAATAGCCAAGTTCTTAGACTCGTACTCTGGCCTAATAGCTAAGGTCTTAGACTCGTACTCTGGCCTAATGGTTAACGTCTTAACTCTTACTCTGGCCTACAGGTTAAGGTCTTAACTCTTTCCCTGGCCTAATAGCTAAGGTCTTATACTCGTACTCTGGCCTAATGGTTAAGGTCTTAACTCTTACTCAGGCCTAATGATTAAGGTCTAGACTCTTACTCTGGCCTAATGGTTAAGGTCTAGACTTTTAGTCTGGCCTAATGGTTAAGGTCTTAACTCTTACTCTGGCCTAATAGCTAAGGTCTTAGACTCTTACTCTAGCCTACTGGTTAAGGTCTTAACTCTTTCCCTGGCCTAATAGCTAAGGTCTTATACTCGTACTCTGGCCTAATGGTTAAGGTCTTAACTCTTACTCAGGCCTAATGATTACGGTCTAGACTCTTACTCTGGCCTAATGGTTAAGGTCTAGACTTTTAGTCTGGCCTAATGGTTAAGGTCTTAACTCTTACTGTGGCCTAATAGCTAAGGTCTTAACTCTTACTCTGGCCTACTGGTTAAGGTCTTAACTCTTACTCTGGTCTAATAGCTAAGGTCTTAACTCTTACACTGGCCTAATAGCTAACGTCTTAGACTCGTACTCTGGCCTACAGGTTAAGGTCTTAACTCTTACTCTGGCCTACTGGTTAAGGTCTCAACTCTTACTCTGGCCTAATAGCTAAGGTCTTAACTCTTACTCTGGCATTATAGCTAAGGTCTTAACTCTTACTCTGGCCTACTGGTTAAGGTCTTAACTCTTACTCTGGCCTAATAGCTAAGGTCTTAACTCTTACTCTGGCCTAATAGTTAAGGTCTTAACTCCTACTCTGGCCTAATAGCTAAGGTCTTAGACTCATACTCTGGCCTAATGGTTAAGGTCTTAACTCTTACTCTGGACTAATAGCTAAGGTTTTAGACTCGTACTCTGGCCTACTGGTTAAGGTCTTAACTCTTACTCTGGCCTAATAGCTGAGGTCTTAACTCTTTCTCTGGCCTAATAGCTAAGGTCTTAACTCTTACTCTGGCCTGATAGCTAAGGTCTTAGACTTGTACTCTGGCCTAATAGCTAAGGTCTTAGACTTGTACTCTGGCCTAATGGTTAAGGTCTTAACTCTTACTCTGGCCTAATAGCTAAGGTCTTAGACTCGTCCTGTGGCCTTATGGTTAAGGTCTTAACTCTTACTCTGGCCTAGAGGTTAAGGTCTTAACTCTAACTCTGGCCTAATAGCTAAGGTCTTAACTCTAACTCTGGCCTAATAGCTAAGGTCTTAACTCTTACTCTGGCCTACTGGTTAAGGTCTTAACTCTTACTCTGGCCTAATAGCTAGGGTCTTATACTCGTACTCTGGCCTAATGGTTAAGGTCTTAACTCTTACTCTGGCCTAATAGCTAAGGTCTTAGACTCGTACTATGGCATACAGGTTAAGGTCTTAACTCTTACTCTGGCCTACTGGTAAAGGTCGTAACTCTTACTCTGGCCTAATAGCTAAGGTCTTAGAATCGTAATCTAGCCTACTGGTTAAGGTCTTAACTCTTACTCTGTTCTAATAGCTAAGGTCTTAGACTCGTACTATGGCCTACAGGTTAAGGTCTTAACTCTTACTCTGGCCTAATAGCTAAGGTCTTAGACTCGTACTCTGGCCTACTGGTTAAGGTCTTAACTCTAACTCTGGCCTAATGGTTAAGGTCTTAACTCTTACTCTGGGCTAATAGCTAAGGTCTTAACTCTTACTCTGGCCTAATCGCTAAGGTCTTAGACTTGTACTCTGGCCTACTGGTTAAGGTCTTAACTCTTACTCTGGTCTACTGGTTAAGGTCTTAACTCTTACTCTGGCTTACTGGTTAAGGTCTTAACACTTACTCTGGCCTAATAGCTAAGGTCTTAGACTCGTACTATGGCCTACAGGTTAAGGTCTTAACTCTTACTCTGGCCTACAGGTTAAGGTCTTAACTCTTACTCTGGCCTAATAGCTAAGGTCTTAACTCTTACTCTGGCCTAATAGCTAAGGTCTTAACTCTTACTCTGGCCTAATAGCTAAGGTCTTAGACTCATACTCTGGCCTAATAGCTAAGGTCTTAACTCTTACTCTGGCCTAATAGCTAAGGTCTTAGACTCGTACTATGGCCTACAGGTTAAGGTCTTAACTCTTACTCTGGCCTACTGGTTAAGGTCTTAACTCTTACTCTGGCCTACTGGTTAAGGTCTTAACTCTTACTCTGGCCTAATAGCTAAGGTCTTAACTCTTACTCTGGCCTAATAGCTAAGGTCTTACACTCTTACTCTGGCCTAATAGCTAAGGTCTTAGACTCGTACTCTGGCCTACTGGTTAAGGTCTTAACTCTTACTCTGGCCTAATAGCTAAGGTCTTAGACTCGTACTATGGCCTACAGGTTAAGGTCTTAACTCTTACTTTGGCCTACTGGTTAAGGTCTTAACTCTTACTCTGGCCTACTGGTTAAGGTCTTAACTCTTACTCTGGCCTAATAGCTAAGGTCTTAGACTCGTACTATGGCCTACTGGTTAGGGTCTTAAGTCTTACTCTGGCCTACTGGTTAAGGTCTTAACTCTTACTCTGGCCTACTGCTTAAGGTCTTAACTCTTACTCTGGCCTAATAGCTAAGGTCTTTACTCTTACTCTGGCCTAATAGCTAAGGTCTTAACTCTTACGCTGGCCTAATAGCTAAAGTCATAACTCTTACTCTGGCCTTATAGCTAAGGTCTTAACTCTTACTCTGGCCTACTGGTTAAGGTCTTAACTCTTATTCTGGCCTAATAGCTAAGGTCTTAACTATTTCTCTGGCCTAACAGCTAAGATCTTAACTCTTACTCTTGCCTGATAGCTAAGGTCTTAGACGTGTACTCTGGCCTAATAGCTAAGGTCTTAGACTCGTACTCTGGCCTAATGGTTAAGGTCTTAACTCTTACTCTGGCCTAATAGCCAAGTTCTTAGACTCGTACTCTGGCCTAATAGCTAAGGTCTTAGACTCGTACTCTGGCCTAATGGTTAACGTCTTAACTCTTACTCTGGCCTACAGGTTAAGGTCTTAACTCTTACTCTGGCCTAATAGCTAAGGTCTTAGACTCTTACTCTGGCCTACTGGTTAAGGTCTTAACTCTTTCTCTGGCCTAATAGCTAAGGTCTTATACTCGTACTCTGGCCTAATGGTTAAGGTCTTAACTCTTACTCAGGCCTAATGATTAAGGTCTAGACTCTTACTCTGGCCTAATGGTTAAGGTCTTAACTCTTACTGTGGCCTAATAGCTAAGGTCTTAACTCTTACTCTGGCCTACTGGTTAAGGTCTTAACTCTTACTCTGGTGTCTAATAGCTAACGTCTTAACTCTTACTCTGGCCTAATAGCTAACGTCTTAGACTCGTACTCTGGCCTACAGGTTAAGGTCTTAACTCTTACTCTGGCCTACTGGTTAAGGTCTTAACTCTTACTCTGGCCTAATAGCTAAGGTCTTAACTCTTACTCTGGCATTATAGCTAAGGTCTTAACTCTTACTCTGGCCTACTGGTTAAGGTCTTAACTCTTACTCTGGCCTAATAGCTAAGGTCTTAACTCTTACTCTGGCCTAATAGTTAAGGTCTTAACTCCTACTCTGGCCTAATAGCTAAGGTCTTAGACTCGTACTCTGGCCTAATGGTTAAGGTCTTAACTCTTACTCTGGACTAATAGCTAAGGTTTTAGACTCGTACTCTGGCCTACTGGTTAAGGTCTTAATTCTTACTCTGGCCTAATAGCTGAGGTCTTAACTCTTTCTCTGGCCTAATAGCTAAGGTCTTAACTCTTACTCTGGCCTGATAGCTAAGGTCTTAGACTTGTACTCTGGCCTAATAGCTAAGGTCTTAGACTTGTACTCTGGCCTAATGGTTAAGGTCTTAACTCTTACTCTGGCCTAATAGCTAAGGTCTTAGACTCGTCCTGTGGCCTTATGGTTAAGGTCTTAACTCTTACTCTGGCCTACAGGTTAAGGTCTTAACTCTTACTCTGGCCTAATAGCTAAGGTCTTAACTCTAACTCTGGCCTAATAGCTAAGGTCTTAACTCTTACTCTGGCCTACTGGTTAAGGTCTTAACTCTTACTCTGGTCTAATAGCTAAGGTCTTAGACTCGTACTCTGGCCTAATGGTTAAGGTCTTAACTCTTACTCTAGCCTAATAGCTAAGGTCTTAACTCTAACTCTGGCCTAATGGTTAAGGTCTTAACTCTTACTCTGGCCTAATAGCTAAGGTCTTAACTCTTACTCTGGCCTTCTGGTTAAGGTCTTAACTCTTACTCTGGCCTAATAGCTAGGGTCTTATACTCGTACTCTGGCCTAATGGTTAAGGTCTTAACTCTTACTCTGGCCAAATAGCTAAGGTCTTAGACTCGTACTATGGCCTACAGGTTAAGGTCTTAACTCTTACTCTGGCCTACTGGTAAAGGTCGTAACTCTTACTCTGGCCTAATAGCTAAGGTCTTAACTCTTACTCTGGCCTAATAGCTAAGGTCTTAACTCTTACTCTGGCCTACTGGTTAAGGTCTTAACTCTTACTCTGGCCTAATAGCTAAGGTCTTAGACTCGTACTCTGGCCTAATGTTTAAGGTCTTAACTCTTACCCTGGCCTAATAGCTAAGGTCTTAACTCTTATCCTGGCCTAATGGTTAAGGTCTTAACTCTTACTCTGGCCTAATAGCTAAGGTCTTAACTCTTACTCTGGCCTACTGGTTAAGGTCTTAACTCTTACTCTGGCCTAATAGTTAAGGTCTTAGACTCATACTCTGGCCTAATAGCTAAGGTCTTAACTCTTACTCTGGCCTAATAGCTAAGGTCTTAGACTCGTACTCTGTCCTAATGGTTAAGGTCTTAACTCTTACTCTGGCCTAATAGCTAAGGTCTTAACTCTTACTCTGGCCTAATAGCTAAGGTCTTAGACTCCTACTATGGCCTACAGGTTAAGGTCTTAACTCTTGCTCTGGCCTACTGGTTAAGGTCTTAACTCTTACTCTGGCCCAAATGCTAAGGTCTTAGACTCTTACTCTGGCCTACTGGGTAAGGTCTTAACTATTACTCTGGCCTGCTGGTTAAGGGATTAACTCTTACTATGGCCTAATAGCTAAGGTCTTAACTCTTACTCTGGCCTACTGGTTAAGGTCTTAGACTCCTACTCTTGCCTAATAGCTAAGGTCTTAACTCTTTCTCTGACCTAATAGCTAAGGTCTTAACTCTTACTCTGGCCTAATAGCTAAGGTCTTAACTCTTACTCTGGCCTAATAGCTAAGGTCTTAGACTCGTACTCTAGCCTACTGGTTAAGGTCTTAACTCTTACTCTGTTCTAATAGCTAAGGTCTTAGACTCGTACTATGGCCTACAGGTTAAGGTCTTAACTCTTACTCTGGCCTAATAGCTAAGGTCTTAGACTCGTACGCTGGCCTACTGGTTAAGGTCTTAACTCTTACTCTGGCCTAATGGTTAAGGTCTTAACTCTTACTCTGGGCTAATAGCTAAGGTCTTAACTCTTACTCTGGCCTAATCGCTAAGGTCTTAGACTTGTACTCTGGCCTACTGGTTAAGGTCTTAACTCTTACTCTGGTCTACTGGTTAAGGTCTTAACTCTTACTCTGGCTTACTGGTTAAGGTCTTAACACTTACTCTGGCCTAATAGCTAAGGTCTTAGACTCGTACTATGGCCTACAGGTTAAGGTCTTAACTCTTACTTTGGCCTACTGGTTAAGGTCTTAACTCTTACTCTGGCCTAATAGCTAAGGTCTTAACTCTTACTCTGGCCTAATAGCTAAGGTCTTAACTCTTACTCTGGCCTAATAGCTAAGGTCTTAGACTCATACTCTGGCCTAATAGCTAAGGTCTTAACTCTTACTCTGGCCTAATAGCTAAGGTCTTAGACTCGTACTATGGCCTACAGGTTAAGGTCTTAACTCTTACTCTGGCCTACTGGTTAAGGTCTTAACTCTTACTCTGGCCTACTGGTTAAGGTCTTAACTCTTACTCTGGCCTAATAGCTAAGGTCTTAACTCTTACTCTGGCCTAATAGCTAAGGTCTTACACTCTTACTCTGGCCTAATAGCTAAGGTCTTAGAATCGTACTCTGGCCTACTGGTTAAGGTCTTAACTCTTACTCTGGCCTAATAGCTAAGGTCTTAGACTCGTACTATGGCCTACAGGTTAAGGTCTTAACTCTTACTTTGGCCTACTGGTTAAGGTCTTAACTCTTACTCTGGCCTACTGGTTAAGGTCTTAACTCTTACTCTGGCCTAATAGCTAAGGTCTTAGACTCGTAATCTGGCCTACTGGTTAAGGTCTTAACTCTTACTCTGGCCTAATAACTAAGGTCTTAGACTCGTACTATGGCCTACTGGTTAGGGTCTTAAGTCTTACTCTGGCCTACTGGTTAAGGTCTTAACTCTTACTCTGGCCTACTGCTTAAGGTCTTAACTCTTACTCTGGCCTAATAGCTAAGGTCTTTACTCTTACTCTGGCCTAATAGCTAAGGTCTTAACTCTTACGCTGGCCTAATAGCTAAAGTCATAACTCTTACTCTGGCCTAATAGCTAAGGTCTTAACTCTTTCTCTGGCCTAACAGCTAAGATCTTAACTCTTACTCTTGCCTGATAGCTAAGGTCTTAGACGTGTACTCTGGCCTAATAGCTAAGGTCTTAGACTCGTACTTTGGCCTAATGGTTAAGGTCTTAACTCTTACTCTGGCCTAGTAGCCAAGTTCTTAGACTCGTACTCTGGCCTAATAGCTAAGGTCTTAGACTCGTACTCTGGCCTAATGGTTAACGTCTTAACTCTTACTCTGGCCTACAGGTTAAGGTCTTAACTCTTACTTAGGCCTAATAGCTAAGGTCTTAGACACTTACTCTGGCCTACTGGTTAAGGTCTTAACTCTTTCTCTGGCCTAATAGCTAAGGTCTTATACTCGTACTCTGGCCTAATGGTTAAGGTCTTAACTCTTACTCAGGCCTAATGATTAAGGTCTAGACTCTTACTCTGGCCTAATGGTTAAGGTCTAGACTTTTAGTCTGGCCTAATGGTTAAGGTCTTAACTCTTACTGTGGCCTAATAGCTAAGGTCTTAACTCTTACTCTGGCCTACTGGTTAAGGTCTTAGCTCTTACTCTGGTGTCTAATAGCTAAGGTCTTAACTCTTACTCTGGCCTAATAGCTAACGTCTTAGACTCGTACTCTGGCCTACAGGTTAAGGTCTTAACTCTTACTCTGGCCTACTGGTTAAGGTCTTAACTCTTACTCTGGCCTAATAGCTAAGGTCTTAACTCTTACTCTGGCATTATAGCTAAGGTCTTAACTCTTAATCTGGCCTACTGGTTAAGGTCTTAACTCCTACTCTGGCCTAATAGCTAAGGTCTTAACTCTTACTCTGGCCTAATAGTTAAGGTCTTAACTCCTACTCTGGCCTAATAGCTAAGGTCTTAGACTCGTACTCTGGCCTAATGGTTAAGGTCTTAACTCTTACTCTGGACTAATAGCTAAGGTTTTAGACTCGTACTCTGGCCTACTGGTTAAGGTCTTAATTCTTACTCTGGCCTAATAGCTGAGGTCTTAACTCTTTCTCTGGCCTAATAGCTAAGGTCTTAACTCTTACTCTGTCCTGATAGCTAAGGTCTTAGACTTGTACTCTGGCCTAATAGCTAAGGTCTTAGACTTGTACTCTGGCCTAATGGTTAAGGTCTTAACTCTTACTCTGGCCTAATAGCTAAGGTCTTAGACTCGTCCTGTGGCCTTATGGTTAAGGTCTTAACTCTTACTCTGGCCTACAGGTTAAGGTCTTAACTCTTACTCTGGCCTAATAGCTAAGGTCTTAACTCTAACTCTGGCCTAATAGCTAAGGTCTTAACTCTTACTCTGGCCTACTGGTTAAGGTCTTAACTCTTACTCTGGTCTAATAGCTAAGGTCTTAGACTCGTACTCTGGCCTAATGGTTAAGGTCTTAACTCTTACTCTAGCCTAATAGCTAAGGTCTTAACTCTAACTCTGGCCTAATGGTTAAGGTCTTAACTCTTACTCTGGCCTAATAGCTAAGGTCTTAACTCTTACTCTGCCCTTCTGGTTAAGGTCTTAACTCTTACTCTGGCCTAATAGCTAGGGTCTTATACTCGTACTCTGGCCTAATGGTTAAGGTCTTAACTCTTACTCTGGCCAAATAGCTAAGGTCTTAGACTCGTACTATGGCCTACAGGTTAAGGTCTTAACTCTTACTCTGGCCTACTGGTAAAGGTCGTAACTCTTACTCTGGCCTAATAGCTAAGGTCCTAACTCTTACTCTGGCCTAATAGCTAAGGTCTTAACTCTTACTCTGGCCTACTGGTTAAGGTCTTAACTCTTACTCTGGCCTAATAGCTAAGGTCTTAGACTCGTACTCTGGCCTAATGTTTAAGGTCTTAACTCTTACCCTGGCCTAATAGCTAAGGTCTTAACTCTTATCCTGGCCTAATGGTTAAGGTCTTAACTCTTACTCTGGCCTAATAGCTAAGGTCTTAACTCTTACTCTGGCCTACTGGTTAAGGTCTTAACTCTTACTCTGGCCTAATAGTTAAGGTCTTAGACTCATACTCTGGCCTAATAGCTAAGGTCTTAACTCTTACTCTGGCCTAATAGCTAAGGTCTTAGACTCGTACTCTGGCCTACTGGTTAAGGTCTTAACTCTTACTCTGGCCCAAATGCTAAGGTCTTAGACTCTTACTCTGGCCTACTGGGTAAGGTCTTAACTATTACTCTGGCCTGCTGGTTAAGGGATTAACTCTTACTATGGCCTAATAGCTAAGGTCTTAACTCTTACTCTGGCCTACTGGTTAAGGTCTTAGACTCCTACTCTGGCCTAATAGCTAAGGTCTTAACTCTTTCTCTGACCTAATAGCTAAGGTCTTAACTCTTACTCTGGCCTAATAGCTAAGGTCTTAACTCTTACTCTGGCCTAATAGCTAAGATCTTAACTCTTACTCTGGCCTAATAGCTAAGGTCTTAGACTCGTACTCTAGCCTACTGGTTAAGGTCTTAACTCTTACTCTGTTCTAATAGCTAAGGTCTTAGACTCGTACTATGGCCTACAGGTTAAGGTCTTAACTCTTACTCTGGCCTAATAGCTAAGGTCTTAGACTCGTACTCTGGCCTACTGGTTAAGGTCTTAACTCTTACTCTGGCCTAATGGTTAAGGTCTTAACTCTTACTGTGGAAATTTAGCCTGCAAACTGAACATTATCTGCGCCATCTTGCCTCTCCCCAGCGCCACGCACAGCGAATGCACGGCCGCCATTTTAGGCACCCCACTCTCTCCCCGCTCACTCTCGACCGCCAGCGCTTTCCCCTGGCGCTGCGAGCATCCCCCGCGCGCCGGCCACCCCCACTCTCTCATACAGGCCATAAACCCTCTCCTTCTGCGCGACCTTGCTACGGAACCATATCCGACCGACATCCCATACATGGTCATGCCTCTCCTTTGATAACCCCCTTCCTCTGCGCCCCATTGTCCGAACTGGTCCCAGGCCATCACCTAGCCCTGCGGATGCAGTTTATTGCCCCTACTGTAAGGGAAACACCCCGCATCAAAGGGATTACAGTAGATCAAAGCCCCTACCCCCTGAGACCCGGCCGGTTGCACACACCCCCGGGAATTAGCAGAATTCCCTGCTGCGCGATAGCCATCTCCCACTGCGGGTAGGGTGGGAACCTCTACTGTAACTATGTGTGGGATCGGATCTGAGCCGGGGCTTCAGGGGATGTTCTTTCAGGCATCAAGAGAATCTCAAGAATGTACTATATGTAATAAAGCAATAAACCGGTGTATAAGAGACCAGGTCTCAGAGATGCGGTTAGAGCACCTCGTGACGATACCTTGCTGTCTGATCTGATGTGTTCTGCTCCGACGGAATACAACTTTGTTTCCTGCCTTCCAGTCTCTGGCGCCTGCCTCTTTCATTGGTAAATTATCGAGTGCTATAAGAGGCGATTACCGCCGGGCAAATACTTGAAAGGTTATCGACTGAAACTGCCGCTACCATTTAACAATTGGCGTCCCAAACGTGGGGCCCATCAGCGACACGTGGATCCAGTGGGAGAGGTCCCGACGATAGAGTGAACGACTGCAACGATCGGGAGAGCTCCTGCCCAATAGACCCTCGTCTGGCAGCCGATCATCCGAACTTCACTGGTTCCGAGCAGACCTCTCTCGAGTGATCTACGGTCCTGACTGGGAACCATCAGGAGTGCCGCGGCAAATACGGAGAGTAGAGGACGATCGGGCGCTGGAGGCGGAAGACGAGAAACTGTCCACGCGGTCCGGGTAAGGTCGTGATACACGACAAAATGCGAAATAATTGATTGATTGTTTAAAGCTTTGGAAATACTAGTATTGCTCATTGATTGTGCTCATTGATTGTTCTCTTGGAGATATTCGCTGTCTACAAACGGGGAGGAGTAGAAATACTCTCTCTCTCTCCCTTTGCAGATAGTGAAGGGTAGGTAACGCAGACTTTTGTCCCCGTTGAAACCCGTCGTGCCTATCTTTATCTCCCCATTGATTGATTGTCCGAACATTGATTGTTTTGGAGAATAGTGCTTTTTGAGATATTCTCTGTTTGCAAATAACGTAGAATAGGAATATTCTGTCTAGTCTTTGCAAATAGTGAAGGGTAGGTAATGCTGACTTTTGTCTCCGTTGAAACCCGTCATGCCTATCTTTATCTCCCATTGATTGATTGATTGATTGATTGTCCGAACACTAGTTGTTCGATATTGGTTCTTTGGAGGTATTCTCTGCTTGCAAATAACGAAGAATAGAGATATTCTGTCTAGTCTTTGCAAGCAGTGAAAAGATAGGTAGTGCTGACTTTTGTCCCCGTTGAAACCCGTCATGCCTATCTTCTCCCCACTGATTGGTAGTTGGTTCTGCCCGGACCGCTTATTAGAGGTGAACCATCCGGCTCCACTGGAGGGCACCCCTAATAAGGACATGTTCACTAAATATGGACTAGTCGCCGTAGCTTATACCAAGCTATGGCATAAATATACAAAGAAGGACCCCGAGAGTCAGTGGCCACTGATGGGATCCTTCGACGACCATAAGATAGAAGCGCTAGAAATAGCTCTGCGTAGCAATAAGACGACGCCTACTATGCTTGACAGTATTGGCATGTGGCGCAAAGAAGCAACGCAACGGAAAAAGAGGGAAGAAGTAAAAGCAGAAAAGGAATTACGAAAGGCAGCTCACCTTGCCGCTAGAAAGTTAGAAGAAGACATAAAGGAGAGAAGGGAAACTAAACTAAGACAGGAGCCCGAAACCTCAGGCCAGTACGCTGTTAGGACCCCTTCTTTGCTCTACCCTGAGTTGTCCTCCAAGCAGCGAACGAATGATGAATTACTGTTAGGTCCCCCGATCATTTACATGCCCCCTCCATATGCACCCTCCCAGTCAGTAGTGCAACACCTACAACCCCCGAACACGAGCGAAAGCAGTACAGGGGCCTCGGTCCTCACGGCCTCCGCGCCGGCTGAGCCTCTTGTACTGAACCCAATGTCGGTTACAACGCTAGATGACCATGAGATGGGAAAGAAAGAGTCCACCAGAATGAATCGATTAACAAAGGATGAACGAGCAGGAATTGATAAGATAGTAGGGACACTGGTGGAGCGAAAAGAAAGTGAGGAGTATATAACAGACGTGTATAACTCGTATGCCGACAGCCGCAGACGACACTTCGTCGTACGGCTCTGTTATCACGCCCTGAATGCGTATGAGGAAAGATACCACGATAAAGGTCCCGAAGGCTTAGCAGCCCTATATAGGAAGGTAGACATCGGAGAGGAAAGAGAGGGCGACGTTACGAACCTCTTCACTCGTACACTCGAGGTCTACCGACACCTTAAAGAACATGGACAGACCACCAAAGCAGAAACCCCCATAGCGACTAAGCCCCAGGAAGGGAGGGCTGATGCCATGATGCCCATTAAAGAAGCTGCCCCCTACTGGGTCCCCCCACGAGGTCTGGGAACACATGACGACATCAACCACCAAGATGCGAAGGGAAGGGTTGTATATAACTGGGTCTACCAGCCGTGGGACCGGCAAGACATTTTGACCTTTAGAAAAACTCTACCCGACTTAAGAAAGAACCCGACTGCCTTCTACACTGAACTGGGTACAGCCTTAGGTTCTACGATTATGACTTTAGCAGATATCGACTTGTTCTTTGGGCTATGTCTGCCGGCTGATGTGTGGAAACAAATCCGGAAAGTTGACCACGCTGAGCCGTTCGGATATACCTGGGTACAACTCGATACCATAGATAAGCAGCGAGAACCAGGACAGAAACCCCCAAAAGCCATATTAGAGCTCCCAGACAAGATTGTACTAAAACTGAAGACTCTAATCCCAGAAAGAAAGGTAGACTGGTCGATAGTAACGGCTTGCCGCCAGAAACCCCAGGAGGATGTGTCTGAATACTTCTCCCGATTCGAGACTGTGTTTTCCGATTACAGTGGCCAAGACATGACCACCGCAACCGGACATCACCTCTTTGTCCAGAATTATGTGAAGGGTCTGACACAAGAAATTTCCCAGAAACTACAGACCAGCGAGAGTAGCTGGGCAGCCTCCAAACCCGCAGCGATTTTCCAGATGGCCCAATACTACGAAAATCAGAAAAACGAGAACGATAGGGCATCAGAGAAGAAGAAAAAGGAACTGAAGGAGAGGGTAATGATAGCACAGTTGCAAGGGGTGACCATAGGAAGGGAACCCCCGAAAGAGAATTACCACCCAACCGCCCCTAGAAAGCTACCCCCTAGAGACCATACACCTGCACCCTACAACGGACGGAGAGACTTAGATGGGAACCAATGTGCGTTCTGTAGAGGGTTCGGACACTGGAAATCCCAGTGCCCGGTCCTTCTGGAACTAAACAAAAATAGGGATCCCAGAGACACAGCATATGACCCCAGAAACAGAGGACAGGGACGAGGGCACACGAACGACGCAACCAACGTCAGGCCAGGCAAACCAAACACCTTTGACCGCCCCCGACAAAACCAGTGTCAGCAGTCCGACTATGAAAGCACCCATGACTTCGCATAGGACCGCCAGGGGCAAGGGAGGGATCCAGTCGAACTCCGTGTTGACCAGCAAGGCCCTTACGTCACTGCTAAGGTCTTGGGCACAAAATCCCCATTCCTGGTAGACACTGGGGCGACACGTAGTGCGTTATCCAAACGACTGATCCCTAGGGCACCCTTGTCTGGCTCACATGTAACCTCAATAGGCTTCGATGGAACGCCCTCCACTAAACCCTTATCAGCACCAAACTCCTTTGACTTAGAAGATAACACCACTGACACGACCTTTCTGCTCTCCTCCAACACCCCCGATGCTATTATGGGACTTGATTTGCTAAAACATTTTCGAGCTACCATCAGATGCTCCCCAGACGGAGTTCGAGTCATCCTACACGATAACCCAGATCTGTCCAGACCCTGTCACACACGGCGTATGCTCTCTATAACCGATGCTGACATGTCCCTACTCGACACATTACCTTCACATCTATGGGCTAAAACCGACTCAGATGTAGGGCGCATGGTGATCGACCCGGTACACATAACCGTCCGACCGGACGCAGTGCTCCCAAAGCTTCCACAGTATCGGATATCACCCGAAGGCGAGAAGGCATTGGTGGAAATCATCGAGTCCCTAGTCGAGGCAGGAGTGGTAGAAGAAGTAGTGAGTAATGTTTGCAACAGCCCTATCCTACCCATTGTAAAGAAGCAAGGCGAGGGGGATGAGAAAGCCTACCGTTTCATTGTTGACTTGCGAGAGGTTAACAAAGTAGTCATACCCCAGTACCCCGTGGTCTCAGACATCACCACCATCCTCACCCTGATTCCATCCACTGCCACCATCTTTACTGTTATTGATCTCAAGAACGCATTCTTTTCCATCCCCATCCACCCAGACAGCCGCTACCTGTTCGGGTTCACTTTAAAAGCCCGTTCATACAGATTCTGCAGGGCACCCCAAGGCTACACTGAGAGTCCCAGTATTTACAGCCAAGCCCTCAAGAGACAGCTACATGCAGTCCAACTACCCGATGGAGTGGTGTTGATACAGTACGTCGATGACATTCTTTTGGCGGCCGACACCACTCCACTTGCCATCACAGCCACCATTCACCTCCTCCGCTTCCTTGCGGAGAACGGTCACAAGGTCTCCAGAAAGAAATTGCAATTCTGCCAGCCCCAAGTAACGTATCTAGGCCACCTACTATCCAAAGACGGGAGGAAACTTACCCCTGACCGAATTCAAACCATTCTAGAAACCCCTGTTCCCAAAACTCAGAAGCAAGTGCGGTCCCTAGTGGGCCTCACCTCCTTTTGTCGACAGTGGTTGCCAAATTTCAGTCCTATCGTAAAACCTCTGCTTTCCCTGCTGGCTAAAGATACCCCCTTCCCCCTCCCCTGGACACCCGAATGTCAATCCTCCTTCAAAGAATTACGAGACGCCCTCTGCTCGGCCCCAGTCCTAGGAACCCCAGACTACACTAAACCTTTCTCCCTCTACACCCACGAAAGGGAGGGATGTGCGTTGTCTGTCCTAACCCAGTCCATAGGCCCTAAGCAACGCCCTTGTGCCTACTTCTCTGCCACTCTTGACCCCGTAGCCAGAGCTTTGCCCGCCTGCCTTCGAGCAGTAGCCGCCGCTGCTGTCTCTATCCGGCAAAGTGAGGGGATCGTGCTCTCGAACCCCCTCACAGTATTGGTACCCCATTCTGTTGATACCCTCCTGAACCAAACCAAGACTCAACACCTGACTAGCGCACGACTGACTGGTTATGAATTGACTCTGCTTGCACCCCACATCACATTGAATCGATGCACCACTCTGAATCCAGCTACTCTACTACCTCTCCCTGACGCTGACCCCAATGCATCCCCTATACATGATTGCGTGACCCTCACCGACGAACAAACCAAGAGTAGGGTTGACCTCCGGGATACTGCCTTCTCGGACCCTGACGGAGAACTGTGGGTGGATGGCTCATGCATCAAGCTCCCTGATGGCACCACCTCAGCTGCCTATGCAGTCACCACAGCTCGAACAGTTGTTGAGACAGCCCGCATCACACAGCGATCCGCACAGGCGGCGGAACTAATTGCCCTCACACAAGCCTGCATCCTGGCAGCAGGGACAACCGCAAACATTTACACAGACAGTCAGTATGCCTTTGGGGTAGTTCACCACTTTGGGCTCTTATGGAAAGAGAGGGGATTCTTGACTTCTCATGGCACACCCATCCTGCATGGAGATCTAGTCTCTGCCCTGACCGAAGCAGTCCTCCTCCCCACACGGTTAGCTGTGATCAAATGCCAGGCACACAAGAAGGTGACAGACATTATAGGACAGGGAAATGCACTAGCTGACATTACTGCCCGAACCACAGCCGAGAACAGGTCCACGACCTGCATGTACGTGACCAGGTCACAAACTGAGAAATGGAAGGATGCTAGGGAAACGATTAGGGATATCCAACTAGCCAGCACACCACACGAATTAACTGAATGGGCCCGGGTGGGGTTGAAGGACGATGACGGTTGTTGGCGAACTAAAGACTCGAACAAGTGGTTGCTACCCGACTCATACTTGATCCCCATGCTGACCATGGCACACTCCCCCACACACATAGGGTCTGCCCCCATGATCGAACTCATCTCCAAAGTCTGGCACAACGACAGAATACCAGACTCAGCCAAACGTCTGGTCCAACATTGCCTAGTATGCCTCCAACACAACCCTGGGAAAGGAACTGCTGTACCCCGGGGAGGGTTTGGGGTCCCCAATCACCCCTTTGAAGTCCTACAAATGGACTATGTCCAGCTAGAAAGGTGCCAAGGTTTAAAGTATGTACTTGTCGTTGTGTGTGCCTTCAGCAAGTGGGTGGAAGCCTACCCAACCCATGACAACACCGCTATGACTACCGCAAAAGTACTACTGAAGGAATTCTTCCCCCGATACGGCCTTTGTCGAATTTTGTGGAGCGACAACGGCCCCCACTTCGTAGCCGAAGTTATCCAACTCATCTTAAAAGGGTTGGGTATAAAACAGAAATTCCATGCGGTCTTCCACCCCCAATCTGCAGGCCTGGTTGAGCGACACAATGCCACATTGAAGCTTAAGATAGCAAAAAGTTTCGCTACCACAGGACTAAGATGGCCAGACGCTCTCCCACTAGCATTGCTATCAATGCGTTCCACCCCCACCAAACACCACTTAACCCCCTACGAGGTCGTCTTTGGGTGGCCCATGAACCTTTGGACTGCACCAAAACCAACATCTATCCACGACGTCCCGGACGTCCTCATGTCTGACTATTTGTATAACCTAACTAAGATGTTGTCTGTTATCCATCAGCAGGTGCTGCACGCCATTCCCGATGTTTCCAGGGGCCCCGGGCACGACATCCAACCCGGTGACTTCGTCTTAGTGCGTAACTTCCAGCGCACCAAGAGTCTGGAGCCCCGGTGGACGGGCCCCCTACAAGTCCTGATCACCACCCGAACAGCTCTTCGAGTGGAGGGGAAACGCAATTGGCTGCATGCACACCACTGCAAGAAGGTATCACCGACCCTGACAACCACGGACAACATCACCGCCCAAGAAGAACTTCTGGACAAAGACCGACCATCCCTGAGCCGCTGCCCGGATACAGAGACACTTGAATTGATTGAATATCCAGATCCCACTGTGCCATCCAAAGAAGGGTATAACTTGCGACGAAAGGAGAGAACTTCGGCTAAGCAGACCACAGGCTAAGTGGAAATCTCAGAACGGTAGCCTAGTCACCTCAAAGGCCACCAGGAGAGAAACTAAAACAAAGTCTGTGGTTCTGCCCGCTACCGAGTCTCTTGAAGGTGATGGAAGCGCCCGACATGAAGATGATGTAAGCAACCGGACGTCCGAAGATCCACTACAAAAACCCAAAGACTGACCGAATGCACAGCTTTAAGACAATAGCACTTTTCATTTCCCTTCTCTTTTGCCTTCTCCTCGTGGTCACCTTCTGGATCATGGAGGAGAGCACACCCGCTCATAAGACATTGCTGACCACCGTTCAACCTACCACCACGAAAGAACACCATCTGATCTCACTTTCACCCCAACTCCGAGAAAGGCGTAAGGAGTTCTGGAATAACTCTTTTGTGCAGTTGCTCCACCAACACAATCTTGCCACCAACGCCACTAACTGCTGGATCTGTGGATTGCTGCCCCATGCCACTGGGCACTCAATCCCTTTCATCCCTTCACCTTTTTCTGTCCATGGTTCCTGCCTCGCCTGGCTGATCCTCCTGCAGGAGAGCTACAAGGACAATGCCACTTCCGGCAGAACCATGTCACACTTCTACCATGGGTTCTGGCTGAACAAAACTGGTAGAACCTCCGCCCTCTTCTGCCCTCTGAGATCGAACACTTCCTTTCACATGGACATCCCCGCCAAAGAACGAATTGAAATGCAAGTGTTCAACAATCCAGCCAGACCCACCTTCTCTTACCTCCGAAAACGGACAGCCGCCACCCTAACAGTGGCCCTGTCCGTCATCAACATCACTGGGTCTGTATGCCTCGAAGGCCTGGGGGCACAGCTGGTGGGCCACAGCTCCTGCCTCATTACCCGAACATTGGACTCAGTTGACCCACCCTCCTTTGTTGCCTCCCCGAATATGTACTTCGTCTGTGGTACTAAGGCCTACACCTGGCTCCCGAAAGGTTGGGGAGGCACCTGCTACATCGCCTTCGTCCTTCCCCCGACATATGTGGCTCCAGCAAACCATCACCGACAGAAACGTGCCAAAGACATTGTACAAGCCGACTCCACCGGAGCACAGTTCATGGACGCAGTAAAGGGTCTTGTTCCGCTCTGGGGTCCGATGGCAAACAGCCGTGCCATCCGCCACTTAACCCAGGCAGTCGAAACAGCAATGAACATTACAGCTGGCGCCCTCGCCAACAACACAGCTGAGCTTCAGGCCGTCCGCCTGGTGGCTCTTCAGAACCGCCTTGTTCTAGATGTGGTTCTGGCTGATCATGGAGGAGCATGCCGCATCATTGGGTCCAGCTGTTGTACCTACGTACCAGATAACTCACCCTCAGTCTACAAAGCAATTGAACACCTCCACAGACTGTCCACAGAGGTCCATCAAGAGCAAGAAGAATGGTCGCTGGGGAGTTGGTTTTGGGACACTATTAAAAGTTGGGGATGGAGGCTGTTTTCATTTATCCTAATACCGATTGTGGTACTATGTGGATGTTGTTTGGGGATTCAGTGTCTGCCACCTTTATGTTCGCTTTTTATGAACTGCATCTGCCCTAAGACTTTGAACTTTGAAACAGAGCGGATGAAAGCCCTCTATGAGGTGGAAGTCCGCAGTATTATGGGGATAAATCCGAACTAGACAAGCAGGCGAGATATGTTAAAAGGGAGGACTGTGGAAATTTAGCCTGCAAACTGAACATTATCTGCGCCATCTTGCCTCTCCCCAGCGCCACGCACAGCGAATGCACGGCCGCCATTTTAGGCACCCCACTCTCTCCCCGCTCACTCTCGACCGCCAGCGCTTTCCCCTGGCGCTGCGAGCATCCCCCGCGCGCCGGCCACCCCCGCTCTCTCATACAGGCCATAAACCCTCTCCTTCTGCGCGACCCTGCTACGGAACCATATCCGACCGACATCCCATACATGGTCATGCCTCTCCTTTGATAACCCCCTTCCTCTGCGCCCCATTGTCCGAACTGGTCCCAGGCCATACCTAGCCCTGCGGATGCAGTTTATTGCCCCTACTGTAAGGGAAACACCCCGCATCAAAGGGATTACAGTAGATCAAAGCCCCTACCCCCTGAGACCCGGCCGGTTGCACACACCCCCGGGAATTAGCGGAATTCCCTGCTGCGCGATAGCCATCTCCCACTGCGGGTAGGGTGGGAACCTCTACTGTAACTATGTGTGGGATCGGATCTGAGCCGGGGCTTCAGGGGATGTTCTTTCAGGCATCAAGAGAATCTCAAGAATGTACTATATGTAATAAAGCAATAAACCGGTGTATAAGAGACCAGGTCTCAGAGATGCGGTTAGAGCACCTCGTGACGATACCTTGCTGTCTGATCTGATGTGTTCTGCTCCGACGGAATACAACTTTGTTTCCTGCCTTCCAGTCTCTGGCGCCTGCCTCTTTCATTGGTAAATTATCGAGTGCTATAAGAGGCGATTACCGCCGGGCAAATACTTGAAAGGTTATCGACTGAAACTGCCGCTACCATTTAACATTACTCTGGCCTAATAGCTAAGGTCTTAACTCTTACTCTGGCCTAATCGCTAAGGTCTTAGACTCGTACTCTGGCCTACTGGTTAAGGTCTTAACTCTTACTCTGGTCTACTGGTTAAGGTCTTAACTCTTACTCTGGCTTACTGGTTAAGGTCTTAACACTTACTCTGGCCTAATAGCTAAGGTCTTAGACTCGTACTATGGCCTACAGGTTAAGGTCTTAACTCTTACTCTGGCCTACTGGTTAATGTCTTAACTCTTACTCTGGCCTAATAGCTAAGGTCTTAACTCTTACTCTGGCCTAATAGCTAAGGTCTTAACTCTTACTCTGGCCTAATAGCTAAGGTCTTAGACTCATACTCTGGCCTAATAGCTAAGGTCTTAACTCTTACTCTGGCCTAATAGCTAAGGTCTTAGACTCGTACTATAGCCTACAGGTTAAGGTCTTAACTCTTACTCTGGCCTACTGGTTAAGGTCTTAACTCTTACTCTGGCCTACTGGTTAAGGTCTTAACTCTTACTCTGGCCTAATAGCTAAGGTCTTAACTCTTACTCTGGCCTAAAAGCTAAGGTCTTAGACTCTTACTCTGGCCTAATAGCTAAGGTCTTAGACTCGTACTCTGGCCTACTGGTTAAGGTCTTAACTCTTACTCTGGCCTAATAGCTAAGGTCTTAGACTCATACTATGGCCTACTGGTTAAGGTCTTAACTCTTACTCTGGCCTATTGGTTAAGGTCTTAACTCTTACTCTGGCCTAATAGCTAAGGTCTTAACTCGTACTCTGGCCTAATAGCTAAGGTCTTAGACTCGTACTCTGGCCTAATGTTTAAGGTCTTAACTCTTACTCTGGCCTAATAGCTAAGGTCTTAGACTCGTACTCTGGCCTACTGGTTAAGGTCTTAACTCTTATTCTGGCCTAATATCTAAGGTCTTAACTCTTTCTATGGCCTAACAGCTAAGATCTTAACTGTTACTCTGGCCTGATAGCTAAGGTCTTAACTCTTACTCTGGCCTACTGGTTAAGGTCTTAACTCTTACTCTGGCCTAATAGTTAAGGTCTTAGACTCATACTCTGGCCTAATAGCTAAGGTCTTAACTCTTACTCTGGCCTAATAGCTAAGGTCTTAGACTCGTACTCTGGCCTAATGGTTAAGGTCTTAACTCTTACTCTGGCCTAATAGCTAAGGTCTTAACTCTTACTCTGGCCTAATAGCTAAGGTCTTAGACTCCTACTATGGCCTACAGGGTAAGGTCTTAACTCTTGCTCTGGCCTACTGGTTAAGGTCTTAACTCTTACTCTGGCCCAAATGCTAAGGTCTTAGACTCTTACTCTGGCCTACTGGGTAAGGTCTTAACTATTACTCTGGCCTGCTGGTTAAGGGATTAACTCTTACTATGGCCTAATAGCTAAGGTCTTAACTCTTACTCTGGCCTACTGGTTAAGGTCTTAGACTCCTACTCTGGCCTAATAGCTAAGGTCTTAACTCTTTCTCTGACCTAATAGCTAAGGTCTTAACTCTTACTCTGGCCTAATAGCTAAGGTCTTAACTCTTACTCTGGCCTAATAGCTAAGATCTTAACTCTTACTCTGGCCTAATAGCTAAGGTCTTAGACTCGTACTCTAGCCTACTGGTTAAGGTCTTAACTCTTACTCTGTTCTAATAGCTAAGGTCTTAGACTCGTACTATGGCCTACAGGTTAATGTCTTAACTCTTACTCTGGCCTAATAGCTAAGGTCTTAGACTCGTACTCTGGCCTACTGGTTAAGGTCTTAACTCTTACTCTGGCCTAATGGTTAAGGTCTTAACTCTTACTCTGGCCTAATAGCTAAGGTCTTAACTCTTACTCTGGCCTAATCGCTAAGGTCTTAGACTCGTACTCTGGCCTACTGGTTAAGGTCTTAACTCTTACTCTGGTCTACTGGTTAAGGTCTTAACTCTTACTCTGGCTTACTGGTTAAGGTCTTAACACTTACTCTGGCCTAATAGCTAAGGTCTTAGACTCGTACTATGGCCTACAGGTTAAGGTCTTAACTCTTACTCTGGCCTACTGGTTAAGGTCTTAACTCTTACTCTGGCCTAATAGCTAAGGTCTTAACTCTTACTCTGGCCTAATAGCTAAGGTCTTAACTCTTACTCTGGCCTAATAGCTAAGGTCTTAGACTCATACTCTGGCCTAATAGCTAAGGTCTTAACTCTTACTCTGGCCTAATAGCTAAGGTCTTAGACTCGTACTATAGCCTACAGGTTAAGGTCTTAACTCTTACTCTGGCCTACTGGTTAAGGTCTTAACTCTTACTCTGGCCTACTGGTTAAGGTCTTAACTCTTACTCTGGCCTAATAGCTAAGGTCTTAACTCTTACTCTGGCCTAAAAGCTAAGGTCTTAGACTCTTACTCTGGCCTAATAGCTAAGGTCTTAGACTCGTACTCTGGCCTAATAGCTAAGGTCTTAGACTCGTACTCTGGCCTAATGGTTAATGTCTTAACTCTTACTCTGGTCTACAGGTTAAGGTCTTAACTCTTACTCTGGCCTAATAGCTAAGATCTTAACTCTTACTCTGGCCTGATAGCTAAGGTCTTAGACTCGTACTCTGGCCTAATAGCTAAGGTCTTAGACTCGTACTCTGGCCTAATGGTTAATGTCTTAACTCTTACTCTGGTCTACAGGTTAAGGTCTTAACTCTTACTCTGGCCTAATAGCTAAGGTCTTAGACTCTTACTCTGGCCTACTGGTTAAGGTCTTAACTCTTACTCTGGCCTAATAGCTAAGGTCTTATACTCGTACTCTGGCCTAATGGTTAAGGTCTTAACTCTTACTCTGGCCTAATAGCTAAGGTCTTAGACTCATACTATGGCCTACAGGTTAAGGTCTTAACTCTTACTCTGGCCTACTGGTGAAGGTCTTAACTCTTACTCTGGCCTAATAGCTAAGGTCTTAACTCTTACTCTGGCCTAATAGCTAAGGTCTTAACTCTTACTCTGGCCTACTGGTTAAGGTCTTAACTCTTACTCTGGCCTAATAGCTAAGGTCTTAGACTCGTACTCTGGCCTAATGGTTAAGGTCTTAACTCTTACTCTGGCCTAATAGCTAAGGTCTTAACTCTTACTCTGGCCTAATGGTTAAGGTCTTAACTCTTACTCTGGCCTAATAGCTAAGGTCTTAACTCTTACTCTGACCTCCTGGTTAAGGTCTTAACTCTTACTCTGGTCTAATAGCTAAGGTCTTATACTCGTACTCTGGCCTAATGGTTAAGGTCTTAACTCTTACTCTGGCCTAATAGCTAAGGTCTTAGACTCGTACTCTGGCCTAATGGTTAAGGTCTTAACTCTTACTCTGGCCTAATAGCTAAGGTCTTAACTCTTACTCTGGCCTAATAGCTAAGGTCTTAACTCTTACTCTGGCCTACTGGTTAAGGTCTTAACTCTTACTCTGGCCTAATAGCTAAGGTCTTAGACTCGTACTCTGGCCTAATGGTTAAGGTCTTAACTCTTACTCTGGCCTAATAGCTAAGGTCTTAACTCTTACTCTGGCCTAATGGTTAAGGTCTTAACTCTTACTCTGGCCTAATAGCTAAGGTCTTAACTCTTACTCTGACCTCCTGGTTAAGGTCTTAACTCTTACTCTGGTCTAATAGCTAAGGTCTTATACTCGTACTCTGGCCTAATGGTTAAGGTCTTAACTCTTACTCTGGCCTAATAGCTAAGGTCTTAGACTCGTACTCTGGCCTAATGGTTAAGGTCTTAACTCTTACTCTGGCCTAATAGCTAAGGTCTTAACTCTTACTCTGGCCTAATAGCTAAGGTCTTAGACTCGTACTCTGGACTACAAGTTAAGGTCTTAACTCTTACTCTGGCCTACTGGTTAAGGTCTTAACTCTTACTCTGGCCTACTGGTTAAGGTCTTAACTCTTACTCTGGCCTATTAGCTAAGGTCTTAATTCGTACTCTGGCCTACTGGTTAAGGTCTTAGACTCCTACTCTGGCCTAATAGCTAAGGTCTTAACTCTTTCTCTGGCCTAATAGCTAAGGTCTTAACTCTTACTCTGGCCTAATAGCTAAGGTCTTAGACTCGTACTCTGGCCTACTGGTTAAGGTCTTAACTCTTGCTCTGGCCTACTGGTTAAGGTCTTAACTCTTACTCTGGCCTAATTACTAAGGTCTTAGACTCGTACTCTGGCCTAATGGTTCAGGTCTTAACTCTTACTCTGGCCTACAGGTTAAGGTCTTAACTCTTACTCTGGCCTAATAGCTAAAGTCTTAGACTCTTACTCTGGCCTACTGGTTAAGGTCTTAACTCTTACTCTAGCCTAATAGCTAAGGTCTTAACTCTTACTCTGACCTCCTGGTTAAGGTCTTAACTCTTACTTTGGTCTAATAGCTAAGGTCTTATACTCGTACTCTGGCCTAATGGTTAAGGTCTTAACTCTTACTCTGGCCTAATAGCTAAGGTCTTAGACTCGTACTATGGCCTACAGGTTAGGTCTTAACTCTTACTCTGGCCTACTGTTTGAGGTCTTAACTCTTACTCTGGTCTAATAGCTAAGGTCTTAACTCTTACTCTGGCCTAATAGCTAAGGTCTTAACTCTTGCTCTGGCCTACTGGTTAAGGTCTTAACTCTTACTCTGGCCTAATAGCTAAGGTCTTAGACTCGTACTCTGGCCTAATAGCTAAGGTCTTAACTCTTACTCTGGCCAAATAGCTAAGGTCTTAATTCTTACTCTGGCCTAATAGCTAAGGTCTTAGACTCGTACTCTGGCCTAATGGTTAAGGTCTTAACTCTTACTCTGGCCTAATAGCTAAGGTCTTAACTCTTACTCTGGCCTAATAGCTAAGGTCTTAGATTCGTACTCTGGCCTACAAGTTAAGGTCTTAACTCTTACTCTGGCCTACTGGTTAAGGTCTTAACTCTTACTCTGGCCTACTGGTTAAGGTCTTAACTCGTACTCTGGCCTAATAGCTAAGGTCTTAATTCGTACTCTGGCCTACTGGATAAGGTCTTAGACTCCTACTCTGGCCTAATAGCTAAGGTCTTAACTCTTTCTCTGGCCTAATAGCTAAGGTCTTAGACTCGTACTATGGCCTACAGGTTAAGGTCTTAACTCTTACTCTGGCCTAATAGCTAAGGTCTTAGACTCGTACTCTGGCCTAATGGTTAAGGTCTTAACTCTTACTCTGGCCTAATAGCTAAGGTCTTAACTCTTACTCTGGCCTAATAGCTAAGGTCTTAGATTCGTACTCTGGCCTACAAGTTAAGGTCTTAACTCTTACTCTGGCCTACTGGTTAAGGTCTTAACTCTTACTCTGGCCTACTGGTTAAGGTCTTAACTCGTACTCTGGTCTAATAGCTAAGGTCTTAATTCGTACTCTGGCCTACTGGATAAGGTCTTAGACTCCTACTCTGGCCTAATAGCTAAGGTCTTAACTCTTTCTCTGGCCTAATAGCTAAGGTCTTAGACTCTTACTATGGCCTACAGGTTAAGGTCTTAACTCTTACTCTGGCCTAATAGCTAAGGTCTTAGACTCGTACTCTGGCCTACTGGTTAAGGTCTTAACTCTTGCTCTGGCCTACTGGTTAAGGTCTTAACTCTTACTCTGGCCTAATTACTAAGGTCTTAGACTCGTACTCTGGCCTAATGGTTCAGGTCTTAACTCTTACTCTGGCCTAAAAGCTAAGATCTTAACTCTTACTCTGGCCTAATAGCTAAGGTCTTAGACTCGCACTCTGGCCTACTGGTTAAGGTCTTAACTCTTACTCTGTCCTAATAGCTAAGGTCTTAGACTCGTACTATGGCCTACAGGTTAAGGTCTTAACTCTTACTCTGGCCTAATAGCTAAGGTCTTAGACTTGAACTCTGGCCTACTGGTTAAGGTCTTAACTCTTACTCTGGCCTAATGGGTAAGGTCTTAACTCTTACTTTGGCCTAATAGCTAAGGTCTTAACTCTTACTCTGGCCTAATAGCTAAGGTCTTAGACTCGTACTCTGGCCTACTGGTTAAGGTCTTAACTCTAACTCTGGCTCTCTGGTTAAGGTCTTAACTCTTACTCTGGCCTACTGGTTAAGGTCTTAACACTTACTCTGGCCTAATAGCTAAGGTCTGAGACTCGAACTATGGCCTACAGGTTAGGTCTTAACTCTTACTCTGGCCTACTGGTTGAGGTCTTAACTCTTACTCTGGCCTAATAGCTAAGGTCTTAGACTCGTACTCTGGCCTAATAGCTAAGGTCTTAACTCTTACTCTGGCCAAATAGCTAAGGTCTTAACTCTTACTCTGGCCTAATAGCTAAGGTCTTAGACTCGTACTCTGGCCTAATGGTTAAGGTCTTAACTCTTACTCTGGCCTAATAGCTAAGGTCTTAACTCTTACTCTGGCCTAATAGCTAAGGTCTTAACTCTTACTCTGGCCTAATAGCTAAGGTCTTAGATTCGTACTCTGGCCTACAAGTTAAGGTCTTAACTCTTACTCTGGCCTACTGGTTAAGGTCTTAACTCTTACTCTGGCCTACTGGTTAAGGTCTTAACTCTTACTCAGGCCTAATAGCTAAGGTCTTAATTCGTACTCTGGCCTACTGGTTAAGGTCTTAGACTCCTACTCTGGCCTAATAGCTAAGGTCTTAACTCTTTCTCTGGCCTAATAGCTAAGGTCTTAACTCTTACTCTGGCCTAATAGCTAAGGTCTTAGACTTGTACTCTGGCCTACTGGTTAAGGTATTAACTCTTGCTCTGGCCTACTGGTTAAGGTCTTAACTCTTACTCTGGCCTAATTACTAAGGTCTTAGACTCGTACTCTGGCCTAATGGTTAAGGTCTTAACTCTTACTCTGGCCTACAGGTTAAGGTCTGAACTCTTACTCTGGCCTAATAGCTAAAGTCTTAGACTCTTACTCTGGCCTACTGGTTAAGGTCTTAACTCTTACTCTAGCCTAATAGCTAAGGTCTTAACTCTTACTCTGACCTCCTGGTTAAGGTCTTAACTCTTACTTTGGTCTAATAGCTAAGGTCTTATACTCGTACTCTGGCCTAATGGTTAAGGTCTTAACTCTTACTCTGGCCTAATAGCTAAGGTCTTAGACTCGTACTATGGCCTACAGGTTAGGTCTTAACTCTTACTCTGGCCTACTGTTTGAGGTCTTAACTCTTACTCTGGCCTAATAGCTAAGGTCTTAACTCTTACTCTGGCCTAATAGCTAAGGTCTTAACTCTTGCTTTGGCCTACTGGTTAAGGTCTTAACTCTTACTCTGGCCTAATAGCTAAGGTCTTAGACTCGTACTCTGGCCTAATAGCTAAGGTCTTAACTCTTACTCTGGCCAAATAGCTAAGGTCTTAACTCTTACTCTGGCCTAATAGCTAAGGTCTTAGACTCGTACTCTGGCCTAATGGTTAAGGTCTTAACTCTTACTCTGGCCTAATAGCTAAGGTCTTAACTCTTACTCTGGCCTAATAGCTAAGGTCTTAGATTCGTACTCTGGCCTACAAGTTAAGGTCTTAACTCTTACTCTGGCCTACTGGTTAAGGTCTTAACTCTTACTCTGGCCTACTGGTTAAGGTCTTAACTCGTACTCTGGCCTAATAGCTAAGGTCTTAATTCGTACTCTGGCCTACTGGATAAGGTCTTAGACTCCTACTCTGGCCTAATAGCTAAGGTCTTAACTCTTTCTCTGGCCTAATAGCTAAGGTCTTAGACTCTTACTATGGCCTACAGGTTAAGGTCTTAACTCTTACTCTGGCCTAATAGCTAAGGTCTTAGACTCGTACTCTGGCCTACTGGTTAAGGTCTTAACTCTTACTCTGGCCTAATAGCTAAGGTCTTAACTCTTACTCTGGCCTAATAGCTAAGGTCTTACACTCTTACTCTGGCCTAATAGCTAAGGTCTTAGACTCGTACTCTGGCCTACTGGTTAAGGTCTTAACTCTTACTCTGGCCTAATAGCTAAGGTCTTAGACTCGTACTATGGCCTACAGGTTAAGGTCTTAACTCTTACTTTGGCCTACTGGTTAAGGTCTTAACTCTTACTCTGGCCTACTGGTTAAGGTCTTAACTCTTACTCTGGCCTAATAGCTAAGGTCTTAGACTCGTACTCTGGCCTACTGGTTAAGGTCTTAACTCTTACTCTGGCCTAATAACTAAGGTCTTAGACTCATACTATGGCCTACTGGTTAGGGTCTTAAGTCTTACTCTGGCCTACTGGTTAAGGTCTTAACTCTTACTCTGGCCTACTGCTTAAGGTCTTAACTCTTACTCTGGCCTAATAGCTAAGGTCTTTACTCTTACTCTGGCCTAATAGCTAAGGTCTTAACTCTTACGCTGGCCTAATAGCTAAAGTCATAACTCTTACTCTGGCCTTATAGCTAAGGTCTTAACTCTTACTCTGGCCTACTGGTTAAGGTCTTAACTCTTATTCTGGCCTAATAGCTAAGGTCTTAACTCTTTCTCTGGCCTAACAGCTAAGATCTTAACTCTTACTCTTGCCTGATAGCTAAGGTCTTAGACGTGTACTCTGGCCTAATAGCTAAGGTCTTAGACTCGTACTCTGGCCTAATGGTTAAGGTCTTAACTCTTACTCTGGCCTAATAGCCAAGTTCTTAGACTCGTACTCTGGCCTAATAGCTAAGGTCTTAGACTCGTACTCTGGCCTAATGGTTAACGTCTTAACTCTTACTCTGGGCTACAGGTTAAGGTCTTAACTCTTACTCTGGCCTAATAGCTAAGGTCTTAGACTCTTACTCTGGCCTACTGGTTAAGGTCTTAACTCTTTCTCTGGCCTAATAGCTAAGGTCTTATACTCGTACTCTGGCCTAATGGTTAAGGTCTTAACTCTTACTCAGGCCTAATGATTAAGGTCTAGACTCTTACTCTGGCCTAATGGTTAAGGTCTAGACTTTTAGTCTGGCCTAATGGTTAAGGTCTTAACTCTTACTGTGGCCTAATAGCTAAGGTCTTAACTCATACTCTGGCCTACTGGTTAAGGTCTTAACTCTTACTCTGGTGTCTAATAGCTAAGGTCTTAACTCTTACTCTGGCCTAATAGCTAACGTCTTAGACTCGTACTCTGGCCTACAGGTTAAGGTCTTAACTCTTACTCTGGCCTAATAGCTAAGGTCTTAACTCTTACTCTGGCATTATAGCTAAGGTCTTAACTCTTACTCTGGCCTACTGGTTAAGGTCTTAACTCTTACTCTGGCCTAATAGCTAAGGTCTTAACTCTTACTCTGGCCTAATAGTTAAGGTCTTAACTCCTACTCTGGCCTAATAGCTAAGGTCTTAGACTCGTACTCTGGCCTAATGGTTAAGGTCTTAACTCTTACTCTGAACTAATAGCTAAGGTTTTAGACTCGTACTCTGGCCTACTGGTTAAGGTCTTAATTCTTACTCTGGCCTAATAGCTGAGGTCTTAACTCTTTCTCTGGCCTAATAGCTAAGGTCTTAACTCTTACTCTGGCCTGATAGCTAAGGTCTTAGACTTGTACTCTGGCCTAATAGCTAAGGTCTTAGACTTGTACTCTGGCCTAATGGTTAAGGTCTTAACTCTTACTCTGGCCTAATAGCTAAGGTCTTAGACTCGTCCTGTGGCCTTATGGTTAAGGTCTTAACTCTTACTCTGGCCTACAGGTTAAGGTCTTAACTCTTACTCTGGCCTAATAGCTAAGGTCTTAACTCTAACTCTGGCCTAATAGCTAAGGTCTTAACTCTTACTCTGGCCTACTTGTTAAGGTCTTAACTCTTACTCTGGTCTAATAGCTAAGGTCTTAGACTCGTACTCTGGCCTAATGGTTAAGGTCTTAACTCTTACTCTAGCCTAATAGCTAAGGTCTTAACTCTAACTCTGGCCTAATGGTTAAGGTCTTAACTCTTACTCTGGCCTAATAGTTAAGGTCTTAACTCTTACTCTGGCCTTCTGGTTAAGGTCTTAACTCTTAATCTGGCCTAATAGCTAGGGTCTTATACTCGTACTCTGGCCTAATGGTTAAGGTCTTAACTCTTACTCTGGCCAAATAGCTAAGGTCTTAGACTCGTACTATGGCCTACAGGTTAAGGTCTTAACTCTTACTCTGGCCTACTGGTAAAGGTCGTAACTCTTACTCTGGCCTAATAGCTAAGGTCCTAACTCTTACTCTGGCCTAATAGCTAAGGTCTTAACTCTTACTCTGGCCTACTGGTTAAGGTCTTAACTCTTACTCTGGCCTAATAGCTAAGGTCTTAGACTCGTACTCTGGCCTAATGTTTGAGGTCTTAACTCTTACCCTGGCCTAATAGCTAAGGTCTTAACTCTTATCCTGGCCTAATGGTTAAGGTCTTAACTCTTACTCTGGCCTAATAGCTAAGGTCTTAACTCTTACTCTGGCCTACTGGTTAAGGTCTTAACTCTTACTCTGGCCTAATAGTTAAGGTCTTAGACTCATACTCTGGCCTAATAGCTAAGGTCTTAACTCTTACTCTGGCCTAATAGCTAAGGTCTTAGACTCGTACTCTGGCCTAATGGTTAAGGTCTTAACTCTTACTCTGGCCTAATAGCTAAGGTCTTAACTCTTACTCTGGCCTAATAGCTAAGGTCTTAGACTCCTACTATGGCCTACAGGTTAAGGTCTTAACTCTTGCTCTGGCCTAATGGTTAAGGTCTTAACTCTTACTCTGGCCCAAATGCTAAGGTCTTAGACTCTTACTCTGGCCTACTGGGTAAGGTCTTAACTATTACTCTGGCCTGCTGGTTAAGGGATTAACTCTTACTATGGCCTAATAGCTAAGGTCTTAACTCTTACTCTGTCCTACTGGTTAAGGTCTTAGACTCCTACTCTGGCCTAATAGCTAAGGTCTTAACTCTTTCTCTGACCTAATAGCTAAGGTCTTAACTCTTACTCTGGCCTAATAGCTAAGGTCTTAACTCTTACTCTGGCCTAATAGCTAAGATCTTAACTCTTACTCTGGCCTAATAGCTAAGGTCTTAGACTCGTACTCTAGCCTACTGGTTAAGGTCTTAACTCTTACTCTGTTCTAATAGCTAAGGTCTTAGACTCGTACTATGGCCTACAGGTTAAGGTCTTAACTCTTACTCTGGCCTAATAGCTAAGGTCTTAGACTCGTACTCTGGCCTACTGGTTAAGGTCTTAACTCTTACTCTGGCCTAATGGTTAAGGTCTTAACTCTTACTCTGGCCTAATAGCTAAGGTCTTAACTCTTACTCTGGCCTAATCGCTAAGGTCTTAGACTCGTACTCTGGCCTACTGGTTAAGGTCTTAACTCTTACTCTGGTCTACTGGTTAAGGTCTTAACTCTTACTCTGGCTTACTGGTTAAGGTCTTAACACTTACTCTGGCCTAATAGCTAAGGTCTTAGACTCGTACTATGGCCTACAGGTTAAGGTCTTAACTCTTACTCTGGCCTACTGGTTAAGGTCTTAACTCTTACTCTGGCCTAATAGCTAAGGTCTTAACTCTTACTCTGGCCTAATAGCTAAGGTCTTAACTCTTACTCTGGCCTAATAGCTAAGGTCTTAGGCTCATACTCTGGCCTAATAGCTAAGGTCTTAACTCTTACTCTGGCCTAATAGCTAAGGTCTTAGACTCGTACTATAGCCTACTGGTTAAGGTCTTAACTCTTACTCTGGCCTACTGGTTAAGGTCTTAACTCTTACTCTGGCCTAATAGCTAAGGTCTTAACTCTTACTCTGGCCTAAAAGCTAAGGTCTTAGACTCTTACTCTGGCCTAATAGCTAAGGTCTTAGACTCGTACTCTGGCCTACTGGTTAAGGTCTTAACTCTTACTCAGGCCTAATGATTAAGGTCTAGACTCTTACTCTGGCCTAATGGTTAAGGTCTAGACTTTTAGTCTGGCCTAATGGTTAAGGTCTTAACTCTTACTGTGGCCTAATAGCTAAGGTCTTAACTCATACTCTGGCCTACTGGTTAAGGTCTTAACTCTTACTCTGGTGTCTAATAGCTAAGGTCTTAACTCTTACTCTGGCCTAATAGCTAACGTCTTAGACTCGTACTCTGGCCTACAGGTTAAGGTCTTAACTCTTACTCTGGCCTACTGGTTAAGGTCTTAACTCTTACTCTGGCCTAATAGCTAAGGTCTTAACTCTTACTCTGGCATTATAGCTAAGGTCTTAACTCTTACTCTGGCCTACTGGTTAAGGTCTTAACTCTTACTCTGGCCTAATAGCTAAGGTCTTAACTCTTACTCTGGCCTAATAGTTAAGGTCTTAACTCCTACTCTGGCCTAATAGCTAAGGTCTTAGACTCGTACTCTGGCCTAATGGTTAAGGTCTTAACTCTTACTCTGGACTAATAGCTAAGGTTTTAGACTCGTACTCTGGCCTACTGGTTAAGGTCTTAATTCTTACTCTGGCCTAATAGCTGAGGTCTTAACTCTTTCTCTGGCCTAATAGCTAAGGTCTTAACTCTTACTCTGGCCTGATAGCTAAGGTCTTAGACTTGTACTCTGGCCTAATAGCTAAGGTCTTAGAAGTGTACTCTGGCCTAATGGTTAAGGTCTTAACTCTTACTCTGGCCTAATAGCTAAGGTCTTAGACTCGTCCTGTGGCCTTATGGTTAAGGTCTTAACTCTTACTCTGGCCTACAGGTTAAGGTCTTAACTCTTACTCTGGCCTAATAGCTAAGGTCTTAACTCTAACTCTGGCCTAATAGCTAAGGTCTTAACTCTTACTCTGGCCTACTGGTTAAGGTCTTAACTCTTACTCTGGTCTAATAGCTAAGGTCTTGGACTCGTACTCTGGCCTAATGGTTAAGGTCTTAACTCTTACTCTAGCCTAATAGCTAAGGTCTTAACTCTAACTCTGGCCTAATGGTTAAGGTCTTAACTCTTACTCTGGCCTAATAGCTAAGGTCTTAACTCTTACTCTGGCCTTCTGGTTAAGGTCTTAACTCTTACTCTGGCCTAATAGCTAGGGTCTTATACTCGTACTCTGGCCTAATGGTTAAGGTCTTAACTCTTACTCTGGCCAAATAGCTAAGGTCTTAGACTCGTACTATGGCCTACAGGTTAAGGTCTTAACTCTTACTCTGGCCTACTGGTAAAGGTCGTAACTCTTACTCTGGCCTAATAGCTAAGGTCTTAACTCTTACTCTGGCCTAATAGCTAAGGTCTTAACTCTTACTCTGGCCTACTGGTTAAGGTCTTAACTCTTACTCTGGCCTAATAGCTAAGGTCTTAGACTCGTACTCTGGCCTAATGTTTAAGGTCTTAACTCTTACCCTGGCCTAATAGCTAAGGTCTTAACTCTTATCCTGGCCTAATGGTTAAGGTCTTAACTCTTACTCTGGCCTAATAGCTAAGGTCTTAACTCTTACTCTGGCCTACTGGTTAAGGTCTTAACTCTTACTCTGGCCTAATAGTTAAGGTCTTAGACTCATACTCTGGCCTAATAGCTAAGGTCTTAACTCTTACTCTGGCCTAATAGCTAAGGTCTTAGACTCGTACTCTGGCCTAATGGTTAAGGTCTTAACTCTTACTCTGGCCTAATAGCTAAGGTCTTAACTCTTACTCTGGCCTAATAGCTAAGGTCTTAGACTCCTACTATGGCCTACAGGTTAAGGTCTTAACTCTTGCTCTGGCCTACTGGTTAAGGTCTTAACTCTTACTCTGGCCCAAATGCTAAGGTCTTAGACTCTTACTCTGGCCTACTGGGTAAGGTCTTAACTATTACTCTGGCCTGCTGGTTAAGGGATTAACTCTTACTATGGCCTAATAGCTAAGGTCTTAACTCTTACTCTGTCCTACTGGTTAAGGTCTTAGACTCCTACTCTGGCCTAATAGCTAAGGTCTTAACTCTTTCTCTGACCTAATAGCTAAGGTCTTAACTCTTACTCTGACCTAATAGCAAAGGTCTTAACTCTTACTCTGGCCTAATAGCTAAGATCTTAACTCTTACTCTGGCCTAATAGCTAAGGTCTTAGACTCGTACTCTAGCCTACTGGTTAAGGTCTTAACTCTTACTCTGTTCTAATAGCTAAGGTCTTAGACTCGTACTATGGCCTACAGGTTAAGGTCTTAACTCTTACTCTGGCCTAATAGCTAAGGTCTTAGACTCGTACTCTGGCCTACTGGTTAAGGTCTTAACTCTTACTCTGGCCTAATGGTTAAGGTCTTAACTCTTACTCTGGCCTAATAGCTAAGGTCTTAACTCTTACTCTGGCCTAATCGCTAAGGTCTTAGACTCGTACTCTGGCCTACTGGTTAAGGTCTTAACTCTTACTCTGGTCTACTGGTTAAGGTCTTAACTCTTACTCTGGCTTACTGGTTAAGGTCTTAACACTTACTCTGGCCTAATAGCTAAGGTCTTAGACTCGTACTATGGCCTACAGGTTAAGGTCTTAACTCTTACTCTGGCCTACTGGTTAAGGTCTTAACTCTTACTCTGGCCTAATAGCTAAGGTCTTAACTCTTACTCTGGCCTAATAGCTAAGGTCTTAGACTCATACTCTGGCCTAATAGCTAAGGTCTTAACTCTTACTCTGGCCTAATAGCTAAGGTCTTAGACTCGTACTATAGCCTACAGGTTAAGGTCTTAACTCTTACTCTGGCCTACTGGTTAAGGTCTTAACTCTTACTCTGGCCTACTGGTTAAGGTCTTAACTCTTACTCTGGCCTAATAGCTAAGGTCTTAACTCTTACTCTGGCCTAAAAGCTAAGGTCTTAGACTCTTACTCTGGCCTAATAGCTAAGGTCTTAGACTCGTACTCTGGCCTACTGGTTAAGGTCTTAACTCTTACTCTGGCCTAATAGCTAAGGTCTTAGACTCATACTATGGCCTACTGGTTAAGGTCTTAACTCTTACTCTGGCCTATTGGTTAAGGTCTTAACTCTTACTCTGGCCTAATAGCTAAGGTCTTAACTCGTACTCTGGCCTAATAGCTAAGGTCTTAGACTCGTACTCTGGCCTAATGTTTAAGGTCTTAACTCTTACTCTGGCCTAATAGCTAAGGTCTTAGACTTGTACTCTGGCCTACTGGTTAAGGTCTTAACTCTTATTCTGGCCTAATATCTAAGGTCTTAACTCTTTCTATGGCCTAACAGCTAAGATCTTAACTCTTACTCTGGCCTGATAGCTAAGGTCTTAGACTCGTACTCTGGCCTAATAGCTAAGGTCTTAGACTCGTACTCTGGCCTAATGGTTAACGTCTTAACTCTTACTCTGGTCTACAGGTTAAGGACTTAACTCTTACTCTGGCCTAATAGCTAAGGTCTTAGACTCTTACTCTGGCCTACTGGTTAAGGTCTTAACTCTTACTCTGGCCTAATAGCTAAGGTCTTATACTCGTACTCTGGCCTAATGGTTAAGGTCTTAACTCTTACTCTGGCCTAATAGCTAAGGTCTTAGACTCGTACTATGGCCTACAGGTTAAGGTCTTAACTCTTACTCTGGCCTACTGGTTAAGGTCTTAACTCTTACTCTGGCCTAATAGCTAAGGTCTTAACTCTTACTCTGGCCTAATAGCTAAGGTCTTAACTCTTACTCTGGCCTACTGGTTAAGGTCTTAACTCTTACTCTGGCCTAATAGCTAAGGTCTTAGACTCGTACTCTGGCCTAATGGTTAAAGTCTTAACTCTTACTCTGGCCTAATAGCTAAGGTCTTAACTCTTACTCTGGCCTAATGGTTAAGGTCTTAACTCTTACTCTGGCCTAATAGCTAAGGTCTTAACTCTTACTCTGGCCTAATCGCTAAGGTCTTAGACTCGTACTCTGGCCTACTGGTTAAGGTCTTAACTCTTACTCTGGTCTACTGGTTAAGGTCTTAACTCTTACTCTGGCTTACTGGTTAAGGTCTTAACACTTACTCTGGCCTAATAGCTAAGGTCTTAGACTCGTACTATGGCCTACAGGTTAAGGTCTTAACTCTTACTCTGGCCTACTGGTTAAGGTCTTAACTCTTACTCTGGCCTAATAGCTAAGGTCTTAACTCTTACTCTGGCCTAATAGCTAAGGTCTTAACTCTTACTCTGGCCTAATAGCTAAGGTCTTAGACTCATACTCTGGCCTAATAGCTAAGGTCTTAACTCTTACTCTGGCCTAATAGCTAAGGTCTTAGACTCGTACTATAGCCTACAGGTTAAGGTCTTAACTCTTACTCTGGCCTACTGGTTAAGGTCTTAACTCTTACTCTGGCCTACTGGTTAAGGTCTTAACTCTTACTCTGGCCTAATAGCTAAGGTCTTAACTCTTACTCTGGCCTAAAACTAAGGTCTTAGACTCTTACTCTGGCCTAATAGCTAAGGTCTTAGACTCGTACTATAGCCTACAGGTTAAGGTCTTAACTCTTACTCTGGCCTAATAGCTAAGGTCTTAACTCTTACTCTGGCCTAATGGTTAAGGTCTTAACTCTTACTCTGGCCTAATAGCTAAGGTCTTAGACTCATACTATGGCCTACTGGTTAAGGTCTTAACTCTTACTCTGGCCTATTGGTTAAGGTCTTAACTCTTACTCTGGCCTAATAGCTAAGGTCTTAACTCGTACTCTGGCCTAATAGCTAAGGTCTTAGACTCGTACTCTGGCCTAATGTTTAAGGTCTTAACTCTTACTCTGGCCTAATAGCTAAGGTCTTAGACTTGTACTCTGGCCTACTGGTTAAGGTCTTAACTCTTATTCTGGCCTAATATCTAAGGTCTTAACTCTTTCTATGGCCTAACAGCTAAGATCTTAACTCTTACTCTGGCCTGATAGCTAAGGTCTTAGACTCGTACTCTGGCCTAATAGCTAAGGTCTTAGACTCGTACTCTGGCCTAATGGTTAACGTCTTAACTCTTACTCTGGTCTACAGGTTAAGGTCTTAACTCTTACTCTGGCCTAATAGCTAAGGTCTTAGACTCTTACTCTGGCCTACTGGTTAAGGTCTTAACTCTTACTCTGGCCTAATAGCTAAGGTCTTATACTCGTACTCTGGCCTAATGGTTAAGGTCTTAACTCTTACTCTGGCCTAATAGCTAAGGTCTTAGACTCGTACTATGGCCTACAGGTTAAGGTCTTAATTCTTACTCTGGCCTACTGGTTAAGGTCTTAACTCTTACTCTGGCCTAATAGCTAAGGTCTTAACTCTTACTCTGGCCTAATAGCTAAGGTCTTAACTCTTACTCTGGCCTACTGGTTAAGGTCTTAACTCTTACTCTGGCCTAATAGCTAAGGTCTTAGACTCGTACTCTGGCCTAATGGTTAAGGTCTTAACTCTTACTCTGGCCTAATAGCTAAGGTCTTAACTCTTACTCTGGCCTAATGGTTAAGGTCTTAACTCTTACTCTGGCCTAATAGCTAAGGTCTTAACTCTTACTCTGACCTCCTGGTTAAGGTCTTAACTCTTACTCAGGTCTAATAGCTAAGGTCTTATACTCGTACTCTGGCCTAATGGTTAAGGTCTTAACTCTTACTCTGGCCTAATAGCTAAGGTCTTAGACTCGTACTATGGCCTACAGGTTAGGTCTTAACTCTTACTCTGGCCTACTGGTTGAGGTCTTAACTCTTACTCTGGCCTAATAGCTAAGGTCTTAACTCTTACTCTGGCCTAATAGCTAAGGTCTTAACTCTTGCTCTGGCCTACTGGTTAAGGTCTTAACTCTTACTCTGGCCTAATAGCTAAGGTCTTAGACTTGTACTCTGGCCTAATAGCTAAGGTCTTAACTCTTACTCTGGCCAAATAGCTAAGGTCTTAACTCTTACTCTGGCCTAATAGCTAAGGTCTTAGATTCGTACTCTGGCCTACAAGTTAAGGTCTTAACTCTTACTCTGGCCTACTGGTTAAGGTCTTAACTCTTACTCTGGCCTACTGGTTAAGGTCTTAACTCGTACTCTGGCCTAATAGCTAAGGTCTTAATTCGTACTCTGGCCTACTGGATAAGGTCTTAGACTCCTACTCTGGCCTAATAGCTAAGGTCTTAACTCTTTCTCTGGCCTAATAGCTAAGGTCTTAGACTCGTACTATGGCCTACAGGTTAAGGTCTTAACTCTTACTCTGGCCTAATAGCTAAGGTCTTAGACTCGTACTCTGGCCTAATGGTTAAGGTCTTAACTCTTACTCTGGCCTAATAGCTAAGGTCTTAACTCTTACTCTGGCCTAATAGCTAAGGTCTTAGATTCGTACTCTGGCCTACAAGTTAAGGTCTTAACTCTTACTCTGGCCTACTGGTTAAGGTCTTAACTCTTACTCTGGCCTACTGGTTAAGGTCTTAACTCGTACTCTGGCCTAATAGCTAAGGTCTTAATTCGTACTCTGGCCTACTGGATAAGGTCTTAGACTCCTACTCTGGCCTAATAGCTAAGGTCTTAACTCTTTCTCTGGCCTAATAGCTAAGGTCTTAGACTCTTACTATGGCCTACAGGTTAAGGTCTTAACTCTTACTCTGGCCTAATAGCTAAGGTCTTAGACTCGTACTCTGGCCTACTGGTTAAGGTCTTAACTCTTGCTCTGGCCTACTGGTTAAGGTCTTAACTCTTACTCTGGCCTAATTACTAAGGTCTTAGACTCGTACTCTGGCCTAATGGTTCAGGTCTTAACTCTTACTCTGGCCTAAAAGCTAAGATCTTAACTCTTACTCTGGCCTAATAGCTAAGGTCTTAGACTCGCACTCTGGCCTACTGGTTAAGGTCTTAACTCTTACTCTGTCCTAATAGCTAAGGTCTTAGACTCGTACTATGGCCTACAGGTTAAGGTCTTAACTCTTACTCTGGCCTAATAGCTAAGGTCTTAGACTTGAACTCTGGCCTACTGGTTAAGGTCTTAACTCTTACTCTGGCCTAATGGGTAAGGTCTTAACTCTTACTTTGGCCTAATAGCTAAGGTCTTAACTCTTACTCTGGCCTAATAGCTAAGGTCTTAGACTCGTACTCTGGCCTACTGGTTAAGGTCTTAACTCTAACTCTGGCTCTCTGGTTAAGGTCTTAACTCTTACTCTGGCCTACTGGTTAAGGTCTTAACACTTACTCTGGCCTAATAGCTAAGGTCTGAGACTCGAACTATGGCCTACAGGTTAGGTCTTAACTCTTACTCTGGCCTACTGGTTGAGGTCTTAACTCTTACTCTGGCCTAATAGCTAAGGTCTTAGACTCGTACTCTGGCCTAATAGCTAAGGTCTTAACTCTTACTCTGGCCAAATAGCTAAGGTCTTAACTCTTACTCTGGCCTAATAGCTAAGGTCTTAGACTCGTACTCTGGCCTAATGGTTAAGGTCTTAACTCTTACTCTGGCCTAATAGCTAAGGTCTTAACTCTTACTCTGGCCTAATAGCTAAGGTCTTAACTCTTACTCTGGCCTAATAGCTAAGGTCTTAGATTCGTACTCTGGCCTACAAGTTAAGGTCTTAACTCTTACTCTGGCCTACTGGTTAAGGTCTTAACTCTTACTCTGGCCTACTGGTTAAGGTCTTAACTCTTACTCAGGCCTAATAGCTAAGGTCTTAATTCGTACTCTGGCCTACTGGTTAAGGTCTTAGACTCCTACTCTGGCCTAATAGCTAAGGTCTTAACTCTTTCTCTGGCCTAATAGCTAAGGTCTTAGACTTGTACTCTGGCCTACTGGTTAAGGTCTTAACTCTTGCTCTGGCCTACTGGTTAAGGTCTTAACTCTTACTCTGGCCTAATTACTAAGGTCTTAGACTCGTACTCTGGCCTAATGGTTCAGGTCTTAACTCTTACTCTGGCCTACAGGTTAAGGTCTGAACTCTTACTCTGGCCTAATAGCTAAAGTCTTAGACTCTTACTCTGGCCTACTGGTTAAGGTCTTAACTCTTACTCTAGCCTAATAGCTAAGGTCTTAACTCTTACTCTGACCTCCTGGTTAAGGTCTTAACTCTTACTTTGGTCTAATAGCTAAGGTCTTATACTCGTACTCTGGCCTAATGGTTAAGGTCTTAACTCTTACTCTGGCCTAATAGCTAAGGTCTTAGACTCGTACTATGGCCTACAGGTTAGGTCTTAACTCTTACTCTGGCCTACTGTTTGAGGTCTTAACTCTTACTCTGGCCTAATAGCTAAGGTCTTAACTCTTACTCTGGCCTAATAGCTAAGGTCTTAACTCTTGCTTTGGCCTACTGGTTAAGGTCTTAACTCTTACTCTGGCCTAATAGCTAAGGTCTTAGACTCGTACTCTGGCCTAATAGCTAAGGTCTTAACTCTTACTCTGGCCAAATAGCTAAGGTCTTAACTCTTACTCTGGCCTAATAGCTAAGGTCTTAGACTCGTACTCTGGCCTAATGGTTAAGGTCTTAACTCTTACTCTGGCCTAATAGCTAAGGTCTTAACTCTTACTCTGGCCTAATAGCTAAGGTCTTAGATTCGTACTCTGGCCTACAAGTTAAGGTCTTAACTCTTACTCTGGCCTACTGGTTAAGGTCTTAACTCTTACTCTGGCCTACTGGTTAAGGTCTTAACTCGTACTCTGGCCTAATAGCTAAGGTCTTAATTCGTACTCTGGCCTACTGGATAAGGTCTTAGACTCCTACTCTGGCCTAATAGCTAAGGTCTTAACTCTTTCTCTGGCCTAATAGCTAAGGTCTTAGACTCTTACTATGGCCTACAGGTTAAGGTCTTAACTCTTACTCTGGCCTAATAGCTAAGGTCTTAGACTCGTACTCTGGCCTACTGGTTAAGGTCTTAACTCTTACTCTGGCCTAATAGCTAAGGTCTTAACTCTTACTCTGGCCTAATAGCTAAGGTCTTACACTCTTACTCTGGCCTAATAGCTAAGGTCTTAGACTCGTACTCTGGCCTACTGGTTAAGGTCTTAACTCTTACTCTGGCCTAATAGCTAAGGTCTTAGACTCGTACTATGGCCTACAGGTTAAGGTCTTAACTCTTACTTTGGCCTACTGGTTAAGGTCTTAACTCTTACTCTGGCCTACTGGTTAAGGTCTTAACTCTTACTCTGGCCTAATAGCTAAGGTCTTAGACTCGTACTCTGGCCTACTGGTTAAGGTCTTAACTCTTACTCTGGCCTAATAACTAAGGTCTTAGACTCATACTATGGCCTACTGGTTAGGGTCTTAAGTCTTACTCTGGCCTACTGGTTAAGGTCTTAACTCTTACTCTGGCCTACTGCTTAAGGTCTTAACTCTTACTCTGGCCTAATAGCTAAGGTCTTTACTCTTACTCTGGCCTAATAGCTAAGGTCTTAACTCTTACGCTGGCCTAATAGCTAAAGTCATAACTCTTACTCTGGCCTTATAGCTAAGGTCTTAACTCTTACTCTGGCCTACTGGTTAAGGTCTTAACTCTTATTCTGGCCTAATAGCTAAGGTCTTAACTCTTTCTCTGGCCTAACAGCTAAGATCTTAACTCTTACTCTTGCCTGATAGCTAAGGTCTTAGACGTGTACTCTGGCCTAATAGCTAAGGTCTTAGACTCGTACTCTGGCCTAATGGTTAAGGTCTTAACTCTTACTCTGGCCTAATAGCCAAGTTCTTAGACTCGTACTCTGGCCTAATAGCTAAGGTCTTAGACTCGTACTCTGGCCTAATGGTTAACGTCTTAACTCTTACTCTGGGCTACAGGTTAAGGTCTTAACTCTTACTCTGGCCTAATAGCTAAGGTCTTAGACTCTTACTCTGGCCTACTGGTTAAGGTCTTAACTCTTTCTCTGGCCTAATAGCTAAGGTCTTATACTCGTACTCTGGCCTAATGGTTAAGGTCTTAACTCTTACTCAGGCCTAATGATTAAGGTCTAGACTCTTACTCTGGCCTAATGGTTAAGGTCTAGACTTTTAGTCTGGCCTAATGGTTAAGGTCTTAACTCTTACTGTGGCCTAATAGCTAAGGTCTTAACTCATACTCTGGCCTACTGGTTAAGGTCTTAACTCTTACTCTGGTGTCTAATAGCTAAGGTCTTAACTCTTACTCTGGCCTAATAGCTAACGTCTTAGACTCGTACTCTGGCCTACAGGTTAAGGTCTTAACTCTTACTCTGGCCTAATAGCTAAGGTCTTAACTCTTACTCTGGCATTATAGCTAAGGTCTTAACTCTTACTCTGGCCTACTGGTTAAGGTCTTAACTCTTACTCTGGCCTAATAGCTAAGGTCTTAACTCTTACTCTGGCCTAATAGTTAAGGTCTTAACTCCTACTCTGGCCTAATAGCTAAGGTCTTAGACTCGTACTCTGGCCTAATGGTTAAGGTCTTAACTCTTACTCTGGACTAATAGCTAAGGTTTTAGACTCGTACTCTGGCCTACTGGTTAAGGTCTTAATTCTTACTCTGGCCTAATAGCTGAGGTCTTAACTCTTTCTCTGGCCTAATAGCTAAGGTCTTAACTCTTACTCTGGCCTGATAGCTAAGGTCTTAGACTTGTACTCTGGCCTAATAGCTAAGGTCTTAGACTTGTACTCTGGCCTAATGGTTAAGGTCTTAACTCTTACTCTGGCCTAATAGCTAAGGTCTTAGACTCGTCCTGTGGCCTTATGGTTAAGGTCTTAACTCTTACTCTGGCCTACAGGTTAAGGTCTTAACTCTTACTCTGGCCTAATAGCTAAGGTCTTAACTCTAACTCTGGCCTAATAGCTAAGGTCTTAACTCTTACTCTGGCCTACTTGTTAAGGTCTTAACTCTTACTCTGGTCTAATAGCTAAGGTCTTAGACTCGTACTCTGGCCTAATGGTTAAGGTCTTAACTCTTACTCTAGCCTAATAGCTAAGGTCTTAACTCTAACTCTGGCCTAATGGTTAAGGTCTTAACTCTTACTCTGGCCTAATAGCTAAGGTCTTAACTCTTACTCTGGCCTTCTGGTTAAGGTCTTAACTCTTAATCTGGCCTAATAGCTAGGGTCTTATACTCGTACTCTGGCCTAATGGTTAAGGTCTTAACTCTTACTCTGGCCAAATAGCTAAGGTCTTAGACTCGTACTATGGCCTACAGGTTAAGGTCTTAACTCTTACTCTGGCCTACTGGTAAAGGTCGTAACTCTTACTCTGGCCTAATAGCTAAGGTCCTAACTCTTACTCTGGCCTAATAGCTAAGGTCTTAACTCTTACTCTGGCCTACTGGTTAAGGTCTTAACTCTTACTCTGGCCTAATAGCTAAGGTCTTAGACTCGTACTCTGGCCTAATGTTTAAGGTCTTAACTCTTACCCTGGCCTAATAGCTAAGGTCTTAACTCTTATCCTGGCCTAATGGTTAAGGTCTTAACTCTTACTCTGGCCTAATAGCTAAGGTCTTAACTCTTACTCTGGCCTACTGGTTAAGGTCTTAACTCTTACTCTGGCCTAATAGTTAAGGTCTTAGACTCATACTCTGGCCTAATAGCTAAGGTCTTAACTCTTACTCTGGCCTAATAGCTAAGGTCTTAGACTCGTACTCTGGCCTAATGGTTAAGGTCTTAACTCTTACTCTGGCCTAATAGCTAAGGTCTTAACTCTTACTCTGGCCTAATAGCTAAGGTCTTAGACTCCTACTATGGCCTACAGGTTAAGGTCTTAACTCTTGCTCTGGCCTAATGGTTAAGGTCTTAACTCTTACTCTGGCCCAAATGCTAAGGTCTTAGACTCTTACTCTGGCCTACTGGGTAAGGTCTTAACTATTACTCTGGCCTGCTGGTTAAGGGATTAACTCTTACTATGGCCTAATAGCTAAGGTCTTAACTCTTACTCTGTCCTACTGGTTAAGGTCTTAGACTCCTACTCTGGCCTAATAGCTAAGGTCTTAACTCTTTCTCTGACCTAATAGCTAAGGTCTTAACTCTTACTCTGGCCTAATAGCTAAGGTCTTAACTCTTACTCTGGCCTAATAGCTAAGATCTTAACTCTTACTCTGGCCTAATAGCTAAGGTCTTAGACTCGTACTCTAGCCTACTGGTTAAGGTCTTAACTCTTACTCTGTTCTAATAGCTAAGGTCTTAGACTCGTACTATGGCCTACAGGTTAAGGTCTTAACTCTTACTCTGGCCTAATAGCTAAGGTCTTAGACTCGTACTCTGGCCTACTGGTTAAGGTCTTAACTCTTACTCTGGCCTAATGGTTAAGGTCTTAACTCTTACTCTGGCCTAATAGCTAAGGTCTTAACTCTTACTCTGGCCTAATCGCTAAGGTCTTAGACTCGTACTCTGGCCTACTGGTTAAGGTCTTAACTCTTACTCTGGTCTACTGGTTAAGGTCTTAACTCTTACTCTGGCTTACTGGTTAAGGTCTTAACACTTACTCTGGCCTAATAGCTAAGGTCTTAGACTCGTACTATGGCCTACAGGTTAAGGTCTTAACTCTTACTCTGGCCTACTGGTTAAGGTCTTAACTCTTACTCTGGCCTAATAGCTAAGGTCTTAACTCTTACTCTGGCCTAATAGCTAAGGTCTTAACTCTTACTCTGGCCTAATAGCTAAGGTCTTAGGCTCATACTCTGGCCTAATAGCTAAGGTCTTAACTCTTACTCTGGCCTAATAGCTAAGGTCTTAGACTCGTACTATAGCCTACTGGTTAAGGTCTTAACTCTTACTCTGGCCTACTGGTTAAGGTCTTAACTCTTACTCTGGCCTAATAGCTAAGGTCTTAACTCTTACTCTGGCCTAAAAGCTAAGGTCTTAGACTCTTACTCTGGCCTAATAGCTAAGGTCTTAGACTCGTACTCTGGCCTACTGGTTAAGGTCTTAACTCTTACTCAGGCCTAATGATTAAGGTCTAGACTCTTACTCTGGCCTAATGGTTAAGGTCTAGACTTTTAGTCTGGCCTAATGGTTAAGGTCTTAACTCTTACTGTGGCCTAATAGCTAAGGTCTTAACTCATACTCTGGCCTACTGGTTAAGGTCTTAACTCTTACTCTGGTGTCTAATAGCTAAGGTCTTAACTCTTACTCTGGCCTAATAGCTAACGTCTTAGACTCGTACTCTGGCCTACAGGTTAAGGTCTTAACTCTTACTCTGGCCTACTGGTTAAGGTCTTAACTCTTACTCTGGCCTAATAGCTAAGGTCTTAACTCTTACTCTGGCATTATAGCTAAGGTCTTAACTCTTACTCTGGCCTACTGGTTAAGGTCTTAACTCTTACTCTGGCCTAATAGCTAAGGTCTTAACTCTTACTCTGGCCTAATAGTTAAGGTCTTAACTCCTACTCTGGCCTAATAGCTAAGGTCTTAGACTCGTACTCTGGCCTAATGGTTAAGGTCTTAACTCTTACTCTGGACTAATAGCTAAGGTTTTAGACTCGTACTCTGGCCTACTGGTTAAGGTCTTAATTCTTACTCTGGCCTAATAGCTGAGGTCTTAACTCTTTCTCTGGCCTAATAGCTAAGGTCTTAACTCTTACTCTGGCCTGATAGCTAAGGTCTTAGACTTGTACTCTGGCCTAATAGCTAAGGTCTTAGACGTGTACTCTGGCCTAATGGTTAAGGTCTTAACTCTTACTCTGGCCTAATAGCTAAGGTCTTAGACTCGTCCTGTGGCCTTATGGTTAAGGTCTTAACTCTTACTCTGGCCTACAGGTTAAGGTCTTAACTCTTACTCTGGCCTAATAGCTAAGGTCTTAACTCTAACTCTGGCCTAATAGCTAAGGTCTTAACTCTTACTCTGGCCTACTGGTTAAGGTCTTAACTCTTACTCTGGTCTAATAGCTAAGGTCTTGGACTCGTACTCTGGCCTAATGGTTAAGGTCTTAACTCTTACTCTAGCCTAATAGCTAAGGTCTTAACTCTAACTCTGGCCTAATGGTTAAGGTCTTAACTCTTACTCTGGCCTAATAGCTAAGGTCTTAACTCTTACTCTGGCCTTCTGGTTAAGGTCTTAACTCTTACTCTGGCCTAATAGCTAGGGTCTTATACTCGTACTCTGGCCTAATGGTTAAGGTCTTAACTCTTACTCTGGCCAAATAGCTAAGGTCTTAGACTCGTACTATGGCCTACAGGTTAAGGTCTTAACTCTTACTCTGGCCTACTGGTAAAGGTCGTAACTCTTACTCTGGCCTAATAGCTAAGGTCTTAACTCTTACTCTGGCCTAATAGCTAAGGTCTTAACTCTTACTCTGGCCTACTGGTTAAGGTCTTAACTCTTACTCTGGCCTAATAGCTAAGGTCTTAGACTCGTACTCTGGCCTAATGTTTAAGGTCTTAACTCTTACCCTGGCCTAATAGCTAAGGTCTTAACTCTTATCCTGGCCTAATGGTTAAGGTCTTAACTCTTACTCTGGCCTAATAGCTAAGGTCTTAACTCTTACTCTGGCCTACTGGTTAAGGTCTTAACTCTTACTCTGGCCTAATAGTTAAGGTCTTAGACTCATACTCTGGCCTAATAGCTAAGGTCTTAACTCTTACTCTGGCCTAATAGCTAAGGTCTTAGACTCGTACTCTGGCCTAATGGTTAAGGTCTTAACTCTTACTCTGGCCTAATAGCTAAGGTCTTAACTCTTACTCTGGCCTAATAGCTAAGGTCTTAGACTCCTACTATGGCCTACAGGTTAAGGTCTTAACTCTTGCTCTGGCCTACTGGTTAAGGTCTTAACTCTTACTCTGGCCCAAATGCTAAGGTCTTAGACTCTTACTCTGGCCTACTGGGTAAGGTCTTAACTATTACTCTGGCCTGCTGGTTAAGGGATTAACTCTTACTATGGCCTAATAGCTAAGGTCTTAACTCTTACTCTGTCCTACTGGTTAAGGTCTTAGACTCCTACTCTGGCCTAATAGCTAAGGTCTTAACTCTTTCTCTGACCTAATAGCTAAGGTCTTAACTCTTACTCTGGCCTAATAGCTAAGGTCTTAACTCTTACTCTGGCCTAATAGCTAAGATCTTAACTCTTACTCTGGCCTAATAGCTAAGGTCTTAGACTCGTACTCTAGCCTACTGGTTAAGGTCTTAACTCTTACTCTGTTCTAATAGCTAAGGTCTTAGACTCGTACTATGGCCTACAGGTTAAGGTCTTAACTCTTACTCTGGCCTAATAGCTAAGGTCTTAGACTCGTACTCTGGCCTACTGGTTAAGGTCTTAACTCTTACTATGGCCTAATGGTTAAGGTCTTAACTCTTACTCTGGCCTAATAGCTAAGGTCTTAACTCTTACTCTGGCCTAATCGCTAAGGTCTTAGACTCGTACTCTGGCCTACTGGTTAAGGTCTTAACTCTTACTCTGGTCTACTGGTTAAGGTCTTAACTCTTACTCTGGCTTACTGGTTAAGGTCTTAACACTTACTCTGGCCTAATAGCTAAGGTCTTAGACTCGTACTATGGCCTACAGGTTAAGGTCTTAACTCTTACTCTGGCCTACTGGTTAAGGTCTTAACTCTTACTCTGGCCTAATAGCTAAGGTCTTAACTCTTACTCTGGCCTAATAGCTAAGGTCTTAACTCTTACTCTGGCCTAATAGCTAAGGTCTTAGACTCATACTCTGGCCTAATAGCTAAGGTCTTAACTCTTACTCTGGCCTAATAGCTAAGGTCTTAGACTCGTACTATAGCCTACAGGTTAAGGTCTTAACTCTTACTCTGGCCTACTGGTTAAGGTCTTAACTCTTACTCTGGCCTACTGGTTAAGGTCTTAACTCTTACTCTGGCCTAATAGCTAAGGTCTTAACTCTTACTCTGGCCTAAAAGCTAAGGTCTTAGACTCTTACTCTGGCCTAATAGCTAAGGTCTTAGACTCGTACTCTGGCCTACTGGTTAAGGTCTTAACTCTTACTCTGGCCTAATAGCTAAGGTCTTAGACTCATACTATGGCCTACTGGTTAAGGTCTTAACTCTTACTCTGGCCTATTGGTTAAGGTCTTAACTCTTACTCTGGCCTAATAGCTAAGGTCTTAACTCGTACTCTGGCCTAATAGCTAAGGTCTTAGACTCGTACTCTGGCCTAATGTTTAAGGTCTTAACTCTTACTCTGGCCTAATAGCTAAGGTCTTAGACTTGTACTCTGGCCTACTGGTTAAGGTCTTAACTCTTATTCTGGCCTAATATCTAAGGTCTTAACTCTTTCTATGGCCTAACAGCTAAGATCTTAACTCTTACTCTGGCCTGATAGCTAAGGTCTTAGACTCGTACTCTGGCCTAATAGCTAAGGTCTTAGACTCGTACTCTGGCCTAATGGTTAACGTCTTAACTCTTACTCTGGTCTACAGGTTAAGGACTTAACTCTTACTCTGGCCTAATAGCTAAGGTCTTAGACTCTTACTCTGGCCTACTGGTTAAGGTCTTAACTCTTACTCTGGCCTAATAGCTAAGGTCTTATACTCGTACTCTGGCCTAATGGTTAAGGTCTTAACTCTTACTCTGGCCTAATAGCTAAGGTCTTAGACTCGTACTATGGCCTACAGGTTAAGGTCTTAACTCTTACTCTGGCCTACCGGTTAAGGTCTTAACTCTTACTCTGGCCTAATAGCTAAGGTCTTAACTCTTACTCTGGCCTAATAGCTAAGGTCTTAACTCTTACTCTGGCCTACTGGTTAAGGTCTTAACTCTTACTCTGGCCTAATAGCTAAGGTCTTAGACTCGTACTCTGGCCTAATGGTTAAGGTCTTAACTCTTACTCTGGCCTAATAGCTAAGGTCTTAACTCTTACTCTGGCCTAATGGTTAAGGTCTTAACTCTTACTCTGGCCTAATAGCTAAGGTCTTAACTCTTACTCTGGCCTAATCGCTAAGGTCTTAGACTCGTACTCTGGCCTACTGGTTAAGGTCTTAACTCTTACTCTGGTCTACTGGTTAAGGTCTTAACTCTTACTCTGGCTTACTGGTTAAGGTCTTAACACTTACTCTGGCCTAATAGCTAAGGTCTTAGACTCGTACTATGGCCTACAGGTTAAGGTCTTAACTCTTACTCTGGCCTACTGGTTAAGGTCTTAACTCTTACTCTGGCCTAATAGCTAAGGTCTTAACTCTTACTCTGGCCTAATAGCTAAGGTCTTAACTCTTACTCTGGCCTAATAGCTAAGGTCTTAGACTCATACTCTGGCCTAATAGCTAAGGTCTTAACTCTTACTCTGGCCTAATAGCTAAGGTCTTAGACTCGTACTATAGCCTACAGGTTAAGGTCTTAACTCTTACTCTGGCCTACTGGTTAAGGTCTTAACTCTTACTCTGGCCTACTGGTTAAGGTCTTAACTCTTACTCTGGCCTAATAGCTAAGGTCTTAACTCTTACTCTGGCCTAAAACTAAGGTCTTAGACTCTTACTCTGGCCTAATAGCTAAGGTCTTAGACTCGTACTCTGGCCTACTGGTTAAGGTCTTAACTCTTACTCTGGCCTAATAGCTAAGGTCTTAGACTCATACTATGGCCTACTGGTTAAGGTCTTAACTCTTACTCTGGCCTATTGTTTAAGGTCTTAACTCTTACTCTGGCCTAATAGCTAAGGTCTTAACTCGTACTCTGGCCTAATAGCTAAGGTCTTAGACTCGTACTCTGGCCTAATGTTTAAGGTCTTAACTCTTACTCTGGCCTAATAGCTAAGGTCTTAGACTTGTACTCTGGCCTACTGGTTAAGGTCTTAACTCTTATTCTGGCCTAATATCTAAGGTCTTAACTCTTTCTATGGCCTAACAGCTAAGATCTTAACTCTTACTCTGGCCTGATAGCTAAGGTCTTAGACTCGTACTCTGGCCTAATAGCTAAGGTCTTAGACTCGTACTCTGGCCTAATGGTTAACGTCTTAACTCTTACTCTGGTCTACAGGTTAAGGTCTTAACTCTTACTCTGGCCTAATAGCTAAGGTCTTAGACTCTTACTCTGGCCTACTGGTTAAGGTCTTAACTCTTACTCTGGCCTAATAGCTAAGGTCTTATACTCGTACTCTGGCCTAATGGTTAAGGTCTTAACTCTTACTCTGGCCTAATAGCTAAGGTCTTAGACTCGTACTATGGCCTACAGGTTAAGGTCTTAATTCTTACTCTGGCCTACTGGTTAAGGTCTTAACTCTTACTCTGGCCTAATAGCTAAGGTCTTAACTCTTACTCTGGCCTAATAGCTAAGGTCTTAACTCTTACTCTGGTCTACTGGTTAAGGTCTTAACTCTTACTCTGGCCTAATAGCTAAGGTCTTAGACTCGTACTCTGGCCTAATGGTTAAGGTCTTAACTCTTACTCTGGCCTAATAGCTAAGGTCTTAACTCTTACTCTGGCCTAATGGTTAAGGTCTTAACTCTTACTCTGGCCTAATAGCTAAGGTCTTAACTCTTACTCTGACCTCCTGGTTAAGGTCTTAACTCTTACTCAGGTCTAATAGCTAAGGTCTTATACTCGTACTCTGGCCTAATGGTTAAGGTCTTAACTCTTACTCTGGCCTAATAGCTAAGGTCTTAGACTCGTACTATGGCCTACAGGTTAGGTCTTAACTCTTACTCTGGCCTACTGGTTGAGGTCTTAACTCTTACTCTGGCCTAATAGCTAAGGTCTTAACTCTTACTCTGGCCTAATAGCTAAGGTCTTAACTCTTGCTCTGGCCTACTGGTTAAGGTCTTAACTCTTACTCTGGCCTAATAGCTAAGGTCTTAGACTTGTACTCTGGCCTAATAGCTAAGGTCTTAACTCTTACTCTGGCCAAATAGCTAAGGTCTTAACTCTTACTCTGGCCTAATAGCTAAGGTCTTAGACTCGTACTCTGGCCTAATGGTTAAGGTCT